>NW_027518695.1:71042500-71552794 GCF_043159265.1 Tasmannia lanceolata
TCTTTTAATGGTTAATTTGCTTTTGAAGGTTATACGATTTTTTTAGGGAAATGATATATCCGCCCCTTTTGATCACCAGGAACACCTCGTTCTCAGTGTAGTTGTACTTATGTCAGAAGAATTCAATGCCCCTGATTGCCACATACACTAAAAGGGGGGGTGTTCCTGGGGATCAAAATGGGCAGATATATCACTTCCCTTTTTTTATTATATTAAAACTCAGTTCGAAAGGTGGTGTTCTATCAATTCCAAAATTGTAGACAGAGGAGTTTGTCGATACGAAAATATGTGGACAGATTTTCCTCACACCAATTTAACGGAAACCAAGGTTCAAGGGCGAATTAATTTTGGTAATCCCAGATCGGCCAGCGACACAATGGATAAATTAGCTTCGGGAAGTGGTTTCAATAGGGTCAATTCATCTCGATCCACAATCCACAGTCGAGGAAAGGTTCCCATGAGGAATCAGTCCAGACCCACAAATTTAGATTCGGGAAGTGGTCACCCTAGCAAAGTAGAGGGCACCCTTTTCAAAGAAAATCAATATGCCAAGCAAGTGCTGCAGGCGTGGAGAACCTGGGCATAGATCTAATTAGTGACTTATAGGAGGATGATAAATCTTGCCGAGGGTTGGCGAAGAAAGAGAACAATAGAAATCCTCAATATGAAAAAGAAGATGAGGAGGTGACATATGTAGATGAAGGAATCTCCCTTGTCTTGCCAAGGGCCCATGGCTGATGTATGCACCAAAGCAAGAAAATTTTAATTCGGAAGGCATCCAATACCATACAAGATTAGTTGGATGAAGAAAGTCAATGAGACAAAGGTACGTAAGCAATGCAGAATTTATTTTTTAACTTATAAATATGATAAGGATGAGATAGTATGTGATGTTCTCGACATAAATGTATGTCACATGTTACTTGGGAGGTCATGCTAATGTGACATGGATATTACTAACAGAGATGGGGTCAATGAATACTCCTTTGTTAAAAATGGATGAAAAACCTCCTAGCCTCAATGAGGGAAGAATCAACCCAAGAGTCAGTGCTTCCTAATTGCGGGTAATGTTTTAGAGTAATCAAACGTGATTAGATTAATATGCCCTAAGACCTAAGGCTCTGTTCACTTCTTTTCCCCGGAAAGGAAAGGAAAGGAAAGGATTTCGTTTTCCTTTCCATTCCAGGTGACATGGCAGAAGGAAAAGGAATCCAGGGAAACTGTCATGGAAAATGTTTCGTTTTCCTTGGAAAGCCTCTTTCCGATATATTTAATCGGAAACCAAATCTCGAGTAACAGGGAAAAAGTCAATTTCCATGTTATTTTCAGCTTTTAAATAAGAAATTCCACATCTGATAATATTTTTCCCTAGAAAAGAAGTGAACACAGAAATTCTGTCTTGTAAAGGTCTTGTCAGGGAAAAAAAAAGGCAGCACCAAGGAAAATAAGTGAACAGTGCGATGGCCACAAACTCACCTGATAAGTCAAACATGTTGATGATAAGGCTTGAGGAGATCATGTGGATTACATCCTATGAGGGACCTCCAACATCACATTGATCTTATCCTGAGTATTAGTTTGTCAAACCTTTCACATTACCGCATGAGCTCAAATGAGAGCAAAATTTTATAGGATAAGGTGAAAGAATTGACCCAGAATGAGATGATTAGGAAGAATATGAGCCCATGTGCATAAACATTTTTTTATGCTAAAGAATGATCGAAGTTGGCATATGCGCATTGTACCTCAGTTAGACGATATGTTGGACACCTAGGAAGGATTTCTAAAATCCATTTGATGATTAGGTAGCACCGGCTCAAATGAGTGGAAAATGACCTTCTAACTAAACAAGGATTGTGTGAGTGGTTAGTGATGCCCTTTAGGCTTTCTAGTACCCCGATTACTTTGACACGAGATGAATCAAGTAGTCAAACCTTTTTTTACCGGTTGGTCCATTGCAGTATATTTTAATGAAGGGATTTGCTAGCGTGTCGATTGCAGAAGGCATTTCGCAGATGGTCTGTTGCATCTGACAGCAGCCACGGAGGCTCACTTTTCAGCAGATTTTGTCTTCATTCACGAGGTGGCTGCTGTCAGATTTCAGCAGATTTTGTCTTCATTCACGAGGTGGCTGCTGTCAGATGCAACAGAACATCTGCTAGATGCCTTCTGCAAAATACTAATTTATGGCCGCAGCGAAGATTACACGTCAGTCACCTGAGAGAAGAGCTTACGGTGTTGAAGGAAAAATAAATTCTTCATAAATCTGAAGAAATTCAGTTGTGCGGAGAATTGTTTTTCTTGGTTATAGTGTGAGCGCGGTGAAGGCTATCAACATTCAAAAAAAAAGAAAAAAACCAAGAAGGTGAAGACTATCAGTGTGTGGCTGACACATAAGAATGTTACTGAGGTGAGAAGCTTTCATAAATTGATGACCTTTAACATATTTGTGCAGAATTTCATTACCATGTCACACACTATTGAGGGTATGAATAAAAGTTTAATTGGTCAGAGGAGATTCATTACTATAATGTCACACATTATGGAGTGTATGAATAAGAGTTTCATTATTCAGAGGAGACTGAGAAGAGCTCTACATTAATCAAAGAAAAATTATCCATGGCGTGTATCCTAGCATTGTTTAACCTTTAAGAAGTTCGTCACAGTAGAGTGAAATGTCGTACATCTAAATAAGAGTTGTCCTATCCCAAGGGAACATGGCAATCGCCTTTTCAGTGAGAATATGAGTGATGCTTGCAAGAAATGGCCAATTTATGAGTTTTATGCTATGCATCTAGCCTTGCAGAACTAGAATAATTATTTGATTTAGACAAAGTATGTTCGTTTCATGAACCATCATCAAGCTTTAAAACATTCACTAAACGTAAGTGAAACTATCGTGAATCGAATACATGCTAGATGGATTTCTTCTCAACATGAATTTACCTTTGTGATGAATCATAATTCAAGGTAACAGAACAAAGTAACATATGCGTTGAGTCGAATGACATTTTATTAGTCATCATGATTAATGAAGTCGCTGACTTTGACTGCTTAAAGACTGCTCATTGTTGGTATACAGGCCGGCTAATAGACTAGTATTGGGAAATCTGGGAAGGAGTAGACAATCTGGGAGGTACAGGCTCGGCACACGAAGCAGTTCAGCAACATAAGAAAGGTTGAAGTGCCTGAACAACTCGAGACCAAGCAAAACGATAATGAACCTGTCACGGAGTTCATTGAAAGGTAGTGAGCCCTTACTTCTGCCTGTCCCTAAAAGTTTACTCAGAAAGAGCTCCTCAAGATGCACATGAACAACTTCGTACACATCTTGTCATTGATACTCTTGCCCCAAACCTTTATGGGATTCGACGACTTGGGCACTACAGCCCACGATGTGAAAGCACATCTTAGCAAATGGCGGCGTCCTCGAGGCGTATAAAGGTTCGAGTCTTCGACAACGGCGGTCGTTGAAACAAATAAGTCTCCTGTGGTCGTTGGAGGAAAGAAGTCAAAAGACACCAAGAAAATGAACCTAAAGGAGCGAAAAGAGAAAAAGAACATAAAGTAGGAAAAAAAGAAGAAACATTCTTTCTCCGATGACATGATCGAAGATATATTCGACGACCTCTTACAACAAAATTGGATCACACTTCAAGAGATTAAGACACTACACGGCGACCTCTTACAACAAAATTGGATCATACTTCAAGAGATTAAGATAGTACACGAGGTTGGGAAAGTTGATGATCCGAAATACACTCGGTTCCATCGCTTGATCAGTCACACACTTAAGGATGGCTTTATCCTAAAGGATAAAAGAGCTGCCTGATCGAGTTAATCAACATGATGGAACTATGACTCGCTCCAACTACGGCAGTAACCCACCCAAAAGAATGTCGTGAACCTTGGAATTGGGCGAGATACTGCTACCTCTCATCAGATGGAGTAATAATAAGAAATTTCTATGGTGTGTGAGAATTCTAGTTTAAAGAGCTTTCTTTTCTCCGTGAGCTTTGCCCCTTCTATATGATTCCATCCGTAAATTCGAGCGTGGTAGTGCAGGGGTGCTTCGGATGCTTCCCCCATCCCTTCACACGGATCGGAATCTGGATGCAGATGGGTTGCATATCGCCCCCCCAATTGTTTAGAGAGAGAGGACATACTATGGTTCAACCCACACAGGTACACCAAAGAGGGGCACACACTAGAGGGTACCTACGAATCTTGAACTGGCACTGGTATTGGAGCTGGCACAAACACTGGATAGAAATCGCACCAGTTCCTAATTAATAGTTACTGCTTGCTCGATCCCCACATACAATACGGATTGTGGTTATACGGGTCCAACTACTTCTTGGTGGCGAAACAGCCCTTCGGAGAGTATGAAACACGGTCAACTACGCAAACTATTGATTCTGGTGCTCGGGCTTATCATATAGTTGGTGATGCTTCCACTCTGGCTAAGGATCTAGTGCAACAGTGGGTCTCCGAGTGGAAAGATAGTTTATTGTGTGGGTTGGGGATAGAAATATCCAGTGGGTTTTTTTAGTTGAGATACTGCAGCCTGCCCAAGTTCATCATCTTCCAATGGTTTTTGCGATGGGCTCATTCTCACCTCGTTAAAGTTAGAGCAGGTTTGTAGTTGCTCTCTCGCCCATGTCAACAGAGAATTGTTGGGCATTTCAGCCAAAGACAAAGTATTTTAGAAAAAATGGGTATTCAATAGAACCATTCCCATCGCTAGGCCTACTAGGCCTTTAGGAAATCGCTTTAGTGACGGAAGATGCAGCCGAAGTTGCCATGATTTCCAAAAAAAAGAAAGAGGATAAGTTACAAATGGAACACACTAAAGAGTTGCACATTCAAGTAAACTAACTTTTCAAAAGAAATCAGCTATGTAGCCCAAGCTGTTGACTCAGAGAGCAGATTCCACAATCTGCAAGTTGACGACTCAAGAGGACACTTGAGATGTGATAAGAGCATTTGCTGTTATGGAGGAGAAATATTCCTGACCCATTTGACGCGAGATATGGGCAAATTTGTGTAGAGGGGTCACGTGTGTCAAGTTGCTAAAGGCCAAGCTCAAAATATTGATATTTACACCCCCTCGACCTCTGCCTAATGTCTCGCGGGAAGGTTTATCCATAGACTTTGTGTTGGGTCTTCTGCGGCTCAATGCGGTATGCATTTCGTGTTTGTAGCGGTTGGCAGATTTTTGAAAATGGCTCATTTCATCTTGTACAAGAAGACTATGGAGTATGGAGTATGGACACATCACATGTATCCAAACTCTTCTTCCCAGGGTTGTTAGACTACATGGGATGATAAAGACTATTAATTCGGATAGTGATAATAAGTTCCTGAGTCACGCTTGGAAGACATTGTGTAGGGGATTGATATATCTTTAAAGTACAACAGTGCATACCATCCACAGACATATCTTCAACAATTTGGAGAACAGGTCCAGGAGAAATTCTCTCTTTGAGCGTGTATGGCTATTTGAGGCATATACTACACTTAATGTACTGGCCAATGCTTTTAGGTGAATACTGCAGAGAACATGGATGATAGAACCAAGTTGTGCATATTGATGTCAAGAAGAATCTTTAAGAGTTTGACACCAAATACAAAGAAGATGCAAACAAACACAACTCGGTGTTGTTCTAGGAGGGCGACTATGTAATAATTCATCTACAAAATGAACTATTCATAGTTAGTACATATAATAAACTAAAGAATTAGAAGTATGGATGATATCAATTAATCATAAGATCAATGAGAATGCTTATGTCCTTGAACATCTTCAGGACATGACTATATCTCCAAGATTCAATGTTGCTGACTTGATTGAATACTGTGTGCCTGAAGATCCAGTTTATCAAGAGATTGACTCGAGGTTGAGTTTTTCTTCTTCTTTTTTTCAAGTGGGGGATACTAAAGAAGAATAGGTTGCTGGAGAGTTTCTAAACATGAAAGATCAAAAGAAGGCAACCAAGAGGGTCAAAGCTTCAAACGAATATAACTAGTTACTATATGAACATTGGATCAGGGGTTATAACATATCATTGAATTTGTCTCGGAGAGCTCTACAGGGGCCCGAACGGACAGAGTTTATCATAACAAAAAAAAAGCCAGGAAGATGGACATACCTTTTTCTATTTATTTTACCATTTATGATAAATTCTGTTCTTAGCCAATTTAGAAGATTTTGAATCTGTTCCTTTTAGGGAAGCATTCTTTTAGAATTTAGTCTGTTCTTTTTAGGGAAACATTCTTTTAGAATTTAGAGTCAAATGATTTAAATGAATAATTTTTTGGGTTCCATACACAAAAAAAAAAATACTACTATGACACAAGTTTAGAATTTTGAGTCTACAACTTGGCCTATTTTTAACGACGACTTCTCAAATATAGAAGATGTGATCTTACTTTTTGCTTGATTCTCCTTGCGGATTCAAAGTTCTTATCTAATGTAAAGATGTGATCTTATTTTATGCTTCTTGCGAATTCCATTCTCTACTCAACTTCCCTTATTCCTATAATTGTGGGAAGGTAAGGGACTTTTATTCGTCAATGAAGAGGCTGAACTACAAAAGGCAATGTACAACTGCCCAATTAAACATTCACTAATGATAATATAGGTATTATATACAAATTATACAGCAAGGTATAAGAACTCAATCGAGAATATTTCAAAAATTCACCGACTTGATTCATCTCAATCAAAATTCTAGTCGAGCTAAGACAATGACTCCATTCATGTAAAACACAGGACTACAAAACCTGCTGGAGTATTAAAAAATTAAGACGAGAAAAACTTGGTTAAGTATTATAAAACAAGTTCCTATTGGACTAGCCCTAAACTCCTCACTGGCGCAAGTTGGCTTCTGAAGGAAAGCAAGGAAAGAAAGAAAAACCTGGATGCTCCATTTTAATCTGCATTTCTTCATTTAGGCCAGCAATTGGTTGTTGGGCTTGGCATGCTGGATATTTGAAAATAAATTCATCTAGCTCTGAATGTTGGCTACTCCATGGCGTCGCTCCTTCCTAAAACGAGACTGATCTGGATCAAAGCCACCCTCCTCTGAACCGTAGACAGCCCAGGAAGGTGTTGCGGCCATGTAATCTCCACTGTTAAATGGCTTTCCTGAAGCTACCTGCACTCCAAATCAAGATATATTTATCATGGAATGGAAGTCATAGACTAGCATCTAGACCATAGGAACATGGAGATTACCAGGTCCTGGAACTTTTCATAATCTATCCATGTGAACCATTGGTTGTTTACTTTAAACTTGCTAACTTTTGCCAGGAGGACACAACAGGAGTGGACATGCTCGCATGCAACTTCATACTCCGCATTGCTTTGCAAGGCCAAACCCTCAGCAAAAGCTTTCACATCAGAATGCCATGGGACGTTCTCCATTGTCAACTTTGAAGTGGCAGACCTGTCAGCATGCCAGAGTATATATTGTATTGGGAGTTTCTAGAAAAGCAAGAAATGAAACTCGATACTAGACAATGAAGAAACTTACGAGCCACAATAGGTGACACCCTTGATTTCAATGAAATCAGGTGCACCAACACTGAGTAAGTTTGAGTATGCATCTACATCTTCTGCATTCCATCCTTTAACCAATGTCAAACGATAAACAGTCCTCTGCTGTTTTTCACGGAGAGCCTTGAGCGAATCCTGAAACATTATTGAAATTATCAGAAGTCAGTATTAAGCTATGATTTGTGGACACGGCAAACCCCAGAATTTAGAAATGGAGACACGGCTAAAATAGAAAGAGTATACAATCATGATTTGTGGATATAGATTCGTGTGATGAGTTTCGACACGAATGCGAGGTGTCAAACATGGCAACACCTAAAAATCTAGAAATGGTAATGTGCCCATACACGTACATACATATAAACTTATTAATTACTATCATAATTTGCAACAATAGCCAATTTTATTGAAAAAAAAAAACAACCGAGATGGTCAAGATACAAAGCATTAAAAGCCAAAAAGAAAAAAAGATACAGGAACTGAAGAACAGGATTAAGGATTAAACAAGATACATATAATTTGCAACAATATAAATACAATATTCATTTAGCAAACTAATAAATCTTAGGATTAATCAACTTTAATAAAAAACAAACATGAGATAATCAAATAACAACACACTCATCAATTTTTTTTTGAAAAATGACAGATATATTCATACTAGTAAAAACTACAATGGGGACCGGTAGTCCCACTAGATTTGCATAGTATGAATTGCCCAGGAGCGATCTCCTTGGCTCAAAAGAAGACCCATTACCCCTTACATTACCCAATAGCCCTAACTGAGAAAAAGCCAACCAAAAATTGCCAATCTATAGTTAAAAAACCTTAGAAGAATATCTACCCTAGCATCAACCCCTTCTAAGACTGTTAGGAGCCTCTCCAAAGTCCTTTATTTCTTGAGGTCCCGCTCCCATTTCTGCAAAACGGGAGGAAGCCAAGGCGATCATCAAAACAGACTTGTCATCACCATCTAGATAGTCATTCAGTTTGTACTTCTAAACAAGTTGCCTAAGCCAAGCACTTTTCCAACTCCTCCATGATATGCTGGATTTGGAAATCTGGCAGATCAAGAAGGTCCTCCGGATTCCGACCCAAAATCCAAGAATTTTTCTAGTCGCAATCCTTTCTTCCTCTAGCCGGATACCCACCGCCTTAGTAGCTTCCCAGTTTTGCCTCCTCTCAACCCTTTCTTCAATCGCAAGTAGCTTAAAGAAAAGGTGGTTGTGCAATGGTGAATGGGTATCTTTGAATGGGGTAAAACCATAGAGGGTATACCAAGTGAACGGCCTGTTTTGAGAGTCTAGCATGAGTAATTTCCAGTACACGCTAAGAAGCTCTTTCGACAATTCTTGTGGGTTGGGGGATTGATGGAAGCCCGCTCTTCATTATAGATCATCGATCTCAACCTCTTAAGGAGGTTTTCTAAAACCATGATCTCCGTGAGAAGCCATCTGCAACGTCCTCCAGAACAAGAAGATTCTCTTGAATCACCGATATTAGTCATTCCTCCTTTGATAATGATAGAGGGAAATAGAACTAGGAGAAATCGATGAAGTCTTTCCTATGGCTTTGTGCCTCCTCAAAAAACTGGACTAAAGGTACCTATTAATACCAATTTCAAAGCCTTGGAACATCCGCTCCTAGGACAGGGCTCAGAAACAGAGAATAAATGAAAAGACGCGTAATGAATAAGTAGAAATCTAACCCACTTCCCAACAACCGAGACGAGATAAGATAGTAGAGACACCCACAAATGCTTTAGTCAATATGGCCTCTCATCTAAGGTAGATATTCGAAACACGGCCCCCCCAACCCATAAAGCCAATATCTATAATCGTCCAGGGGCCAAAATTACTGGCTTAGCCGAAAACGGAGCCAAACCAGTAGATTTGGAGCAAAATTTTAAGAGATTTACCAGCTTGCTGCTTTTCTTTCTTGATCCTAAGTTGTGACCCGAATATTCTCCAAAATCTTCAAAAGAAGATTTTCTTTTGAACTTGGCCCCATGACCAAGAAATTTAAACCATCATGGAAGCCACCAGAGGCTCGATAATCAGGGATTTTCCTAACTTTTGGATGGAGGCCACTTGCCTTGGCAGCTTTGATTGGCAGGTCCATCCAGGCTACTTTTCGTCTAGGGGTAGGATATTTTGGCCTGGCTGTCTCGGGACCCGCCAAGAAAGGACAGGATTGACCTAAATTCCTATTTTCAGGTTCCATCACACCTTTTTCAAGTTGAACCTTAGGATCATCCTTGGGCGGCAAAACCGGAACCTTTGATTGGTTAGATTTGATATTTGAAATCAACACGGGTTCCGAAGGCTAGCCAGGAAACCGCCCCTGGCTCGCCTGGGATCGTTCAGCCGGCGAATGGATGCCGGATCCAAAAGGGCCCAAAAAGATAGAGGGCTCAAGAGAGGACACGCAAGTTTTATTGTCCTAAAGAACAACCTCAATTGTGTAGGTGAGGCCAAAAATCCTGATTTTAAAGCAGGAGTTAAGAAAGTGCCAGCGGGGGCAAGGATTTTGGCCGAGACAAAACTCATACAATTCTGATGGTTACCTTCCATCTTAGTTTCTACTACCTTGCCAAAAAGGCCCCCTATAGCCTCCATTGTTGACACGGCCCAAGCATGCAAGGGGATGCCATAAAAGTGAACCTAATGAGCTTCCCCACCTTGAATAAATTACTTTTTCCACGGCGGGAGGAAGAGCAAGGGATTACCCAAGACCTCAGGCCCCTTAGCAAGGGTCTGTGATGCCTGGGCTTCCGAATCGAACATAAAAAGAATTTCATTTTTTGTCAATATAGGACATTGTAAAGATGGAGTATCCCAGACCTTTTGAGCCCATTTTCAGAGCTCTTGCAAGGTCCCATTAAGATTTTTCTTTATCCCTATCAGGCAAGATTTTAGGGTATCCAATCGCACATCCACTTTGCTACCCGAGATAGATAAAGATGGATTCCCTAAACTCTTGTGATAGTGAATCTTGCCTGAATCAGGCCAACAACCGTCCTCGTCACGATTGGACTCTAGTCGAGAAGTTGAGCTAGCACGAGGTACCCATTTTGAGGGGTTTCTGGCCCGATGACACCAACGGTATCCCGCCATCTGAAATTAAGGTATTGACAAGGAGAGCAAGACCAGACTTTAGGTCTATTATCTTTACTTGTCTTAGATCTCCCTTTGGATCCCCCCCCCCCCTCCAACTCGCATAAAAGATGAGGGGATCGAATTCTCTCCGACTTGTGAGCACCTTCTGCATCTTTTTCGCCATCCAAAGTTGTGGTAGAGACAGTAGGGGCATTGCCAATCCTCTGGCACCAAACCCGCCATTGTTGATTGTTGAAAAATGTTTAGTCTTGCTGCTCAAATCCGGTCGAGTGAGCAAAAGGTTAGGGACACTCGAAGTGGTGGATTGGGTATGTGACCTGCGCCCCCCTCCAACACGCTCATCAATTTAATCTTGTTGAGAATGGCCATGTGATACACCTCACGTTGGAGGGGGTATTTATGTCTTTTTACTTTGAAAGTTGACATATTTTCATTGATATTTGAATTACATTGGGGACCAGGAGTCTCATCCTGTATTATAAAATATCAAAAGACTGGTCTGGACATACCCTGGACCACGAAGTAGTAAGATAGCAACAAAATAAAATAACTGCGGCATGTCTTCCTTCATCATGTCAGTGGCGAAATATATACTTGAGGCTCCAAGGGTGCTTCTCTGTACCAAGCTCTTCCATCAGTCATTTTACAAGCTAACCTCCAATTAAACCTATTAACACTGTTACTAACAAACACCAGGGTTTCAACATGTCTATCATGACCATACCTCTAGCACATAGAGTAGCAAAGCAAAAATATTCAGACAAAAAGCCAGTCTGAGCGAAAGGCATAGTCTCTCAAGCCAAAATTGGTCGGATTATAGCCCATCTGAATACAAACAATAGGTAGATACTTTTGCTATCTATTAGTGGCACCTTTATCCTGGACGATCACAAATGCTACTGACATCCTCCCAAAAGCCTTTCCCCGATCCAGATACACACCCCTAAGAACTATCTTTCCAAACTTCTTAGGGCAAGAACAATTTCGAGGGAAGGATTACACCCTCAGCGAATGACCCTAAAGTCTCTCAAGCCTAGGGGAATCAACTTCCAAACAAATGCTCCATAGTTTCCATTTAAGCGAATCCTGAAACATTATTGAAATTATCAGAAGTCAGTATTAAGCTATGATTTGTGGACACGGCAAACCCCAGAATTTAGAAATGGGGACACGGCTAAAATAGAAAGTATATACAATCATGATTTGTGGATATAGATTCGTGTGATGAGTTTCGACACGAATGCGAGGTGTCAAACATGGCAACACCTAAATATCTAGAAATGGTAATGTGCCCATACACGTACATACATATAAACTTATTAATTACTATCATAATTTGCAACAATAGCCAATTTTATTGGAAAAAAAAAACGACCGAGATGGTCAAGATACAAAGCATTAAAAGCCAAAAAGAAAAAAAGATACAGGAACTGAAGGACAGGATTAAGGATTAAACAAGATACATATAATTTGCAACAATATAAATACAATATTCATTTAGCAAACTAATAAATCTTAGGATTAATCAACTTTAATAAAAAACAAACATGAGATAATCAAATAACAACACACTCATCAATTTTTTTTTGAAAAATGACAGATATATTCATACTAGTAAAACTACAATGGGGACCGGTAGTCCCACTAGATTTGCATAGTATGAATTGCCCAAGAGCGATCTCCTTGGCTCAAAAGAAGACCCATTACCCCTTACATTACCCAATAGCCCTAACTGAGAAAAAGCCAACCAAAAATTGCCAATCTATAGTTAAAAAACCTTAGAAGAATATCTACCCCTAGCATCAACCCCTTCTAAGACTGTTAGGAGCCTCTCCAAAGTCCTTTATTTCTTGAGGTCCCGCTCCCATTTCTGCAAAACGGGAGGAAGCCAAGGCGATCATCAAAACAGAGTTGTCATCACCATCTAGATAGTCATTCAGTTTGTACTTCTAAACAAGTTGCCTAAGCCAAGCACTTTTCCAACTCCTCCATGATATGCTGGATTTGGAAATCTGGCAGATCAAGAAGAAGGTCCTCCGGATTCCGACCCAAAATCCAAGAATTTTTCTAGTCGCAATCCTTTCTTCCACTAGCCGAATACCCACCGCCTTAGTAGCTTCCCAGTTTTGCCTCCTCCCAACCCTTTCTTCAATCGCAAGTAGCTTAAAGAAAAGGTGGTTGTGCAATGGTGAATGGGTATCTTTGAATGGGGTAAAACCATAGAGGCTATACCAAGTGAACGGCCTGTTTTGAGAGTCTAGCATGAGTAATTTCCAGTACACGCTAAGAAGCTCTTTCGACAATTCTTGTGGGTTGGGGGATTGATGGAAGCCCGCTCTTCATTATAGATCATCGATCTCAACCTCTTAAGGAGGTTTTCTAAAACCATGATCTCCGTGAGAAGCCATCTGCAACGTCCTCCAGAACAAGAAGATTCTCTTGAATCACCGATATTAGTCATTCCTCCTTTGATAATGATAGAGGGAAATAGAACTAGGAGAAATCGATGAAGTCTTTCCTATGGCTTTGTGCCTCCTCAAAATACTGGACTAAAGGTACCTATTAATACCAATTTCAAAGCCAAGGAACATCCGCTCCTAGGAAAGGGCTCAGAAACAGAGAATAAATGAAAAGACGCGTAATGAATAAGTAGAAATCTAACCCACTTCCCAACAACCGAGACGAGATAAGATAGTAGAGACACCCACAAATGCTTTAGTCAATATGGCCTCTCATCTAAGGTAGATATTCGAAACACAGCCCCCCCAACCCATAAAGCCAATATCTATAATCGTCCAGGGGCCAAAATTACTGGCTTAGCTGAAAACGGAGCCAAACCAGTAGATTTGGAGTAAAATTTTAAGAGATTTACCAGCTTGCTGCTTTTCTTTCTTGATCCTAAGTTGTGACCCGAATATTCTCCAAAATCTTCAAAAGAAGATTTTCTTTTGAACTTGGCCCCCTGACCAAGAAATTTAAACCATCATGGAAGCCACCAGGGGCTCGATAATCAGGGATTTTCCTAACTTTTGGATGGAGGCCACCTGCCTTGGCAGCTTTGATTGGCAGGTCCATCCAGGCTACTTTTCGTCTAGGGGTAGGATATTTTGGCCTGGCTGTCTAGGGACCCGCCAAGAAAGGACAGGATTGACCTAAATTCCTATTTTCAGGTTCCATCACACCTTTTTCAAGTTGAACCTTAGGATCATCCTTGGGCGGCAAAACCGGAACCTTTGATTGGTTAGATTTGAAATTTGAAATCAACACGGGTTCCGAAGGCTAACCAGGAAACCGCCCCTGGCTCGCCTGGGATCGTTCAGCCGGCGAATGAATGCCGGATCCAAAAGGGTCCAAAAAGATAGAGGGCTCAAGAGAGGACACGCAAGTTTTATTGTCCTAAAGAACAACCTCAATTGTGTAGGTGAGGCCAAAAATCCTGATTTTAAAGCAGGAGTTAAGAAAGTGCCAGCGGGGGCAAGGATTTTGGCCGAGACAAAACTCATACAATTCTGATGGTTACCTTCCATCTTAGTTTCTACTACCTTGCCAAAAAGGCCCCCTATAGCCTCCATTGTTGACACGGCCCAAGCATGCAAGGGGATGCCATAAAAGTGAACCTAATGAGCTTCCTCACCTTGAATAAATTACTTTTTCCACGGCGAGAGGGAGAGCAAGTGATTACCCAAGACCTCAGGCCCCTTAGCAAGGGTCTATGATGCCTGGGCTTCCGAATCGAACATAAAAAGAATTTCATTTTTTGTCAATATTGGACATTGTAAAGATGGAGTATCCCAGACCTTTTGAGCCCATTTTCAGAGCTCTTGCAAGGTCCCATTAAGATTTTTCTTTATCCCTATCAGGCAAGATTTTAGGGTATCCAATCGCACATCCACTTCGCTACCCGAGATAGATAAAGATGGATTCCCTAAACTCTTGTGATAGTGAATCTTGCCTTAATCAGGCCAACAACCGTCCTCGTCACGATTGGAATCTAGTCGAGAAGTTGAGCTAGCACGAGGTACCCATTTTGAGGGGTTTCTGGCCTGATGACACCAACGGTATCCCGCCATCTGAAATTAAGGTATTGACAAGGAGAGCAAGACCAGACTTTAGGTCTATTATCTTTACTTGTCTTAGATCTCCCTTTGGATCCCCCCCCCCCTCCAACTCGCATAAAAGATGAGGGGATCGAATTCGCTCCGACTTGTGAGCACCTTCTGCATCTTTTTCGCCATCCAAAGTTGTGGTAGAGACAGTAGGGGCATTGCCAATCCTCTGGCACCAAACCCGCCATTGTTGATTGTTGAAAAATGTTTAGTCTTGCTGCTCAAATCCGGTCGAGTGAGCAAAAGGTTAGGGACACTCGAAGTGGTGGATTGGGTATGTGACCTGCGCCCCCCTCCAACACGCTCATCAATTTAATCTTGTTGAGAATGGCCATGTGATACACCTCACGTTGGAGGGGGTATTTATATCTTTTTACTTTGAAAGTTGACATATTTTCATTGATATTTGAATTACATTGGGGACCAGGAGTCTCATCCTGTATTATAAAATATCAAAAGACTGGTCTGGACATACCCTGGACCACAAAGTAGTAAGATAGCAATAAAATAAAATAACTGGGACATGTCTTCCTTCATCATGTCAGTGGCGAAATATATACTTGAGGCTCCAAGGGTGCTTCTCTGTACCAAGCTCTTCCATCAGTCATTTTACAAGCTAACCTCCAATTAAACCTATTAACACTGTTACTAACAAACACCAGGGTTTCAACATGTCTATCATGACCATACCTCTAGCACATAGAGTAGCAAAGCAAAAATATTCAAACAAAAAGCCAGTCTGAGCGAAAGGCATAGTCTCTCAAGCCAAAATTGGTCGGATTATAGCCCATCTGAATACAAACAATAGGTAGATACTTTTGCTATCTATTAGTGGCACCTTTATCCTGGACGATCACAAATGCTACTGACATCCTCCCAAAAGCCTTTCCCCGATCCAGATACACACCCCTAAGAACTATCTTTCCAAACTTCTTAGGGCAAGAACAATTTCGAGGGAAGGATTACACCCTCAGCGAATGACCCTAAAGTCTCTCAAGCCTAGGGGAATCAACTTCCAAACAAATGCTCCATAGTTTCCATTTAAGCTTTAAGCCTAAGGTGGCCATAAATAGTGGAGATCTTCAACGTATTTTCCGCTAACTTACATCCTCCAGAAAACTAAGATCCATCTTCTTTAGAATTTAACTACCTTATGGACTGTCTAACCACCTTCTTTTAGAAGTTAAAAAACTAACTATCTACAGGGGCCGGAAGATTCTTCCTTTAGGGTTTACAACCCTCGGCCCCCCAAAACTTCCGCCTGCTTCCCAGACTTATGATCCTTACAGACCTCCCTTTTTTCCTTCAAATCTCTTATCGCCTTTGTCATAAACATTTTTTTTTAAAGCTTCAAGGTCATCATCATATCCTATTCCAAAGACATCTCCTATAGCCAGCATCTCATCAAACTCCTCAGAAGAATAACCATTATTTTCTGCTTCCCCTGAACATTCCCCAATCATTTTTCTTTTCCTTTGTCTTCATTTTCCTTTCCCATCTGTTCCTGAATTTCTTGACTTCTCTATCTAACAAGTCCCAAGATTGTTTAGATTCCTCTACTGAAGCTGCTACCAGTTTTTCTAATCTCTCTATCTCAGGCGCTTTCTCCTCTTCCCACCGTCGACGAAGAATCCTTCTGTCCTTTTCTAAAGCTTCCTTATAGAAAGGGAGCTAATAGATCTGAACATATACATCCTTCGGATCTATTGACCCTGAAACTTTTTTGAGTTCCTCCATTTTTGCTTTGCATCCTTTTTGAACTGCTTCCACTGTTTCTTCCAAATCCCCATCGAGATTTCTCGCGGAGTTGGGAATTCCTCCGAAGCCATTTGCTCATCGTACTCCAACTCCTTAAGACATCTAAGGTCTTCAGCATCAAAGGAGATGTCCTTCCTCTTCCTGATCTTGGATCCGCCTTCATCCGACATATTAGGGGAAAGCGGTTTATCAAAATCTTTCAAGAGAAACTTAACTTTGGAGGCTAAATTTTTCTTATTACTTTCTTCTCTTTTAAGATGACCCAGGAGCCTCCTTTTAAAGAGGGAAAGACCGCCCCTAGTGGCCAATAAGTGTGATTCGATGCGCGCGACTCTACCAGCTTGACCGAGTTTCCCAACACAGTTTGAGTTACCTATCTGATGAGTATTGACACGAATCCCACTGCCCTGCCATTTATAGGATTTCAAACCCCTTGACCTTCCTTTGTTCTTTTGCTGCTATTGAAAAAACGATTTTAAATTTTACAGCCTTTCCATCTATCGCCGTCTGCAGGTTGAAATTGTCAATGATATCTTTCCTGATGGCTTTTCCCGTTATGGCACGTGTCCCAACCTTAAACGATTTTTGCATCGCTCCTTTCCCATGGCCGTCTACCTTCCCTTTCGATGATGATTTCTTGTTAAAAAAAAAAAAAAAAATCTGACAATTTTTCCATTCCCAAGATAGAAGACAATTCAAAAAACGATACGGGTTCATCCAACGGCTCCCCTTTACCAATGGAATTGACAGTTTTACGCTCAGGATTTTCTAGAATCGGTCCTTCCATTTCCATGGAAAAATCTTTCTTCGGCAACTTTGTTTTCGAAACCCTTTTGGCTGGGACCGATGAATCCCCTACCACCGACAGATCCATAAAGGAATTAAACTCCTCAGCTACCGCTTTAACTCCCACTGGATTGATGTTGGAATCTACCTTAAGGTTTATAAATGAGGGTATGCATTTCTACATCGTTGTGAAAATCTTGGTGGATGTGAATTCCAGACAGTGGTCATGGGTACCAAACATCTGGGTTTCAAGGACATGACCGAAGTGCTGACCCAAGGCCTCTACCGTGGAAGCAGACCAGGCGTGAAGCGGGATATCATAAATCTAAACCTCAAAGTTCTCACACCAGAATTAAGAGCAGGAAACTAGGGTTGAAGAGAGACAAGGTATCCTCCCAAAGCATCACCACAACGCCTGAGGATGGACGAGGCTTGACCTTGCAACTCAAAGCAAAATAGCACCATCGAAGGGCTGATACAAAACGGCTTGTTAAGCAAGGGAAGATCCCAATGTCTTTGAGCCCATCCCCAAACCTCTTCCAACACTGAACAATTGTTTCTTAAAGTGTCAACAAGACAGCTTTTGAGAGTCCTCTTCCTATCAGAAACTAGGTCTATTGGGACATTGATCACCGGATTGTCGACCTTCTTATCAGAACAAGAAGGATGAACATCCTTCGGAATTTCCTTAGGCTCCCAGGCTTTTGCTACCTCAATTCTTTCTTTTGGTCTAGAGCATTTTCTACAAACATTGCGCGAGCCAAAAATTTTATATTTGCACCTCAAACACATCCAGTCACTTTCATGTTGATTTGAGAGGTTTACCCTTTTAGGATTTGAATTTCTTCTTCCACGTGATTTTCTAGTTCCAAATTCAAATCTTCGAACCATCGTGTCCATATCCTCCTAGCTTCCCAGGGAACAGGGGAGGGATCTTGGGGGGACCCCAAATGATCCCTCCCGGATCCCCCTTGACTCAACAAGATCAAGGATCTACGGCAACAACTGTTGAAAACTCCTAGAGAATGGAATACTTTCTGGGCTGAATACTTTCTACAGAAGCTAGAAAGGGGTCAGCCAACCGGTCAATATTGAAACCACAACTACAAATGACCGGACTGGGAGGATTATCAAAGCAAGGCAGGGGATTATCCCGACGGTGACTGTAATATTGCCTAATGGTCATCGCCTCCCCTCGCCACCCCCACTTCTCTTTTTATGTTCTTTTTTTTTTCATGGAAGCCATGACATTTTTTTCCTGTGCTTGCATGGTTTTTCAGCCAAGCATCATCTGCTTTTGTCTTTTTATGTCTCTCACATATATAAAGATATATTTATGCATGAGAGTGAGATAGAGAACTCTCTAACGCATTCTCCATCCCTTCTCTCCTATTCTCTATTCTACTTTCATCTCCATTTAATGTAACATGGTATCAGAGCATAAGGCTGAGGATCAAAAGCATCCACCTTGAAGATTACTCCTTCACCAACACTAACCCTAACCAAAACTCATATCCATTCAAATCTATCCTAACCTTAACAGTACCCTAACCCTAACCAAAACCCAAATCCTATCTTGCGCATATCCCTAACCCTGACCAGATCCATTCCAATCAACCCTAACCCTAATAGTACTCTAACCCTAACCAATACCCAAATCCTACCTTGCGCATATCCCTAACCCTAGCCGTTCACACTACGAAACTCAAAACCCATACTATTCCCATCCTAGACCTAGCTGACACGCCTAAACCCTAAATCGCACTCCATAAAACAGCTGCACATCGTATTTTCCCTTTTACCTTTTAGGTTGATTCTTTGATGACATAAATCAAGACTATTACCTCTTCTTCTTATGTTGATGGCACGGATGGAGATTATCATGGATTCCCTATTGTTGGAATGCAATTTCTTCGTTATTATGGTCTCTCTCTTTTCATGGGCCTTCTGATGGTCTTCGAGAATATTGATGGTTGCTGATTTTAGGTGGTATGTTGCTGATTTGTTGGTGTAGTTATGTCATTTAATGGTTATTGACTAATCGAATTGATCATATATGCTGGTAGCCCATGTTGGTTGTTAATGGTGTTGGGTTGAATCGATTTGATGTTGTTCTTGTGGGTGGTTCAATTGATATTGTTGGTTGATGTCGATGGATCAGTTGATGTCGTGGGTTGATGTTGGTGGATCCGTGTGAGATAATTTATGTTCTTGTGTTGATTGGGTGATTTGTTGGAGGCGTGATTCTGTATCAGTGATTGTTCTGTTTATAGTGGTTTGTGTGTGGCATTTTGTGGATTGTGGATTGTTATGTGATCACTGTTTAGGATGTTAGTGGATGCTAGTTATGTTGTTGGAGCTGACTAAGACTGTTCATGGTATCTCGTTGATTGGGTGAGTCGTTGGTGGATCATTGGTGTGTGTTTGTGCCATTACCACTTTTTGCAGTTCCTTGGTGATGCGGTTTCGTGTAGATATTCACAACAATGACCACCCCCTCCAATTCATCTATTGTTTTTAGCCTTTCCCTATCACTTCTATGACTTACATTAAGCTTGATGGATCAAATTACCCTGCATGGAGTGAATCTGTTAAACTTTCTCTGTCGCCAGGGCAAGTTGAGTTACATAACTTCGGATCCACCATCACCTAAGGACTCCACCTATGACAAGTGGAGCCAGGACGATGCTCTTATTCAGTCCCTGTTATACCAGAGTATGGAGCCCAAGATTGCTAGTCATATGTTGCTCCTGGGGTCTTCGAGAGTTGTCTGGCTACGTGCAGAGACACTCTACTTAGGAACCAACAACCTTACAAAGATTTGTGATGTTTATTCAGACCTTCTCAAGTCGAAGTGGGGCGAGCAGTCTGTTTCTGATTACTACTCTGAGTTCGTTGGTTTGTGTGAGCAGCTGGACTCTTACTTGCCACCCTCTACAGATTTTGCTGTGCTGGCCAAACAGAAAGAGGAGTTATGTGTTGTTCCCTCGTGTTTACTTGCCCTTACAGATTTTGCTGTGCTGGCCAAACAGAAAGAGGAGTTACGTGTTGTTCCCTCGTTTCTGGATGGCCTAGGAAGAGAGTTTCTTCCTATTCAGCAACTGATAATGGGTAAGGGCAGTTTACCATTTCTTGATGTGGTTTTCCCTTGTGTTTAGCGAGCACTTCGAGTTGATGTTCCTGATGATTCTGTTGGTGAGCGATTTGCTCTAGCTGTTCAGTCTCGTTATGGCCGCGGTACCCGTGGTGGTCATGGTCGTTGCGAATCTGATCGAGGTTTTGGTCGTGACTTAGGGGGAGGCCGTGGTAATGGTGGCCATGGATTCCGTTATTGTACACATTATGGCATGGAGGGTCACGCTGCAGATTTCTGTTATGATTTGCATCCAGAGTTACGGCCCCCATGGGCTGCACATTACATTTATGGGACTCCCACAGCGAGTTCGACTGTTGTCTCTTCCGCGCCTAGTTCTTCTAATACATTGGTTGTTTCCCATACCGAGTACGAGTCTCTACCGTGCCTACTGGAGAAAGGGAAACAACCCACTGCCACTCTCGCGACAGAAGGTAGCAACCCATCCTGTTCTCTCAGTCGCTCCAGTTCATGGCTCATTGACTCTGGAGCCTCCCATCATATGACTGGTAAGAGTAGTCTTCTTAGTCCCTTTAAGCCTACATCCACTTCTACATTAGTCACTTTGGCTAATGGGGCTATGTGATGTATCTCTAGTGTAGGGGACACATCTCTTAGTTCTCATTTGTCTATCTCATTTATTTTACGTGTTACTAGTTTCCCTTGTAATCTACTTTCCGTTAGTCAATTTACTCGTCGCCTTAACTGTTATGTGGCCTTCTTTCCATCTTATTGTTATTTTCAGGATCTTGCGATTGGGAGGAGGACTGGAACGGGCCATGAGGTAGATGGACTCTACTACTTTGACGGTGATACTCCACCCACTGCGTTGCGCACTTCGGTTGATTCGTTAATGTGGCATTGTCGTCTTAGTCACCCCCCCAGTGGATCGTTTGCAGTATTCTTTAGTTATGTCAAGTCCTGTTAGTCAGTTTCCTTATGAGTCTTGTCAGTATGGAAAACACCATCGTGTTTCCTTTCAGTCACGTTCAGTTAGTCGTGTTTCGAGTCCGTTTGAGTTGGTCCATTCTGATATTTGGGGTCCATGTAGAACTCCTTTTATATTGGATATCGATATTTTATTGTATTTGTGGACGATTATTCAAGGATGTGGTGGTTATATGTAATAAAAGATCGTTCAGAAGTTTTTTCTGTGTTTAGTTCTTTTTATGCTAAGATAACTAACAAGTGCTCATGTTCCTCTTAAATACTTGCGTACTGACAATGCATGCGAATATTTCTCGGTTTCTAATGGGTTTCAGGAGTTTCTATCTAGCCGTGGAATCATTCATCAGTCATCTTGTGCTCATACCTCTCAGTAAAATGGTGTTGCAGAAAGGAAACTTAGGTACCTTGTAGACATGGCTAGGAATCTCTTTTATCATATGCGTGTCCCAAAGTCATATTAGGCCGATGCCATTCTCACATCTTGCTTCCTAGCCAATTGTCTTCCATCATCAATTCTCTAAAATCGTTCACCAATTTCAGTTTTACATCCATCAGGGAATCCCTTTCCATTCTTCCTAGAGTATTTGGTTGCACATGCTTTGTTCATGATCTTACTCTTGGACTCGACAAGTTGGATCCCCGTGTTATCAAATGTGTTTTCTTGGGCTATTCTCGTACTCAGAAGGGCTATAGATGCTATAGTCCTCAACTTCGTCGTGTCTACGTGTCCGTTGATGTTTCGTTCTTTGAGGATACCCCTTATTTTACTGAGTCTGTTCCTATACCAGTTCCTATTTCTCAGGTTTTGCTGCCATTGCCCATTCCAGTTTCATCCTTGTCACTTGTGGAACAATCGAAGCCATTGCAGGTTTATTTTCGACATCGTCAGCAGTCTCTATTGCCTTCATGTCCAGACGACACCTCATGCCCACAAGCTCCCCCACAGCTCCCCCACCAGCTCCCTCACTCCCCACTACTCCAGAGGTAATTGTTTCTATTGACGAAGCTCCTATTTCATCTCGTACACGTTCTTGATCTACACATCATCCCATTTCTGATGTGGTTTCTTATGCTCATCTGTCACCCTCTTATAGTTCATTTCTATCATTTGCGTCCTCTATTTCTGTTCCTCGTTCTATTGCAGATGCTATGGCTCATCCGGGTTGGCGAGCAGCAATGGATGCAGAGATGGGTGCTATGGAGTCAAATCTTACATGGCAGTTGGTCCATCTTCCTCCAGGGGCACAGGTAGTAGGCTGTAAGTGGGTGTTTACAGTAAAATACCTACTAGATGGGACAATAGAAAGAATGAAGGCTCGATTGGTTGCAAAGGGATATACACAGACTGACGACATTGATTACACGAAAACTTTTTCACCAATGGAAAAAATCCCTTTAGTACGTGTTTTGATATCCCTTGCAGTAAACATGTCATGGCCTCTTTATTAGCTAGATGTCAAGAATGTCTTCCTGCATGGTGATTTGCAAGAAGACGTATACATGGAGCAACCTCTTGGATATGCTGCTCAGAGGGAGATGAAGGATGCAGTCTGCAAGTTACAGAAGGCAATATATGGTCTTAAGCAATCCCCTCATGCTTGGTTTGGAAGATTTAGTGAGGCAGTGATACGATTTGGATTGAAACAGTGTGTCGTAGACCATTCAGTGTTCAGCTCTCAGGGTAAAGATGGTAGGATTTGCCTGATTGTGTATGTTGATGATATCATAATTACAAGGAGTGACAGTGTGTATACAGAGATTGAAGGATTTTCTTCATAAAGAATTTTGTACCAAAGGCCTTGGTCGTCTGAGATACTTTCTAGGGACAGAGGTAGCACATTCATGTGGAGGGCTATCTTTTTTAAAGAAAAAAAAAAGGTAACAAAATTTTATTCCAAAAGACCGGAAAAACCGGAAGGGGACAAGATGTCCCCGAGTACAATCAAAGACCAAAATCCCCAATGGGATTACAAGTAAAATTATAAGCAGATCTGAGGAGATAGAAATCCTCGCAAAGAGTATCCCGATTACACCCTCTTTTGCAAGCGCATCCGCCGAAGAATTCACAGATCTTTATCACAAAGAAAGTACGCACTGGATATATTGGAGGAGATTGATCTTCTTGGAGCAAAGCCAGCTGAGACACCCATGGACCCAAATATCAAGATTTCACTTGATCAGGGGGAGTTACTAGAGGATCCATGTAGATATAGATGTTTAGTTGGAAAGTTGATTTACCTCACGGTCACACGCCCAAATATTTCTTATGCAATCAGCGTGGTTAGTTAGTATATGAGTGCACCACAGACACCTCATTGGTCGGCAATTGTCCAGATAGTGAAATTTCTAAAGAAAGCTTCTGGTAAAGGTCTCCTCTTCAGAAAACAGTCATATGAGGATTGAGGGATATTCAGATGCAGATTGGGCAGGATATCCTGCAGATAGGAGGTCTACAAATGGCTATTGTACTTTTGTTTGAGGCATCTTGGTGTCTTGAAAAAGTAAGAAACAAGAGGTTGTATCAAGGACAAGTGTAGAGTCAGAGTATAGAGCCATGGCACATACAGGCTGTGAGTTGATCTGGTTGAGGTCATTTATGTCAAAGATTGGTTTGCCCTACTCATCACCTGCTTCACTCCACTGTGACAACAAGTCCACCATTCATATAGCCATGAATCAAGTGTTTCATGAGAGGGCAAAACACATAGAGGTGGATTGTCATTTTATTCGTCATAGGATTCAAAAAAGGGAGATTTGCACAGTGTTCACAAGGTCAAACGACCAGATAGCAAATATGTTTACGAAACCCCTAAACTGGGCCATATTAAGTGACTTATGTAACAAGCTCGGAATGTATGGCATACATACTCCAGCTTGAAGGGGAGTGTTGAGAATGGTCGTGTGATACACCTCACGTTGGAGGGGTATTTATGTCTTTTTATGTATCTCACATATATAAATATATATTTATGCGTGAGAGTGAGACAGAGAACTCTAACGCATTTCCATCCCCTTTCTCTCCTATTCTCTATTCTACTTTCATCTCCATTTAATGTAACAGATCTAATCTCTTCAGTCTCTAATATTCAGCAAGAAAGGGACACCAATATGATACAGCGAATATAATATTGGAAAAAGAGTTTGTTTAGGGTTTTTAGGTTTAGGGGATGAGATATAACAACAAATTTTAGTTAAATAAGAGTTAAAAGAAGAGTTCATAATAAAAAAAAAGAGATAAAAGAGGTAAACATAATATTTAAAACATAATGACACACTTATCATGGCACAAAAAACGTGTCGACACGCCTACAGTAAGTCTGACCTAGCAGAATATTTAAAAGTGTCGAAAGGAGTGTCGACACATGCGGACACATGCGCCGTGTCTTAAACTACACAACACATGTGTCAGCAATAAATTTAAATTCAAAGTGTCAGCTAAATCATAGGTATTGAGCTTTGGGGATCAACAACTCAACAGTCAAGATCATTGGCTAGAGTCACAAGGGACATTGATTCATCAGAGAAATCATGAATAGCAAATGCCATGTCAATCGGAAAACTTCCCATGAAAGACATTTTAAGTCAGGCAGCTCATATACGAGTGACTCACATGCTTAAAAATAAAAGTTCCTATCAGTAAATAAAAAAACAATCAAGTACTCAAAGTATTCACTCAGAATTCAATTCAGTCGAAACTCGGGTCAACTAAGAAGATTCAATTTCTTAGAACACCAAAAAAAAAAATCTAACACCTATAAATCTTAAGCCAGTGCCCATGAAAACTAATTACTCAAAAAATTTAATATTATATTGTATCATATGATTTTCAAAATCCAAAACTTGATCAAATGCTTGGAAGAATTTTGATGTGGTTGCGTCCAAGCGAAATTCTGAGTTCTTAAACCTTGGCTTTTAAATTTTTAATCCACATTTAGCAAGGGCCTCATATTGCATTCCTTGTTCTGATAATGGCACTCCCCTCTTTATTTTAAAGTTATGTAATTGGTTGATATAGGTTGTTCCAATTCCCAAAAAGCTCTCAACCGTAAATCAATTAAGTATAAAACAAGGAGAGAGTGTACATATTATGAATATCACTTCCTGCAAGAAGGTAACGGTGTTTAATTGAACCCTACATCCTAAACTTCAAATTTAGAAGTGCAAATTTCAGAATCGTAGCAATGATCCAGAACTCCCATTATAAACTGCAAAGGGCAAAAATGTCTAAATAATAAATTGCCATTATTTGGAACTAGTCCACTTTCTGTAAAATAGAAGGAAGAAACAAATGGAAAGAATGGAAGCTTGAGAATGTCTCGTATGCTTGGAGACATCTCTCTTTCATTAGTTATGCTTCTAGATATCTCTCTTTCATTAGTATTCAATATAAAACTTAAAGAGTTACAAGAATGACTTTAATGAGGGACCTTAGTGAAAACATAAAGAAAAGAAATTGCAAGATTTAACTATGGTGGAGAAGCAGAGGCCCGCTTGTTAGTTTATTGGTATTTGGAAGGCACAGCTTCCCTACGGAAACTGATTTTAAATTAACTCTTATCTAAGACAAACGAAAACAGAAAAGAAAAAAGACTCCTTTTTCTCAAATTCCAGTCAGTCTTTTTATCTTTTCAGGGATAAGATTGATCTTTTAGTCACACACCGTCCAAACCCTACCTCACGCAACCTCAACCACACTCCTACCACATTATTGAACCTTGGATCTAAGTCGTCTCATCATGTTTTTCTACCCTTGTAAGAGGAAACTGCAAAAGATTCTTTTTTTCCAAATTTCTCAACTTTTTCTCTATAACTCTTTTGAGCATTAGGGGAACTTTATTTTATTTTTTTTCTTAAGTGTTTACATTAACTTTATAAAAAACAGAAAACAAAAAATAAATTGCAAAAATAAAGTATAAACACAATTCACGCCACAAAAGGGTTTTTTATTATTGATTTGTAAGGGAATCCCACCTATGTGACAAATATCGTTCTCGGAAATTTCTCAGCAAGGGAAAATCTCGGGATGTATTAATTTTATTTTATTTTTCTGGGTTTATATCGGAAAAACTATAAAAATAAAATTATTTAAAAATAGATAAAAAATATATAAATTAACAAAAAAAATCGTGATATTATCGCGATAAATGAAAATATCACTATGTTTTTTAAGTTCTCGAGATTATTTCGGGATTTTGGTATTTCATCAAAATAACGCGATAAAATCGCTATATTATGAAAATATCGGAGATATTTGTGACATAGAATGCCACTCCAAATGCGACTACAATCTTAATTACATAGCTCGTTAGTGGAGACAAGACCTTATTTTAATCTCAAAGAGCTACCATTTTAATCAGATAACTTCTCCATAAGAAGGTTCTTCAAAGGTTTAACACCCCTTTTGATGCCTACTTTTCAGTTAGGGAGAAAGCATGAAATCCCTTCAGATGATTATTTCCCATCTAGGGAGATTAAATCCCTACTACAAGCTTAATCTCTTGACTCTTAGGAAGAAGGGAAGAAAGGAACAAGTCTCATTTAATTACTTTATCTCATTTAGCGTGAATGCATGAATTCTCATGAAATTTCTTCTATTTAATAATTTCTTTCAATAGATTAAATGAAGAAAAGAAGTAAAAGTTTTAGCCCAATCAGAAGAACCAATAAAGTAGCCAAAATAAATCATTTAACCATTAATCTCATCCAGGTAGAAAAAATAAACCATTAACCTGGAGGCATTATAAAACAATTTATCATTGGTCTTGTTTTCTCATGAATATGAGCCTTTACATCTACATGCTTAATAAGAACCAATTGGCCATAAGTATGCTCACAAGTAAATAGACATCTGAAAGAGAGAAGTAAATGCATGGAGAATTAGAGAGTACTTACAATGAAACGCTCCCAGAAATCCCCAAATAGTGGTCTATCAATTGCCTTCAAGTGCTCCTTTGTTGCAGCATCTACACTCACGTATAGCTGTGATTATCAGAAATATGTCAATGAACTATATTATCTGAAGGGCTGGAAATTCTAAAGCTTTCATTCAGAACCTGACTGCATGTATCAATATACAAAGAAGAAAATGAACTTCCTAACCTGGGTGATAGGCTTCAACATCCTAATTCTTTCAGGGAACTGGGCATTAGTAACAAGGAAAGTAGAAATGCGCCTCCTGTGCAGCTCATCGACGAGTGAATTTATCTCCGGATACATGATCGGTTCACCAACAAGGGATAACGCACAATGCCTAGGAGAAAGACCTTCTGACAGACGTTCCTGCTTTACTCCTGCAGACGATAGAAAGTCCATATCAACCAATTAGTGGGACCTTGACCGATCGTCTCTATTTCATTATTCATTAATCATTAGAACATCACAGTTCATCACCAATATGGAACTACAAATGTGCAAGAATATGTTTAAGAAACTGATAGGAGAAAAAAAATCTCTGGTCATGCTTCCTTGTGTTCAGAAATTTTCCGGCGATCAATTTCTGGCTATCGGGCCAGCCAGGCAAGCCAGCCAAACAGCCTATGACTAAGTCCGGCAATCATCAAGCAAAAGTCTCTCTGGTCACGCACTTAGGCGTCCGACAATCTGCCGGTGATGATACCATCAAGCAAAAGTCTCTCTAATCACGCACGTGTGCACGTTTCCTTGAGTGTGGGTTGATACCACCAAAACCAATCTCGATGACCTATGAGTCAAACTGTATGCCTCTGCAGTCTACCAATTCATCCTTGCACCCAAACAAAAGCCTTTTTGAGGTTTTAACATGTGCTCTACACCAGACAGTACAGACCGTGCAGTCCTCATCTTCATCTATTAGATTTTTCTATTCATGACACCAACATAACGGTGAGTTCCAAAACAAATGACCATGGGGGCAGTGATACATCATTACATCAACGGTCCTGGATTGATCTCCTGGTCATCGTATCAAAGGTTTGAAGTTATCACTCATTTTATCTTTATATATATTTATAACTGCACATTTTTTAACCTAAGGCTGTATTAAAACAAGTGCTTATCACCTGTCATTTATTCCCGGCCTTGTTTATTTAGATGTCTTTTTTCTAACTTATTTGGCGCCTTCCATGTTAGACTTATGCTTTTGGCTCTGCATATTTCTGGTATCACAAATAATTTCCTGAGAAGTGAATAAATGTCCAATCCTTGAATGCTTTAGACAGTGTGAGATGTGCAAACTAAGTACTTGACTCAGCTAGTCACCAATTCCCTCAGAAGTGGAACTGTACCATTCTAGCTATTCATTAGTGGGCTCACAAGCACTTATTAAACTAAAATGCAGAGTAGTGCTAAATTGGCACATAAACACACTTACTAGAAGTACTAGTTTATACATGAGCCTACCTGGAACTCCTTTCATTTGCTTAATCATTTTTGTATGCTGGTCTATGGCAGCACTCACTATCTCTAAAGGATCATCCATCTTCCAGCGCCAGCTCTTCCCTACAGGGTTTGTATGATGCCTCCAACAGAACACACATTTATTTGCACATGCCAAACTCGGGGTTGTTTCCATACACCTGTTTCATAGGAAAAGTATACAATCTTAGGAAAATAAAATAAAATAAAAATCATAAAAACAAAGCAAATGATGATGCGAAGTCAACAACAAATGATGATGCAAAGTCAATAACAAAGAAAGGCATTAGAACCAATGACTAGGAATGGATTCGTTCTTCGTAGATGAATCCTAAGCTTAAATTTGGCTGACGTGGAAAAGTAGTCTATATTTCTCTGTTATTCGACTAATGCAACAGGTTGTCAAAGTTTCTGTATTGTATAATGGCTATCAGATGTTTACTACTTACACTTTTGTGCATGTCAATTGTTCCATGACCCACCAATCAAAAAAAAAAATTGTTCCATGACCTTAGTTGTAAATATCATTCCAGTGACCATTTCGTTTTGGCCACCGGAACGAAATGTATTGGTCATACCAGTCATTTCGTCCAAATTTTTTAACGAAATGTACCCGGCCAGAGAAAAAAATTAGTAAAAAATTCCAAAAAATCTGAAATTGCTAGAAAAATATAAAAAACAAGTAAATGAATGAAAATATGTAAAAAAAAAAAAGGCATCTTTAACTTAAACACTAAATTGTCTTCCATAAGTGCAAGTGATACATAGAAAAAAGAAAATACATCTAAAAATAAAAAGATATCATATCTCATACATAATAGCTCTCAAGAGCAACTCTCATTTATACCCTAGATGACCATACTCAATGTCTTTGTTGTCGTCGTCGTCGCCGCCACTACTAGAAGTAGGAGGAACATCTTCTTCAGGAAGTATGTCATCGTCGGCCAAAACCATAGTAGGAGCTTGAAGATTTTCCAAACCAATAACTTCTGGTGTGAAATTAACATTATCCTCTTCTGCAACTCAATGCATCATAACATCCATATGACCTACACTCAAAGGGTCGCTAGTGGTATCACTAGTGGTAGAAGATTGTCTCAACAAGTCCTTAAAAACATTAAGTTTAATGTTTAACTTAAAGTCTAAAGTTATGAGTTGAGAGTTGAAAACATTAATTTCAATTTCAATTTAAATTAAATTGTATATCTTTGCCGAAACTGGAGGTTGTAATGGACAAACACCAGGTCATTCAACCTCTGGTGCTCCAACATGTATCTCTTTGCGGAGTGGATGTGTTCGAAGGTGCTCCAGTTCCTTTCACATCAAGTTGCACTACAGGTCTAATTGTGTCACCTTCGAACTGATTCCACCATGCAATTGAAAAGTAACCAATAGTTAAGCATTTATTGGTTGAAAGTTTAAATGAAATAAAGTTAATTAAGCGAACAAATCAAATATACATGGTCCCAACTTCGATCGATTGCGGATTGCAAGCTTCATTCCAAACATACAGGTAGCATCTCGATAACTCTCAAGTTGATTGCTGGTTAGGTCTTATGTAGCTTCAGACACTAATTGAGTGACGCATTCCAACAATCCTTTGGGGTAAGAGTGAAAAGAAAGCAGGGTTAATAAAGTATCCTGCTCCATAGAGGGAACTGTGAAGTTGTTTATCCTATCTTTGGTCGATAATCCTCCAGATGGGCATATAATCTGTTTTTTTCTTTAACCTCTCATTTATGTTCTCTTTGACCCTATCCATGGCCTCATATGGGTAAACCATCGCCGATTTGTCTAGGCGGTCTACCAAACGTAGCACTCTCACTAAAGGCTCGTTGACGTTTAAAATATACCTGCACTGGTACCAAAAAGATTTGTCCAACATAGTATGATACCTCTTCACTAAATGGGTGTTGGACAAACCTATTGGTACTATACTCGTCAAACACGAACATTTGTTGAAGTGCTTTCTTAATGAACACCAGACTTTGTATGCTTATGAAATTTGTAGCAAATCTAGTCCAAGCTGGACGACAAAAGTCCCTCCCACCTGTGAACCTCCTCATCAAATTCAAGAGGGCTATGTGGTTGTAGATAAACTTTGTAATCTTTTGAGCCCTTTTAATTGTGTTTCCCATGTGAGGAAATACAGTCGGTTTGCCCAGGTGCTCTAAGATTAGATCTAAGCAATGAGTTGCACACGTTGTCCAGAAGAATGTGCCATATTTGGCTTCTAATCTTTTCCCAGCAGCTTTATAACTTCTGCGACAATCTGATCAAAGATATTGAATAATTCATCGGCATTCTTCACTATGCCAGATGCATCGGTATATTTTAGGAATATTACTCATCTAGGGCAGTACACAAAAAAGTTGATTAAGGAACATTGTTTGGTGTCTGTCCATCCATCGGTCATAATGCTACAGTTAGTGGATCTCAATGACATCTTAGTCTCCTTCAAGTAGCTGTCTACTTCATCCACTGTATTCTTTAATATGGTCCCTCTCAAATCGTGATAAGCATGTGCCTTATAACCCGAACCTACAGCATTCACAGCATCAAACATAGGTTGCCAGAAAGGTCAATTGACAACATTGAAAGGGAGGTTGGCATCATAGCAAAGCATGCCAACCTCCATGTTTGCCCAATCTATGGTTTCTTTTGTTAACAAAACACTTCTAATGCTTGGCTGAGATCCGGGGGTTGTTCGTGGTGGAAAAAAAAATTCGGATCCCTCTAGTGATTCCCTTCTTTTTCCTCTTTGTACCACTTGGTTCTACAACAACTTCCTTTTCCTTTTGCCGACTCACAGGTGGAGGTGGTCTACTGCCAATGTTTTCTTCCTCCTACCCATCCTCCTCTTCTTCTTCTTCTGGCGTGCCATAAAAACTCTCAACCTCTATTCTATATAAGTTCTTCCTAGCCATTTCTTTTCTCTTTGTTTCTAAGAGTGTCTTCATTCTCCATTTTACATCTTCAGACACTTTTTTACATCCCGCTACTTCACTAGGAACACCCGCTAGATATTCTTTCAAACGGGTTATACCTCCACCCGCTATGACTTTCCCATAACATGTGCAAACTATTTTGCTTTTTTACCCGGAATCAATGATACGTAAGCCCATGCCGGGTCATCCGATCTAGCGGGTGCCGACCCAATAGAGGATGCTCCTCCATAAGGTCCCGAACTCATATTGTATTTTAAAATGAAGTAGAATAGGGGGAGAATAAATGGAATATAATGAAAGAAAGGAAACGGAAACAAATAAAGCTTTAACTCTCATGGACTTGAAGCCTTTGGAGGAGAATAGAAGCCTTTGAGTTGAAGAGTAAGCCTTTGAACTTGTGTTGAAGCCTTTGAATCGGAGCCTTAGGAGTTGAAGAGTAAGCCTTCCCTTTATTTGAGAATCCAAACAAAAGTGCTGAAGAAGAGTGTAGTAGACTTAGAAGAGTGTACAAACTTGAAGTGTGTAAGAAGAAAAGAGAAGGAATGAAAGATGTAAGTGAAGGCGGAGGAGAAGTTTGTGGGAAAAGGGGTATATATAGAGGTTTAATGGCTTGTATATGTAAAAATGATGAAAATACCCTTCCCAACAGCCATAAAACGGCTATAAACGATCACAAAATGGGGCTAAAACAGTTTAAAAAAAACCCAAAAATAGTCGTTGGGTGGCAGTCATAATTTCTGGGAAAAAGGTAAAAACTACTCGCTTGGAACAATTTCGGGCGAAATTGTCAATTTCAGCAATTTCATCCGAAATTTCTGGTTTAGACAGAAATTTAGAACGAAACAAAATATTTCGAGTTTCGTTCGGGTTTCTGAATGAATCCGGTACGTACATGCAATTTCATTCGGAACAAAACGAAATTTACAACCAAGGACATGACTGATCAAAGAGCCCTTTGGGAGAATTTGCTTGACATTAGTAATAATATTAACTCTAAATGGCTGGTTGGAGTCGATTTTAATACTCTCCTTAGCATTGAGGAGAAGGCTGGAGGTAGATCCCCTTGTCTCATATCTATCAGTGATTTCCAGGGTGCTATTGCTGTAGCTGGAATTTGACGCAGGCCGAAACTGACAAAGTTGGCTAAGATCAAAGTGATCTCAACCAAAGGAAAGAGGGATAGATTCGGGAATCCTCAACCGGAGGCAACGGATGTCACTCAACGTTGCTAATCGCGGAATCACTCGATGCGACCAAGCCACAAGCTTGATTCGTAGGAGGAATCAGTCAACTCCAAAGAAAGAAAACTCGTAGAGAATATTTTTAAAGCAAATCAAAAGTCCCTCCCCTTCTATTCCCATTCATGTTTATGGAAATTACATCAAAAGACTTGTAGTCAAAGACTCCATAAATGTTAAACACATCTCCTAGACACATACAAGTTACTAGCTACTCAAAGCACTCTTTCAAGGTAATTAAACAAACCACAACTTACTAAGATACTATTAAACACAAGGACTAAATATTAAAGACTCAAAGACCAAGTGATAGATGTGTAGCATGTGACTTAATTATGCTCCTGCATCATTCTCCTTTGCTTGAGAAAAAAACTCGGCATCAAGTTTGAAGTCAAGTCTTGCTAAAGTTGCTCATCCATCTTCTTTAATTCTTCAACTGAGACCCATGCGTCCTCCGTGCTAGGCTTTCCCTTTCAATGAACTAAATATTGAATATAAGTTCCACGGCAAGTAGTAATGGAACGTGTATCCAACACATCAAATGCTTCACACGAAGAATTCACGGGTGCAGCAGAAAAATCATCAACTTCAAGTGAAGTTCTGTCTGAATCACCATGATATGAATACAAATCACTCACATTGAAAACGGGACTGATTGATACCCATCTGGCAGCTCTATACGATAAGCAATTGGTCCCAACTTCTTGAGTATTCGACACGGCCCAAATTTCCTTTGCTTGAGCTTATTATAAGTTCCAGTAGGAAATCTTTCTTTCCAAAGATAAACCATGACAAGATCACCATCTTGAAACTCCTTATTTCTCCTATGAACATCAGGACTAGATTTATAAAGTTGAGAAGATTGATTTAACTTCTCACGAACCTGATGTGGACAGCAAATTCTTCAGCATCCATGCTCACTCGGGACTAATTTGGCAATGGCAATAAGTCCAAAACTTGACGAGGATTTCTGCCATAAGTTACTTCAAATGGACGCTTCTTAGTAGACTAATGACGAGATCTATTATATGTGAATCCGGCTTGAGGGATGACAAAGTCTCATTCTCTTTGGATTCTCTCTAACCAAACTTTGCAACAAATTACCAAGTGATCTATCCACAACTTCAGTTTGGCCATCAGTTTGTAGATGGTAGGCAATAGAAAATTGCAATCGAGTTCCCAAAAGCTTACAAAGTGTTCTAAAAAAATGACTCATAAACCGTACATCACGATCAGAAGTAATGGACCTTGGAATTCCACATAAATGAACCACTTCATAGAAGAATAAAGTAGATATATGAGAGGCATCAATAGTCCTTGCATCGTATGAAGTGTGCCATTTTTGGGAGAACCAATCAACAATAACAAAAATACAATCATTCTCATGCTGTGTTTTAGGTAAACCAAAAACAAAATCCATAGATATATATCTTCCCAAGGTGCTTCTGAAGTAGGAAAAGGCTGATATAAACTTGTATTTTGAGAACTTCCCTTGGCCTTTTGATAAACAAAACACCTTTGCACAAACCGAGCAACATCACGCTTCAAGGTAGGCCAAAAGTAACTCTCCTTTACAAGTGCTTCTATTTTATCCCTCTCAAAATATCCACCAAGTCCGCTACCATGCAACTCATTAATTGCAAACAACCTTAGTGAACCCTCTTGTAAGCATTATTGGTTTCCTTTAAAAAAATAGCCATTAATGATCATGAAATCACTTTTGTTCCCTTCATTCAATCCCTACAAAACTTTAGAAAAGAATGGATCTGCAACATAATGTTTCGGTAAGAGATCAAACCCAACAATTTCATAAGATAAAGTGACCAATAAAATGTGTTTTCGGCTTAGTGCATCAGCAACCTTGTTAGAAAAACCAGCTTTATGATTTAAAACAAAACTGAAATTTTAAAAGTAGGAAACCCAGCCCGCACGACGAGAATTCAACTTCTTTTGTGCATTAAGAAACCGCAATGCCTCATGGCCAGAATAAAGAACAAACTCCCCTCCAATGAGGTAATGTTCCCAATGCTTCAAAGCTTGCACCACTGCATACAACTCCTTGTCATAGGTTGACTATTTCAGCGTGGTATCACTTAGCTTCTCACTAAAATAAGCATTCGGCCTTCCATCTTGCATTAAGACAACACCTATGCCCACATTAGAAGCATCAAATTCCATTGAAATGTTTTTTTTGTAAAATCGGGCAAGGCTAACACTGGAGCTTCAACAAGCTTTGATTTGAGAAGTTGGAAACTCTTTTTCACTTCACTAGTTTAATGGAACTCCTTTCTTTTCAAAACATCCATCATAGGCACGACAATAGTACTGAAACTTTTGATGAACCGACGACAAAATGAAGCTAGGCCATGAAAGCTTCGCACATCAGTAATATTTTTAGGGGTAGGCCAATCAAGAATTGCTTGAACTTTCTCTTCATCCAATTGAATTCCTCCCGCAGTCACAACATAACCTAAAAACACAATTTTGTCAACCATAAAACAACACTTTTTAAGGTTGATATACAGTTGGTTCTCATGAAGAACTTGAAACACATTCGTCAAATGCTTTTTGTCCCGGCTGTAAATCAAGATGTCGTCAAAATAAACAACAAATTTCCCCAAAAATTTCTTCAAGACCTGAGTCATAAGCCTAATGAAAGTATTTGGGGCATTAGACAATCCAAATGGCATAACAAGCCACTCATAAAGGCCTTCTTTTGTTTTAAAAGCTTTTTCCCACTCATCACTCATTCGAATTCAAATTTGGTGGTAGCCACTACATAGGTCAATTTTAGAAAAGACCTTCGCACCGGCAAGCATATCAAACATATTATCAAGGTGAGGGAATGGAAACCTATACTTCACAGTTATTTTATTCACAGCCCTACTATCAATTAGGGATGGACATGGTTCGGGTCCAACCCAAAGAACCGAACCGGCCTATTTGGTTAGGTTCATTCGGTTCTGAAAATATGTGGTTTGGTTCTAGGTCCAAAATTTTGGAACCGTCAATTTTCAGTTCATATATATATATATACTAGTTAAAAACCTCGTGCGATGCACGGGCCGACAAAGAACTATACGGACCACATCATGGGTTGATCCAAACCGTCCATGTGATGGAACACTACATAAATAGATTGTGCCCCAAAAATCATTTCCATAGGCTGATCCTAGCCCTTCAATCTATAGAGGTTTCCATAATATGTTGTTCCTCTTAAATCGGATGGTCAAGATCACCCTATAGATTTTTTATTAAAAAAGCATAAAGGAGAGGGGTAGGATTGAAATTATTTGGCTTTAATGGGTGCCTTTGTTAAAAAGCATAAAGGAGGGGGTAGGATTGAAAATATGTGTGTTGAATGAGTGCCTTTGTTAAAAAAAGTCAAAAAGAGTGATGTGTAATTCTACAAAAAATTCTCTTATTTTCTCTTCTACTATATAAATATAGACTAGTAAAAAACCCCGTGCGATGTACGGGCCGACAAAGAACTGTACGAACCACATCACGGGTTGATCCAAACCGTCCATGTGATGGAACACAACATAAATAGGTTGTGCCCCAAAAATTATTTCCATACGCTGATCCTAGCCCTCCAATCTATAGAGGTTTCCATAATATGTTGTTCCTCTTAAATCGGATGGTTAAGATCACCCTATAGATTTTTTATTAAAAAACCATAAAGGAGGGGGGTAGGATTGAAATTATTTGGCTTTAATGGGTGCCTTTCTTAAAAAGCATAAAGGAGAGGGTAGGATTGAAAATATGTGTGTTGAATGGGTGCATTTGTTAAAAAAAGTAAAAAAGAGTGATGTGTAATTCTACAAAAAATTCTCTTATTTTCTCTTCTACTATATATATATATATATATATATGAGAAAATGGTTCCTACACATATGTGTAGATAAGTTATCTACACACTAGCTTAAAATACAGTGGGGGCCACATTATTTGGGTGATCCAAACCATTCATTTTTAAGGCCCTCACATAGATAGGGTGTCCATAAAAAATCAGATCCATAGGATCATCCTAACCATTCGAACTGTGGAGGCAAAAAATGGACTAATTTGTGAAGGTTTAAAGACATCCATTTTACCTCCACAAATCATAGGGTTGGGATGATCCTATGTATCTGATTTTTTGTAGACAACCTATCTATGTGAGGGCCTTTAAAATGGATGGCTTGGATCACCCAAACAATGTGGGCCCCCACTGTATTTTTTAAGCTAGTGTGTAGAGAACTCTCTACACATATGTGTAGGAACCGTTTTCTCTCTCTCTCTCTCTCTCTCTCTCTCTCTCTCTCTATATATATATATATAGAGAGAGAGAGAGAGAGAGAGTTAAGTGAGGAAGCTACACATACGTGTAGCTAACTTAGCTACACCGATGGCTTAAAATACAGTGGGCCCACATTGTTTGGGTGATCCAAACCATTCATTTGATAGGCCCTCACATTGATAGGGTGTGCCCAAAAAATCAGCTCCATTGGATGATCCCAACCCTTCAAACTGTGGAGGAAAAAATGGACAGATTTGTGAAGGTTTTTACACGTCCATTTTTGCCTCCACAAATCGTAGGGTTCGGATGATCCTATGGAGCTGATTTTCTGGGCACACCCTATCTATTTGAGGACCCATCAAGTGAATGGTTTGCATCACCCAAACAATGTGGGGCCCACTTAATTTTACGCCGTCAGTGTAGCTAAGTTAGCTACACGTATGTGTAGCTACACTTTTCTCATATATATATATATATACTAGTAAAAAACCCCGTGCGATGCACGGGCCGACAAAGAACTATACGGACCACGTCATAGGTTGATCCAAACCGTCCATGTGATAGAACACAACATAAATAGGTTGTGCCCCAAAAATCATTTCCATAGGCTGATCCTAGCCGTCCATCTATAGAGTTTTCCATAATTCCTCTTAAATCAGACGGTTAAGATCATCCTATAGATTTTTTATTAAAAAACCATAAAGGAGGGGGGTAAGATTGAAATTATGTGGCTTTAATGGGTGCATTTGTTAAAAAGCATAAAGGAGGGGGAAGGATTGAAAATATGTGAGTTGAATGGGTGCATTTGTTAAAAAAAGTCAAAAAAAGTGATGTGTAATTCTCATAGAATTTTCCAAAAATTCAAAAAATTCTCTTCTTTTCTCTTCTCCTATATGGTATATAGATATATGGGATTTGCTATTCTCCTTCGTAGAAGCACCTTCGTGCTCCGTCCTCCTTTGCAAGTGATGACAGCCATGTAAAATGAATTAAATGAATAAAGCAAAAGTCAACATATGCGGTTGTCATCACTTGCAAAGGACGGAGTGCGAAGGTGCTTCTGCGAAGGAGGCTAGCAAATCCCATATCAAATTTTATATTTTCAAACTTAAGCAAGTATAGGCCATTGGATTGAGCGAGGCTGGAACGGAGTGTTAAAACTAAGTCTTTTTTTTATTTTCACTAAAAATAAGAGAAGAAGGGCTGAATTTGGAAGAAAAGGGAGGCTGAAAATAAATAAATAAAAAGTTGGGTAAACCCAGAACTGAACCGAACCAACCCGATCAAGATCGGTTATGGTTCGGTTCCAAGGTTCCAAGGCTCCATGGTTCAGTTCCGATTCCCAATATTGGGAACCGATAGGGATTGGCTCGGTTCTGGGTTTACCGCATAACCGAAAGAAGGCATAAGCCACCTTTTCTTTCATACAACCATGCTCAAAAGCTTTGACAGCAAGCTTACTTGATTTTCAGAGTGCAAAGTGGTAGGTATATCCTTCAACGGATTCAGCACATACTTTACCCCATGCTTGACAAGAAAGTAGGTGTTCTTCCTTCCATCATGATGAGCATTCCAATCAAAGTGCCTCATCCTCCCAAGGAGTAGATGACAAGCATCCATAGGAAGAACATCAAAGTAGATCTCATCTTCACTTTTTGATTGAGAACTTAATTCGGCACCTTTGTGTTATTATTATCTCACCTCCCTTCTTGAACCATGACATTTTGTGGGGCTAGGGATGACGTTCACATTTGAGCTTCAACCTATCAAACAGTGTCTTTGAACCATGTTTTCACAACTTCTAGAGTCAATCATAAAAATATATTTCTTCCCATAAGACAAGCCATAACTCCGAAAAATATTATGCAATAGCCACTGGTCATCTTCTTGAACCGTCATCACCCGAAGAATTACCAGACTTTCAGCATCACAATCTGGTTCACAATACTCCTCTCCTACTTCTCCATCGAGTTCCTCATCATAAATTGGTTCTTTTTCCTCTTCTTCAATTTCCTCTTCAACAAGGTTCACTTCAGCCTTCTTTGTTGAGCACTCATAAGATCAATGGCCTGGTTCAAAAGTAGGTCCTCTTTCCTTGTGCAACTGTCTTTTTCCTTCAAAACTTTAGAACTTTCACCTCTTTTGAAAGAACTCCATTTAATCTTATCTTCTGCTTTGAGTGTCGTTTGATATGCCTCTTCAAGAGATTGAATTGAGTGCGTCATTAGTTCACCACGAAGACTAAATTTCAAACAACTTCTATAACGAGCTATAAGCTGGTCATCACTTTAATTCAGATTAATTCGACTCATTAGCTTGTAGGCATGTATAATAAGCCAGTGATTGATCATTACGCTAATGCAGTTGATAAACTTACGATGAAGTGTTTATAGTCCAGTGGAAGAAACTTCTCATCTAAGACGAGCAATAACTCCGAAAAATATTATGCAATAGCCACTGGTCATCTTCTTGAACCATCATCACCCAAAGAATTGCCAGAATTTCAGCAACACAATCTGGTTCACAATACTCCTCTCCTACTTCTCCATCGAGTTCTTCATCATAAATTGGTTCTTTTTCCTCTTCCTCAATTTCCTCTTCAACAAGGTTCACTTCAGCCTTCTTTGTTGGGCACTCATAAGATCGATGGCCTGGTTCTCCACACCTAAAACATTTACTTGAGGAAGAGACACCCTTCCCACGATCCCTGTTTCCTCCCCCATCAAGTGGGTTTGGATGTTCAAAGTAGGTGTAGAATTTTTCTTTCCTTGCACAACTGTCTTTTTCCTTCAAAACTGTAGAACTTTCACGTCTTCTGAAAGAACTCCATTTAATCTTATCCTCTGCTTTGAGTGCCATTTGATGTGCCTCTTCAAGATATTGAATTGAGTGCATCATTAGTTCACCACGAAGACTAAATTTCAAACAACTTCTATATCGAGCTATAAGCTGGTCATCACTTTCATTCAAATTAATTCGACTCATTAGCTTGTAGGCGTGTATAATCAGCCAGTGATTGATCATAACGCTAATGCAATTGATAAACTTACGATAAAGTGTTTATAGTCCTGGAAGAAACTTCTCATCTAACTTCAATTTCATTTCTGCCCATGACCTAATCCTTGGAACACCTCTTCGATCTCGATTTCGCTGGTATTGTTGCCACCAAAAAAGAGCACGTCCTTTCAATCTTATAGCCACAAATTGCACCTTCCTCTTGTCCGAGAGATCCTTCCACACAGAATGCTTCCAGAGATGCTATCCAATCACGGTACTCATCCGGATTGAGTTTTCCTTCAAAATCAGAGACGTTAAGTTGAATGCTTCTATCTGATCCTTCAAGTTTTCTAGGCAAGCGTTCCACATTCCATCAATCATTTGGTTCATTTGGTGGAGCTGCTGGAGCTTCAATAGAACTAGAGTCACCATCTTCATTCGTAATCACCCTTTCATGACCAAATGATGGACTTCTCCTACTTTGGGGAGAAGAGGGGGCCGGGCTCTTTCTAAAAGTTCATTCACCATTTGTCGAAGCTCTTGATTAGATTGATGGAGTTCAGCAAGTTCAGCTCACACATCGTCATCATATATTTCGGTCATAGGTCGTCCACGAGGCATTTTATAAGTTTGAAAAATCAAGGAAACTCGGATTTGCAGTCCCCTCTGTCGGCCTTTTGTAAAACACAAATATCTCAATGTAGAAAACTCCGATTTATGATTCGTTTGTTGCGTTGGAAACTAGACTCGAAGATCTTTTCATTGGTATATCATTTGCTCAGATCGGATACCGGTAACCCTTTTAAATACAGTATGAAACAGACCTCAACTTTCTGGACTGGTAAAATTATGGGTCGTGTTGATGAACAAAGTGCTCAACAGGTTCTTGTAGCTCAGATACCACTTTGATGTAGGCCGGAGCCTACAAAGATGGCCAAGATCAAAATGATCTCAACCAAAGAAGAGGGATAGTTCTTGGAATCCTAAACCGGGGGCAACAGACGCCACTCAACGTTGCTAATCGCGGAATCGCTCGACGCGACCAAGCCACAAGCTTGACTCAGAGGAGGAATAACTCAACTCCAAAGCAAGGAAACTTGCAGAGAATGTTTTTACCGCAAATCAAAAGTCCCTCTCCTTCTATTCTCATTCGTGTTTATAGAGATTGCATCAAAAGACTTGTAGTCAAAGGCTCCATAAACGTTAAAACAAATTTTCTAAACACACACAAGTTACTAGCTAGTCAAAGCACTCTTTCAAGGTGATTAACCAAAGCACAACTTACTAAGAAACTATTAAACACCAAAGACTAAATATTAAAGTTATATGGTCAAGATGCAAAAAACAAGCCAAGTAAACAAAGAAGAACAAATATTAAATATCATATCCATCTAATAAATAACAATCCAGAAACAAAACTCAATCATTCAGTGGGCAAAGAATAATAGAAAACAGAGATATGAGATTAACAACAATCACCTATGACTTTCTATGCCATAAAATGAGTGCTTGTAGCAACCCCCCCGGCCTCGGAGCTGTGACTTTGTCCACCTACAAAGTTTAACACCACTATGTGAACCAATAATTTTATATCCCTGCACATCACCCGAAGTAGAGAATTTATTTGTTAGCTACCCATTATGAAGCTTATTAATAATGAAATTCAAATGCGGGCCAAAATTAGAAACAGAAGCAAAAGATAAAGTGAGAGACATAGAATTACCTGCTTCACTAGGCTCGCGCGAATAATGGGAGTAACCATCTCTCTCTTGCCATTCTCCTCTCCATTGGTTGAGGAAATACCATTAGACTTGGGCAGCTTTGCAGAAGAAGATCTCCTCGATGGAGCTTTACCAGCAATATCTTCCAGATCAACAACAACATCAACAGATTCAGAGCCAATGTCTTCTTCTTCTTCTTCTTCTTCTTCTTCTTCTTCTTCAGAGCCTTCAAAGCTCTCACTTTCACTCACACCTCCGCCGTTGTTCTCTGACCTAGATACTCCTAAAAATCCCTCTCCCGAATGTCCTCCTCCTTTCAATACTCCTACTAATTTATGACTCCACTGATCGAAGACATCATCCAGATCACCATGGTCAGTGTCACCCTCGCAGAGAGGTAAGATCTCGGAGGCTCCGAGTGCCCTCATCTGCCGTGAGAAATCGCGGCCAACCCTGTTGAAGGTGGGACCATAGGAACGGCTTCCGACACCGAAGACTGCGAAAGAAGTAGAGCGGGAGAGAAGCAGAGAGCCGACTCTGAAGTCTTCCGCGCTCTCGGAGAGCCAGCGTGCCAGGAATTGGGCGTTGGAAGGGGGTTTGCCATCTTCCCAAGTGGAAGCGACGATGAGGACGATATTTTCTTTGGGAAGATCTTCGGGCTCGTAGTTGTTGGGATCGACCAGATCGAAGGGTAGGTTGTTGGAGGCGAGGAGGCGGGAGAGACGTAGAGCCAGGATCTTGGAGGTGCCTGTTTGGGAAGCGAAGAAGAGTTTGCATCTCAATGAGGAGGGTTTATTATTAGGGTTTAGGGAAGAGGAGTGGGAGAGGAGCCTCTGCTTTCGGAGGCGTCGAGATTTCCAGAGGCAGAAGGCAGAGGCAGATACAAGGGCAACCACTAGGGCGATTCGAACGCCAATAACCGACTTCTCCCCCATACTAACAACGCTTTTCTACTCTCTATCTCTCTATTTTGAATCTTTATCATCTAAATTCTAAACCTACGGAACTCTCGAAGAAGGTTACGGGTTAGCGTACATTTCGCATGGAGCTCATTTCAAGGGACAGTGGCCACCGTACCAATCTGTGGCTCTGTGCTACTATAACATTTCCCTAACTAAATAAATATACAAGTTAGCAAGTTACATAAATCGGCCCCTAGTATCTTAAATCGACCCCAATATCTCTCTCCTCTCTTGTCTGTCTAATAATAGGTCAATTTATCACTGTCCATGAAGAATAATTAGAGAGAACAAAAAAAAAACAACTCTTATTTGTTGGATTTTTTTTATTTTTTTCCTGCAAGTAGATTTACATCCTTCAATTTACTGAAATTTTTTGTTGGTCCGCAGTTTTATGAAAATTTATGGGAAGTGATATTTACACCCCTTTTTTATCACAGGGACACCCGGCGAAAGTGTATCAATGACTATAAGGGCGCTAATATACTTGACATCAGAAGAATATAGTGGGCTTGACTGCCACATACACTGGCATTGGGTGTCCCCGGTGATGAAAAGGGGCTTAAATATCACTTCCCAAAATTATCTAAAATAAATGGTAGAGTGAAGCAAACCTTGCAAAAAGCCCGAGGACAAGCGAGCCTCATTGAATCAGCATCACTCACTGCAACCAGCTGTAGACACCCACATTTTGCTTTACTTTAACCAACAATAACCTAATATATGTTTTAGGTCATTAATATCTTGATCTGACTTTACGGATCATCAATCGGGACAAAATAAGATAGGGTCACTTCATAGCCCGAACCCTGATTCCATTCCGAGACCCGATTTCCGTAAATCGTTAGATCAATGGCAGATCTTGACCTGGGTCTAACCATCCAAAACCACCTAACCTCTCCTCTCATCCTAACCATCCAAACCTCACCTAACCTCACCTAACCTCTCCTCTCATCCTAACCATCCAAACCTCACCTAACCTCACCTAACCTCACCTAACCACCTAACCTCACCTAACCTTACCTAACCTCACCTAACCTCACCTAACCTCCTATCCCATTCTCCTATAAATACCCTCTCATCCCACCATCCAACAGAAAAGAAGAAAAAGAACCCCTCTCTTAGAAAATTCATCCCTCTCCCTCATCTCTTCAAGGGTTCGGCCATCCTTGCCGGATCGGGTGATTTTATACGTTGGGTGATATATATCAAAAGCAGTCATTATCAAGCAAGGAATCATCTTCAAGGAATTACCATCAAAGAAAAATCAAACACAAAGTGGGTTTCCAAAGAGGTAGGCATTTATTTCAATTCTATGTAGGGTCTGTTTTCATGCATATCTTTTACTTTAAAAGAAAAACCATGTTAGGAAGCATGTAGGGTCTGTTTTCCCCCTGGTTAGCCTCTGGTTAGACCCTGGTTGCACCCAGGTTCGCTGCTGGTTGCACCCAGGTTCGATGCTGGTTGCACCCTGGTTCCCTACTGATTCGCACCCTGGTTCCCTGCTGGTTGCACCCTGGTTCCCTACTGGTTCGCACCCTGGTTCCCTACTGGTTCGCACCCTGCTTCCCTGCTGGTTGCACCCTGGTTCCCTACTGGTTCGCACCCTGGTTCGATATTGGTTCGCACCCTGGTTCCCTGCTGGTTCGCACTCTGGTTAGACCCTGGTTGCACCCAGGTTCGCTGCTGGTTGCACCCAGGTTCCCTGCTGGTTGCACCCTGGTTCCCCTGCTGGTTCGCACCCTGGTTCCCTGCTGGTTCGCACCCTGGTTCCCTGCTGGTTCGCACCCTGGTGCACCCTGGTCCGCACCCTGGTTTGTACCCTGCTTCCTCCTAGTTAGACCATGGCTAGTCTCGGGTTTGCTCCTAACTTAGACCCGACTCACTTGACCCTAACCATTAACCCAATCCAACCAAGTCATATCCCAACACAATCCGAGTCGCATGTCTGAATCCATTTGGCCGAATCTCATAAGCCCGCCCACTTTGAATTCCGAAAATTCAAACCCTTGATGATTCCAATATGCTCAATTCTTTGATGCAAATTCCCAATTCCAAAATCCCATTGCTATATCAATGTTTTTGAATCTCAAGTCCAATGCTCAAATACAAACCCGATTCCTGATCCAAATACCAAACCTGTTTTCCAAAATCCAAGCAACCTCCCCAGTGGAACTACGTGTGGCTTGATCCCCATCACGGGGTACGTAGGCAATTTGGCACTCCCAAGTTCAGTCGCACCTTTCTCTATCTTTCCCATTCCCTCACACTATTCATCATCTCGATTCATCTCGTGTCTCTCGGAACCATTGGATTATGGTTTCCGTCGTAAGAACCTTTAGAGCCCAATTTAGGAACAATGGTGTCGTGTCGTGTTGTGTCCTAAGTTTTAGGGAGTCCTAGAGTTAGGAGTCCAGCCTCATCACGGACGCTTGCTATGTATAGCAACCGTGCCATAGGTCAAGTTACACTAGTCATCCAGTTTTTTCCTAGGACAAGCCTAGTAAACTAGGATGTAGGCTAACCTGCATTAGTCTAAGGGACAACTTGCATTTAGATAGGATCATATAGCATCTTTGATGAAATCCTAAGATAATAAAATCCTCAACTTGAATTAAATAACTTCTCTTAAAACTGTTGAAACAGTCAATCCCGTCTAGATCGGTGTCCTAGTTGAGTTAGGCATATGTAGCTTAGCTTAGGTGCACCGAACTACGTCGACTCTGATCCCAGTGAGGCTTGGGTACGTAGGCAGCTTGGATGTCTGACGGCATACCACCCGCGAGTCGGCACCACAACAAATTGTGGTGTTTTGGATATTAATTTTCTTGTAAATGCTTAATCAAATCATTTAGGGCTTTCCATGAAATTAGAATTCTAGGAGAACTTTCACTTAGAATGAATCCAGACAAATTAATAAATCAAGATACACATCTAGGATTCACATTGAAATTAGATCATAGGATGCATGTCACTTAGTTCGCACATTAACATAGAGTTGAATGAGCCATTTAAAATAAATTTAAAAGAGTTAGCTTTTGGAATCGAAGACCGATTATCGGGCAGGAATGGTGCATGTGGCGGATAACTCCCCATACCTTCCATTCTCGTAACCAGGTAGCGAGTCTAGATTTCTGGTTAATTTCGGGTCCTAGATCCCACATCTAGGTGGCGACTCTGTCAGTCTCTTTCGTGTGGAATTCGGATTGCCTTAGTGATCCCAAGTTCACATGAAAGACGAATTCAAATCAATAATTAAATGCACACGCCAATCGCGTGGATACAGGAGACCAAGAGAGAGAGCGCGGCGGCTCGCGCCCCACCCCTCTCGCGGGATTCGGGTACCACAGTTTGGCGACTCTGCTGGGGATCACCTAACTTCATTAAAATTTCAAAAGATAATTCATTTGAATTTAATTTAACTGGCTCATAAAAACTCTATACTTGTTAGATTAGTTTGTCTTGTTTTATTTTCTCTCATCACATTTTACTCGAACTTAATTTAACAAAACCTGAAGGCATCATAGATTGCGCGAACTTATTGCACACACTTACATCACTTGCATCTAAACCCTTGCATCTCACGTGCACACACGTCCTATTTTAGGAACCCGGAGTGTTATCTAGCATGGTTGACTGGGATTTCATCACCTGGTGCCTCTGTGCTAGAGAAACATTCCACCCTTAGCCTAGTACCTTTATGGTACGTAAACGGATCTCTTGTTCACGTACTGATACGCCGGACACTGGTACAGTATATCGAACAGGGATTCGCGCTAAGGGAACTCTTGGCCTTACCCCTAGATTAACCCACACATGCATGTAGTATACGAACACATGTGCATCACGTGTGTGAGCCTAGTTTAGGATATCCTACCTATTTGTGTCTAGATTAGGCCGTAGACCATCTTCCAATGGCTACGATCGGTCCTAGGTACACAAACAAAGTCATGAGTCGAGATCCTCTCTCCACTCCGATAGATTAGGATTAGGGTTGATGCCTTCAGGTAACACTGTTAAAATGTGTGAAGATTAAAAACTTTCCCTTTGGGGTTAGGATATAAATCCCATCATTTCCAAAGATCTCATAGGATTAGTCATTCATGATCTATCCGTTGAAAGCAATCTTATGCTATCTCATCTAATCTCTTGATCGTGCGTCTTTTATTCTTCTATCATACAATTCAATCGTATCTTCATGCCATCCCCTAACTGGCAGGAGCAGAATCTCACAATCTTTCGATTATGCAATCTCATGATCTGATCATGCCTGGTCCAGATGATCTGATCATGCCTGGTCCAGATGATCCAATCTTGCTTGTACCCTTGGTCTTTTCTTACTCTAAGGGCAACCTTTTTCAAGAATATTTTGCTAAGTCCTTCAGAGTTCACTCTCAGAATCATTGAGCTAGGGGCATTTCCCTATGCGAATCAGTCATCATTGTCCAAAATTGAAAGTATCAGCCATGATGATGTTCAGAACGAACCAGCCTTCGCCGAGCCTTCAACGCCAAACAGTTGCAGCAGTTAAAGTTTTAGTCACTTACTATTTTATGTTGAGTCAGTCATCATGGTCAGTATAATTGTTGAGTCCGGTCTTACAGTTAAAGGTCAATGCCTAGTCCAGGCAAGTTATCTTCTGTTTCCCTTTCTTATTTAGAGTTGTGAATCCTGAGCATGTTCAGGATAGGTCGTCTGATGTAATAGCTTTTGTTTAAATAAAATTTCAGTCAGTTCCAAAAAGTTCACTTGTGTCTGTTCTTAAGTGTGCTTCTGATCTTAAAATAAGACTCCCTCTTCAAATGAGGACAAAATTGACGAAACTCCACTTGAGTCACAGCAATTACTTGAACGAGAGGAGGAGCGCCAATCCCAACCTTTCAAAGATGAAATTGAAATGATAAACACTGGCACTGAAACTTTGATTCAGTGAATGCCGATTGAAAATACATTACCCTCTAAAGAGTGTGAAGAATTGATAAAATTATTTCAAGAATAAGAAGATTGTCTAGAAAAGCTACAACCGATACCAGGGGCAAGACATAGATGGAAAGCTCAAAGAAAATGAAGAAAGTGAGAAGATATATGCTATACAAGGGGCATAGAGTGGAAACAACTTTCATATTTCCAATTAATGACCTTGGTTCTCAAATTCATAACATAAAGCCAACAAATTCAAGATAAGAAGTTCAAGAGCAAGCATTAAAAAGTGATCATCAGAACGAATCCATAGATGGAGGATGTCAAAGAACAAGTTTCGCTCTATGAAAGTCGAAAGCACACTTTAGAATCTTGGAAGAAGAAGATCCATTATCTCTTACCTGGAAATGCCGTCAAACTCCGTAAAAAAAAAAAAAAAAAACAAAACAAAACAAAAAAGAAAAAAATAATCAGTACCAGACGGACTCTAGCCAATCTGAACATCGGAAGGCCCCCTTTGGCCGAATAAATCCCAAAATTAGAACCAATGTCAAAAGAATACCGGTTTGCAAACCCTTCGAGCCTGAATAAAATTTTCTTGAAAACCCATCAAACCAGGGGCATTTCCCCGAACTACGCGAGACCTGATCCCTACACTGGGGTACGTAGGCAGCTCGGTTAAACCGAGTTCGGTCGATTCAAAAAAAAAAGAAAAAGAAAAATCAATCGTTCCAGAAAAAAAAAGATGGACAAGTTCCAAAAGAAGAGAAGTTAATTGTTCCAGAAAGAAAAGAAAAAAGAAAAAAAATCAATTAACCTTCAAACAATTGATCTTCAAACTAGGGGCATTCGCCTTGACCTACACACGACCTGATTCCTACCTTGGGATATGTAGGCAACCTGTTCACAGGTTCGGTCGAAATCTTTGTTGAACCTTAAGCCATTCTTTGAAAAGCCCTATCCTACCTATAAAGTCCTTCTGGTGTTCAGAACTAATGAGCTAGGTCCCGAGACACAATAAAAAAAAATGATGAATAAGAAAACGAACGGAGTTTGAAGATCTGCTAGACTGAAAACCTGAAAGGGCGGTCTAGGCAAAATTTAAGATCATTCCCCTGCTAAGTTGAAAACCCGAAAGGGCGGCTTAGGCAAAAGCTAAGGGGATAGCCTGCTGGATCGAAAACCTAGAATGGTGGTTCAGGCAAAAGTTAAGGCTAGCGCGGTCCGCCAAGTTAAAAACCCCGAAGAGGTGACTTGGTCACGGTAAGAGAATCAGTATAAGAAGGCAACAGCCGGTATCAAGACTGAAGATCAACTGAAGTTCAAGCAAATTCAAGTGATATCCTCAAAACTGGGGGCATTGAAGCTAAGCAATCTTAGGGGGCGTAATTAAATCCTTGAGGCATTACTGTTTTAAGGAAGAAGTCCAGTGTTTACCAATTGAAAAACTATTCCTCGAAAGGATAGACTTACCAAACAAAATATTAACTAAGTCAGAAGCATCACTGTGTTTGTCAGTATAGTCAGTCAATCTTTGTTATTCTAAGTTCACTCCTTCAGGGCTGCTCAATCCTTTGAGTAGTGCCTTTCATCTAAGTTTTCTCTTTAGAAAGAGTCAATCGTCGTTCCTATGTCCAAATGATGTAACTGTCTTGGTGAAGGAGGCCCGGCCTAGGCAGCTCCCTGCAATTATACCTGAAAGGGTTCGAGAATATAGTCAAACAGCTACATTTCAAAGAAGATCAACTCAGAAGAGTTCAGAAGTAGAAACATCAGAAAGCCCAGCTTCCGTAAAAAGATCATACCCCAGGAAGGCACCTTAAGCTTGGAAGAGCCCCAGATGCAATGGTGGTTGAGCCAATTTCTCAGAAAGATGAACCATTAAAATTCAGAATTTCCTTCCGGTTAGTTAAATACTATCCTGGTCAAGAAATGTTCATCTAAGCACCTGTCAAAAAACAGATCCCGCTTTTCCATGTTAGAGAGCCGTTGTTCTAAATTACCAATTTCAAGTATCTTGTTCAAGGTTTCAGTTATCAAAATCCCCAGAAGACAAGACCAACAGTCTCATTGAGAAAAATCTTGTTGAAGTTTCATAAAAGTGTTCCTAATCCATTCTTGTTACTAATGGTTCTTCGTTCATAAGGTTGGTCGTCTCATCATTCGTCAAAGTCTTGGTTTCCAATATCTTTACTGGGCACGATCTATAATGTCCCCGATTTCATTAAGTTCAAATCCAAAATTCATCAAATCCAATTCTACGTCAAATTCAAATTCATGAAAACCTCTAAATTCTTCGAGCCCGTTTGTGAACGGTGCCTCTTTTCTCGAGGCCATTTGTGAATGGTCTCGTCTTCTCCTTGAGCCCGTTTGTGAACGGTGTCTCATTCTCTGAGTCCATTTGTGAATGGTCTCATCTTCTCCTTGAGCCCGTTTGTGAACGGTGCCTCATTTTCTGAGTCCATTTGTGAATGGTCTCGTGTCCTCTTTGAGCCCGTTTGTGAAGGGTGCCTCATTTCTCGAGTCCATTTGTGAATGGTCTCATCTTCTCCTTGAGCCCGTTTGCGGACGGTACCTCATTTTCCAAAAATAAAAAATTTATCAAATCCAAATCCTTAATTAAAAAAAAAAAAAAATCCAATCCTACGTCAAATTCAAGTTCATAAAAAATATCTAAATTCTTCGAGCCCGTTTGTGAACGGGGCCTCATTTCTCGAGTCCATTTGTGAATGGTCTCGTCTTCTCCTTGAACCCGTTTGTGAACGGTGTCTCATTCTCTGAGTCCATTTGTGAATGGTCTCATCTTCTCCTTGAGCCCGTTTGTGAACGGTGCCTCATTTTCTGAGTCCATTTGTGAATGGTCTCGTGTCCTCTTTGAGCCCGTTTGTGAACGGTGCCTCATTTCTCGAGTCCATTTGTGAATGGTCTTGTCTTCTCCTTGAGCCCGTTTGTGAACGGTGCCTCATTTCTCGAATCCATTTGTGAATGGTCTCGTCTTCTCCTTGAGCCCGTTTGTGAACGGTGCCTCTTTTCTTCGAGTCCATACAACTATGGTCTCTTATCCTCTTTGAACATCATACATCTATGATGTCTCATTTTCTTGGAATCCGTACAAATACGGTATTTCATTCTCTTCGAGTCCATACAACTATGGTCTCTTATACTCTCTGAACATCATACAACTATAATGTCTCATTCCCTTGGAATCCGTACAAATACGGTATTTCATTCTCTTCGAGTCCATACAACTATGGTCTCTTATCCCCTTTTGAACATCATACAACTATGATGTCCCATTCCCTTGGAATCCGTACAAATACGGTATTTCATTCTCTCCGAGTTCATACAACTATGGTCTCTTATCCCCTTTGAACATCATACAACTATGATGTCTCATTTCCTTGGAATCCGTACAAATATGGTATTTCATTCTCTTCGAGTCCATACAACTATGGTCTCTTATCCCCTTTGAACATCATACAACTATGATGTTTCATTTCCCAAAAATAAAATTAAAAAAAAAAAAAATAAATTAAAAAAAAAAAAAAATTCATCAAATCCAATCCCCGATTCAAAAAAATAATAATAAATCCAATCCTATGAAAAATCTCTAAATTCTTCGAGCCCGTTTGAGAACGGTGCCTCTTTTCTTCGAGACCATACAACTATGGTCTCTTATCGTCTTTGAACATCATACATCTATGATGTCTCATTTCCTTGGAATCCGTACAAATACGGTATTTCATTCTCTTCAAGTCCATACAACTATGGTCTCTTATCGTCTTTGAACATCATACATCTATGATGTCTCATTTCCTTGGAATCCGTACAAATACGGTATTTCATTCTCTTCAAGTCCATACAACTATGGTCTCTTATCCCCTTTGAACATCATACAACTATGATGTCTCATTTCCTTGGAATCCGTACAAAAACGGTATTTCATTCTCTTCGAGTCCATACAACTTTGATCTCTTATCCCCTTTGAACATCATACAACTATGATGTCTCATTTCCTTGGAATCCTTACAAATACGGTATTTCATTCTCTTCGAGTCCATACAACTATGGTCTCTTATACCCTTTGAACATCATACAACTATGATGTCTCATTTCCTTGGAATCCGTACAAATACGGTATTTCATTCTCTTCGAGTCCATACAACTATGGTCTCTTATACCCTTTGAACATCATACAACTATGATGTCTCATTTCCTTGGAATCCGTACAAATACGGTATTTCATTCTCTTCGAGTCCATACAACTATGGTCTCTTATCCCCTTTGAACATCATACAACTATGATGTCTCATTTCCTTGGAATCCGTACAAATACGGTATTTCATTCTCTTCAAGTCCATACAACAATGATCTCTTATACCCTTTGAACATCATACAACTATGATGTCTCATTTCCTTGGAATCCGTATAAATACGGTATTTTATCTTGCCCAAGCCCATTCAAAAATGATGCTGCATTTTCATTAAGAATCTTTCAAAAGTCATCCATTATTCTCTCTGAGACCATTTGAAAATGACGTCTCATTTCCTCTGAAGCTGTTCAAAAGCGATATTCCTTTCCCTCCGAAAATCCATTTGAAAATGGTATCCCATTTCTCTCGTTGCCAGCGGCACCGCAGCGGGTTTGTTTTATTGCATTCCAATTCTAGGATTTCATCTAAGGTCTTGCATTATATTAGGTTGCATTGTGTTTAGGGGGTTCCTTTGTCGATTAAAGTTACGCAAAATGGTTCTGTCATTTTAACTTTGGTATTCGATGACTACGTCGTCTCTACCAAAGAGGGGCATCTGTAGACACCCACATTTTGCTTTACTTTAACCAACAATAACCTAATATATGTTTTAGGTCATTAATATCTTGATCTGACTTTACGGATCATCAATCGGGACAAAATAAGATAGGGTCACTTCATAGCCCGAACCCTGATTCCATTCCGAGACCCGATTTCCGTAAATCGTTAGATCAATGGCAGATCTTGACCTGGGTCTAACCATCCAAAACCACCTAACCTCTCCTCTCATCCTAACCATCCAAACCTCACCTAACCTCACCTAACCTCTCCTCTCATCCTAACCATCCAAACCTCACCTAACCTCACCTAACCTCACCTAACCACCTAACCTCACCTAACCTTACCTAACCTCACCTAACCTCACCTAACCTCCTATCCCATTCTCCTATAAATACCCTCTCATCCCACCATCCAACAGAAAAGAAGAAAAAGAACCCCTCTCTTAGAAAATTCATCCCTCTCCCTCATCTCTTCAAGGGTTCGGCCATCCTTGCCGGATCGGGTGATTTTATACGTTGGGTGATATATATCAAAAGCAGTCATTATCAAGCAAGGAATCATCTTCAAGGAATTACCATCAAAGAAAAATCAAACACAAAGTGGGTTTCCAAAGAGGTAGGCATTTATTTCAATTCTATGTAGGGTCTGTTTTCATGCATATCTTTTACTTTAAAAGAAAAACCATGTTAGGAAGCATGTAGGGTCTGTTTTCCCCCTGGTTAGCCTCTGGTTAGACCCTGGTTGCACCCAGGTTCGCTGCTGGTTGCACCCAGGTTCGATGCTGGTTGCACCCTGGTTCCCTACTGATTCGCACCCTGGTTCCCTGCTGGTTGCACCCTGGTTCCCTACTGGTTCGCACCCTGGTTCCCTACTGGTTCGCACCCTGCTTCCCTGCTGGTTGCACCCTGGTTCCCTACTGGTTCGCACCCTGGTTCGATATTGGTTCGCACCCTGGTTCCCTGCTGGTTCGCACTCTGGTTAGACCCTGGTTGCACCCAGGTTCGCTGCTGGTTGCACCCAGGTTCCCTGCTGGTTGCACCCTGGTTCCCCTGCTGGTTCGCACCCTGGTTCCCTGCTGGTTCGCACCCTGGTTCCCTGCTGGTTCGCACCCTGGTGCACCCTGGTCCGCACCCTGGTTTGTACCCTGCTTCCTCCTAGTTAGACCATGGCTAGTCTCGGGTTTGCTCCTAACTTAGACCCGACTCACTTGACCCTAACCATTAACCCAATCCAACCAAGTCATATCCCAACACAATCCGAGTCGCATGTCTGAATCCATTTGGCCGAATCTCATAAGCCCGCCCACTTTGAATTCCGAAAATTCAAACCCTTGATGATTCCAATATGCTCAATTCTTTGATGCAAATTCCCAATTCCAAAATCCCATTGCTATATCAATGTTTTTGAATCTCAAGTCCAATGCTCAAATACAAACCCGATTCCTGATCCAAATACCAAACCTGTTTTCCAAAATCCAAGCAACCTCCCCAGTGGAACTACGTGTGGCTTGATCCCCATCACGGGGTACGTAGGCAATTTGGCACTCCCAAGTTCAGTCGCACCTTTCTCTATCTTTCCCATTCCCTCACACTATTCATCATCTCGATTCATCTCGTGTCTCTCGGAACCATTGGATTATGGTTTCCGTCGTAAGAACCTTTAGAGCCCAATTTAGGAACAATGGTGTCGTGTCGTGTTGTGTCCTAAGTTTTAGGGAGTCCTAGAGTTAGGAGTCCAGCCTCATCACGGACGCTTGCTATGTATAGCAACCGTGCCATAGGTCAAGTTACACTAGTCATCCAGTTTTTTCCTAGGACAAGCCTAGTAAACTAGGATGTAGGCTAACCTGCATTAGTCTAAGGGACAACTTGCATTTAGATAGGATCATATAGCATCTTTGATGAAATCCTAAGATAATAAAATCCTCAACTTGAATTAAATAACTTCTCTTAAAACTGTTGAAACAGTCAATCCCGTCTAGATCGGTGTCCTAGTTGAGTTAGGCATATGTAGCTTAGCTTAGGTGCACCGAACTACGTCGACTCTGATCCCAGTGAGGCTTGGGTACGTAGGCAGCTTGGATGTCTGACGGCATACCACCCGCGAGTCGGCACCACAACAAATTGTGGTGTTTTGGATATTAATTTTCTTGTAAATGCTTAATCAAATCATTTAGGGCTTTCCATGAAATTAGAATTCTAGGAGAACTTTCACTTAGAATGAATCCAGACAAATTAATAAATCAAGATACACATCTAGGATTCACATTGAAATTAGATCATAGGATGCATGTCACTTAGTTCGCACATTAACATAGAGTTGAATGAGCCATTTAAAATAAATTTAAAAGAGTTAGCTTTTGGAATCGAAGACCGATTATCGGGCAGGAATGGTGCATGTGGCGGATAACTCCCCATACCTTCCATTCTCGTAACCAGGTAGCGAGTCTAGATTTCTGGTTAATTTCGGGTCCTAGATCCCACATCTAGGTGGCGACTCTGTCAGTCTCTTTCGTGTGGAATTCGGATTGCCTTAGTGATCCCAAGTTCACATGAAAGACGAATTCAAATCAATAATTAAATGCACACGCCAATCGCGTGGATACAGGAGACCAAGAGAGAGAGCGCGGCGGCTCGCGCCCCACCCCTCTCGCGGGATTCGGGTACCACAGTTTGGCGACTCTGCTGATCCATTATCTCTTACCTGGAAATGCCGTCAAACTCCGTAAAAAAAAAAAAAAAAAAACAAAACAAAACAAAAAAGAAAAAAATAATCAGTACCAGACGGACTCTAGCCAATCTGAACATCGGAAGGCCCCCTTTGGCCGAATAAATCCCAAAATTAGAACCAATGTCAAAAGAATACCGGTTTGCAAACCCTTCGAGCCTGAATAAAATTTTCTTGAAAACCCATCAAACCAGGGGCATTTCACCGAACTACGCGAGACCTGATCCCTACACTGGGGTACGTAGGCAGCTCGGTTAAACCGAGTTCGGTCGATTCAAAAAAAAAAGAAAAAGAAAAATCAATCGTTCCAGAAAAAAAAAGATGGACAAGTTCCAAAAGAAGAGAAGTTAATTGTTCCAGAAAGAAAAGAAAAAAGGAAAAAAATCAATTAACCTTCAAACAATTGATCTTCAAACTAGGGGCATTCGCCTTGACCTACACACGACCTGATTCCTACCTTGGGATATGTAGGCAACCTGTTCACAGGTTCGGTCGAAATCTTTGTTGAACCTTAAGCCATTCTTTGAAAAGCCCTATCCTACCTATAAAGTCCTTCTGGTGTTCAGAACTAATGAGCTAGGTCCCGAGACACAATAAAAAAAAATGATGAATAAGAAAACGAACGGAGTTTGAAGATCTGCTAGACTGAAAACCTGAAAGGGCGGTCTAGGCAAAATTTAAGATCATTCCCCTGCTAAGTTGAAAACCCGAAAGGGCGGCTTAGGCAAAAGCTAAGGGGATAGCCTGCTGGATCGAAAACCTAGAATGGTGGTTCAGGCAAAAGTTAAGGCTAGCGCGGTCCGCCAAGTTAAAAACCCCGAAGAGGTGACTTGGTCACGGTAAGAGAATCAGTATAAGAAGGCAACAGCCGGTATCAAGACTGAAGATCAACTGAAGTTCAAGCAAATTCAAGTGATATCCTCAAAACTGGGGGCATTGAAGCTAAGCAATCTTAGGGGGCGTAATTAAATCCTTGAGGCATTACTGTTTTAAGGAAGAAGTCCAGTGTTTACCAATTGAAAAACTATTCCTCGAAAGGATAGACTTACCAAACAAAATATTAACTAAGTCAGAAGCATCACTGTGTTTGTCAGTATAGTCAGTCAATCTTTGTTATTCTAAGTTCACTCCTTCAGGGCTGCTCAATCCTTTGAGTAGTGCCTTTCATCTAAGTTTTCTCTTTAGAAAGAGTCAATCGTCGTTCCTATGTCCAAATGATGTAACTGTCTTGGTGAAGGAGGCCCGGCCTAGGCAGCTCCCTGCAATTATACCTGAAAGGGTTCGAGAATATAGTCAAACAGCTACATTTCAAAGAAGATCAACTCAGAAGAGTTCAGAAGTAGAAACATCAGAAAGCCCAGCTTCCGTAAAAAGATCATACCCCAGGAAGGCACCTTAAGCTTGGAAGAGCCCCAGATGCAATGGTGGTTGAGCCAATTTCTCAGAAAGATGAACCATTAAAATTCAGAATTTCCTTCCGGTTAGTTAAATACTATCCTGGTCAAGAAATGTTCATCTAAGCACCTGTCAAAAAACAGATCCCGCTTTTCCATGTTAGAGAGCCGTTGTTCTAAATTACCAATTTCAAGTATCTTGTTCAAGGTTTCAGTTATCAAAATCCCCAGAAGACAAGACCAACAGTCTCATTGAGAAAAATCTTGTTGAAGTTTCATAAAAGTGTTCCTAATCCATTCTTGTTACTAATGGTTCTTCGTTCATAAGGTTGGTCGTCTCATCATTCGTCAAAGTCTTGGTTTCCAATATCTTTACTGGGCACGATCTATAATGTCCCCGATTTCATTAAGTTCAAATCCAAAATTCATCAAATCCAATTCTACGTCAAATTCAAATTCATGAAAACCTCTAAATTCTTCGAGCCCGTTTGTGAACGGTGCCTCTTTTCTCGAGGCCATTTGTGAATGGTCTCGTCTTCTCCTTGAGCCCGTTTGTGAACGGTGTCTCATTCTCTGAGTCCATTTGTGAATGGTCTCATCTTCTCCTTGAGCCCGTTTGTGAACGGTGCCTCATTTTCTGAGTCCATTTGTGAATGGTCTCGTGTCCTCTTTGAGCCCGTTTGTGAAGGGTGCCTCATTTCTCGAGTCCATTTGTGAATGGTCTCATCTTCTCCTTGAGCCCGTTTGCGGACGGTACCTCATTTTCCAAAAATAAAAAATTTATCAAATCCAAATCCTTAATTAAAAAAAAAAAAAAATCCAATCCTACGTCAAATTCAAGTTCATAAAAAATATCTAAATTCTTCGAGCCCGTTTGTGAACGGGGCCTCATTTCTCGAGTCCATTTGTGAATGGTCTCGTCTTCTCCTTGAACCCGTTTGTGAACGGTGTCTCATTCTCTGAGTCCATTTGTGAATGGTCTCATCTTCTCCTTGAGCCCGTTTGTGAACGGTGCCTCATTTTCTGAGTCCATTTGTGAATGGTCTCGTGTCCTCTTTGAGCCCGTTTGTGAACGGTGCCTCATTTCTCGAGTCCATTTGTGAATGGTCTTGTCTTCTCCTTGAGCCCGTTTGTGAACGGTGCCTCATTTCTCGAATCCATTTGTGAATGGTCTCGTCTTCTCCTTGAGCCCGTTTGTGAACGGTGCCTCTTTTCTTCGAGTCCATACAACTATGGTCTCTTATCCTCTTTGAACATCATACATCTATGATGTCTCATTTTCTTGGAATCCGTACAAATACGGTATTTCATTCTCTTCGAGTCCATACAACTATGGTCTCTTATACTCTCTGAACATCATACAACTATAATGTCTCATTCCCTTGGAATCCGTACAAATACGGTATTTCATTCTCTTCGAGTCCATACAACTATGGTCTCTTATCCCCTTTTGAACATCATACAACTATGATGTCCCATTCCCTTGGAATCCGTACAAATACGGTATTTCATTCTCTCCGAGTTCATACAACTATGGTCTCTTATCCCCTTTGAACATCATACAACTATGATGTCTCATTTCCTTGGAATCCGTACAAATATGGTATTTCATTCTCTTCGAGTCCATACAACTATGGTCTCTTATCCCCTTTGAACATCATACAACTATGATGTTTCATTTCCCAAAAATAAAATTAAAAAAAAAAAAAATAAATTAAAAAAAAAAAAAATTCATCAAATCCAATCCCCGATTCAAAAAAATAATAATAAATCCAATCCTATGAAAAATCTCTAAATTCTTCGAGCCCGTTTGAGAACGGTGCCTCTTTTCTTCGAGACCATACAACTATGGTCTCTTATCGTCTTTGAACATCATACATCTATGATGTCTCATTTCCTTGGAATCCGTACAAATACGGTATTTCATTCTCTTCAAGTCCATACAACTATGGTCTCTTATCGTCTTTGAACATCATACATCTATGATGTCTCATTTCCTTGGAATCCGTACAAATACGGTATTTCATTCTCTTCAAGTCCATACAACTATGGTCTCTTATCCCCTTTGAACATCATACAACTATGATGTCTCATTTCCTTGGAATCCGTACAAAAACGGTATTTCATTCTCTTCGAGTCCATACAACTTTGATCTCTTATCCCCTTTGAACATCATACAACTATGATGTCTCATTTCCTTGGAATCCTTACAAATACGGTATTTCATTCTCTTCGAGTCCATACAACTATGGTCTCTTATACCCTTTGAACATCATACAACTATGATGTCTCATTTCCTTGGAATCCGTACAAATACGGTATTTCATTCTCTTCGAGTCCATACAACTATGGTCTCTTATACCCTTTGAACATCATACAACTATGATGTCTCATTTCCTTGGAATCCGTACAAATACGGTATTTCATTCTCTTCGAGTCCATACAACTATGGTCTCTTATCCCCTTTGAACATCATACAACTATGATGTCTCATTTCCTTGGAATCCGTACAAATACGGTATTTCATTCTCTTCAAGTCCATACAACAATGATCTCTTATACCCTTTGAACATCATACAACTATGATGTCTCATTTCCTTGGAATCCGTATAAATACGGTATTTTATCTTGCCCAAGCCCATTCAAAAATGATGCTGCATTTTCATTAAGAATCTTTCAAAAGTCATCCATTATTCTCTCTGAGACCATTTGAAAATGACGTCTCATTTCCTCTGAAGCTGTTCAAAAGCGATATTCCTTTCCCTCCGAAAATCCATTTGAAAATGGTATCCCATTTCTCTCGTTGCCAGCGGCACCGCAGCGGGTTTGTTTTATTGCATTCCAATTCTAGGATTTCATCTAAGGTCTTGCATTATATTAGGTTGCATTGTGTTTAGGGGGTTCCTTTGTCGATTAAAGTTACGCAAAATGGTTCTGTCATTTTAACTTTGGTATTCGATGACTACGTCGTCTCTACCAAAGAGGGGCATCTGTAGACACCCACATTTTGCTTTACTTTAACCAACAATAACCTAATATATGTTTTAGGTCATTAATATCTTGATCTGACTTTACGGATCATCAATCGGGACAAAATAAGATAGGGTCACTTCATAGCCCGAACCCTGATTCCATTCCGAGACCCGATTTCCGTAAATCGTTAGATCAATGGCAGATCTTGACCTGGGTCTAACCATCCAAAACCACCTAACCTCTCCTCTCATCCTAACCATCCAAACCTCACCTAACCTCACCTAACCTCTCCTCTCATCCTAACCATCCAAACCTCACCTAACCTCACCTAACCTCACCTAACCACCTAACCTCACCTAACCTTACCTAACCTCACCTAACCTCACCTAACCTCCTATCCCATTCTCCTATAAATACCCTCTCATCCCACCATCCAACAGAAAAGAAGAAAAAGAACCCCTCTCTTAGAAAATTCATCCCTCTCCCTCATCTCTTCAAGGGTTCGGCCATCCTTGCCGGATCGGGTGATTTTATACGTTGGGTGATATATATCAAAAGCAGTCATTATCAAGCAAGGAATCATCTTCAAGGAATTACCATCAAAGAAAAATCAAACACAAAGTGGGTTTCCAAAGAGGTAGGCATTTATTTCAATTCTATGTAGGGTCTGTTTTCATGCATATCTTTTACTTTAAAAGAAAAACCATGTTAGGAAGCATGTAGGGTCTGTTTTCCCCCTGGTTAGCCTCTGGTTAGACCCTGGTTGCACCCAGGTTCGCTGCTGGTTGCACCCAGGTTCGATGCTGGTTGCACCCTGGTTCCCTACTGATTCGCACCCTGGTTCCCTGCTGGTTGCACCCTGGTTCCCTACTGGTTCGCACCCTGGTTCCCTACTGGTTCGCACCCTGCTTCCCTGCTGGTTGCACCCTGGTTCCCTACTGGTTCGCACCCTGGTTCGATATTGGTTCGCACCCTGGTTCCCTGCTGGTTCGCACTCTGGTTAGACCCTGGTTGCACCCAGGTTCGCTGCTGGTTGCACCCAGGTTCCCTGCTGGTTGCACCCTGGTTCCCCTGCTGGTTCGCACCCTGGTTCCCTGCTGGTTCGCACCCTGGTTCCCTGCTGGTTCGCACCCTGGTGCACCCTGGTCCGCACCCTGGTTTGTACCCTGCTTCCTCCTAGTTAGACCATGGCTAGTCTCGGGTTTGCTCCTAACTTAGACCCGACTCACTTGACCCTAACCATTAACCCAATCCAACCAAGTCATATCCCAACACAATCCGAGTCGCATGTCTGAATCCATTTGGCCGAATCTCATAAGCCCGCCCACTTTGAATTCCGAAAATTCAAACCCTTGATGATTCCAATATGCTCAATTCTTTGATGCAAATTCCCAATTCCAAAATCCCATTGCTATATCAATGTTTTTGAATCTCAAGTCCAATGCTCAAATACAAACCCGATTCCTGATCCAAATACCAAACCTGTTTTCCAAAATCCAAGCAACCTCCCCAGTGGAACTACGTGTGGCTTGATCCCCATCACGGGGTACGTAGGCAATTTGGCACTCCCAAGTTCAGTCGCACCTTTCTCTATCTTTCCCATTCCCTCACACTATTCATCATCTCGATTCATCTCGTGTCTCTCGGAACCATTGGATTATGGTTTCCGTCGTAAGAACCTTTAGAGCCCAATTTAGGAACAATGGTGTCGTGTCGTGTTGTGTCCTAAGTTTTAGGGAGTCCTAGAGTTAGGAGTCCAGCCTCATCACGGACGCTTGCTATGTATAGCAACCGTGCCATAGGTCAAGTTACACTAGTCATCCAGTTTTTTCCTAGGACAAGCCTAGTAAACTAGGATGTAGGCTAACCTGCATTAGTCTAAGGGACAACTTGCATTTAGATAGGATCATATAGCATCTTTGATGAAATCCTAAGATAATAAAATCCTCAACTTGAATTAAATAACTTCTCTTAAAACTGTTGAAACAGTCAATCCCGTCTAGATCGGTGTCCTAGTTGAGTTAGGCATATGTAGCTTAGCTTAGGTGCACCGAACTACGTCGACTCTGATCCCAGTGAGGCTTGGGTACGTAGGCAGCTTGGATGTCTGACGGCATACCACCCGCGAGTCGGCACCACAACAAATTGTGGTGTTTTGGATATTAATTTTCTTGTAAATGCTTAATCAAATCATTTAGGGCTTTCCATGAAATTAGAATTCTAGGAGAACTTTCACTTAGAATGAATCCAGACAAATTAATAAATCAAGATACACATCTAGGATTCACATTGAAATTAGATCATAGGATGCATGTCACTTAGTTCGCACATTAACATAGAGTTGAATGAGCCATTTAAAATAAATTTAAAAGAGTTAGCTTTTGGAATCGAAGACCGATTATCGGGCAGGAATGGTGCATGTGGCGGATAACTCCCCATACCTTCCATTCTCGTAACCAGGTAGCGAGTCTAGATTTCTGGTTAATTTCGGGTCCTAGATCCCACATCTAGGTGGCGACTCTGTCAGTCTCTTTCGTGTGGAATTCGGATTGCCTTAGTGATCCCAAGTTCACATGAAAGACGAATTCAAATCAATAATTAAATGCACACGCCAATCGCGTGGATACAGGAGACCAAGAGAGAGAGCGCGGCGGCTCGCGCCCCACCCCTCTCGCGGGATTCGGGTACCACACCAGCACAGCACCATCTCACGAAAATGGCCAAAATACCCATATTTCATATAAAGTGTCCAAAATGTACTTATAAAAGGGTATTTTGGTCATTTTATGACATGAACTGTAGGATTTTTTTTCATATTATGATAGTTTAATTTTCTTATTATTTTTTTTTCTCAATTTTCCTACTTTTCTCAAATTTACCGTGTATAGGGGAACTTTGTGGTATTTTTGCAATAATCTATAATATATAAGTATTTTGGTCATTTACTATGAAGTAGATGAGTTGTGGCCACTTTGATGAGTTAGGGTGTGGCCGTTTTCTATAATATATGAGCATTTTGGTCATTTACTATGAACGGGATGAGATGTGATCACTTCGATGAGTTAGGAGTATTTTGGTTATTTTTTACAAGGTTGGGTATTTTAGTCATTTCATAAGTAATATGGGTATTTTAGGACTTTTAAAAAGAAAATCTCATTTTTTCTAAGGAAAATTATTTAAAAAATGCAAAGTTTTTGTTAAATTGTGAATGAAGGGTGGGGTTTTCAAATTCATCAGAAAATGGCTGTCAGGTACGGTTGGGAATGAAAAATTACTAAAATACCCTTCCATCCACTTTAACCTCTCGTTTTACCCTTTTACCCCCTTTTACCCTTTTTCACTCGTTTTCTCCATTTTTCACTCGTTCTCTCTCTTTTACCTCGCCGACGGATACTATTCTTGCCGGAAAGTGTAGCTCATCTTGCCAAAACCACTACTTCAACTCTCCCAAGGTATTTTTTAAACCATTTAATGTAGGGTTTCATTTTTTGGGTTTTCTTCTTGGGTTGTTGGATATGAAATACTTGGAACCATTATTGAAATTGTATAAAGCTATAATTAGTTCTTGTGTTAGGGTTTCAAAATGTTTCACTTGATTTCTAGTTTATCCATGGTTTGCAAAGGGTTTCATTTTGTTGATTTTCATTTTTTTAGGGTTTCGATGGATTGAAAGAAATATAATTTAGAAACCAAATATTTTCTTAGTTTCCATTTATTTGACTATGGTTTCGAAGGATTTAATTTAGGGTTTCTATGTTTTGAAGGGTTTCATTTAGGGTTCGAAATGGTTCCATTTGTTTTGAAAGGTCTAACTGTGGTTTGTTAGGATTTCATTAAGGATTTGTAGGTTTTGAAGGGTTTCATTTTGGTGGCCAAGGGTTTTATTTTTGTTTTCAAAGGGTTTCATTTGATTTTGTTGGCAGAATGACTGTTACCGATTTTGTTTTGCACTCTTTTGACAGAAGGGAAAGAGGCAGAACCATTATTTTTGAGATTTTTGAGACTTTAGAACCCTTGAAACCAGTAAGTATGGTTCCAAGGATCCTTGTAAGCAGTTATTTTGATTCCAACTGTCTAATACTGTGTTTGAAGTGGTTCCAAGTCTGAAAATAGTGGTTCCTATTGTTCCTAAAATAGTGGTTCCTATTGTTCCTTTTGTGGAAATAATTATCCCAATTGTCAATTTTGGTTCAATTGTGGTTCTAACTATGTAACTCCTGGTTCGAACCCTCATATTTGTGGTTCCAAGGATTGTTACGTTCTTTCTCTTAGATTTTCCTATGGTGAAAAATGGCTACTTCGAGGGAGCCAACCTCTAGGAAAGATTATACTTTTTAGGAGAACAAAGTTATATGTCTTTCATTCATGAGAAAAGAGTTTAAGTACAATACAATTCTCCAAATGACAACTACCACCACTGACTCCACGTACTAGTAATAGGACTCCATAACTGACACCACAATGACTCAAAACCAACTCCATTACATACATGGGACTGACCCTACAGACACATAACAGAAAAGAAAATAACTAAATAACTGCTACAGATTGTGCACGTAACACTCCCCTCCACTTCAACCAACCTTGTCCTCAAGGTTTGAATCTGGAAACCTCTTCAATAGATCATGGTAGCGCTCCCAGGTTGCATCATCAACTTCAGCTCCTTGCCATTTCACTAGCACTTCAGTCATGGTTCGATTCCCACGCTTCAGAACTCGACGATCTAAGATGATTTCAGGTTGAAGTTGGATTAATCCCTCATCAGTAACTGGTGGCAGCGAGGTCTGGGTTGGAATGCTCTCTCCCAACTTCTTCTTGAGCAAAGAGACATGAAAAGAAAATACTGGGTTAACTGAAGAAGGCCAATGGCCTCCCTTCTTGCATGAGGACACCACCCACCCCTTTTCCTGAAGCATCACACTCAATGGTGAAAGGTTTGGAGAAGTTGGATAGAGCCAACACTGGGGGTTTAGCCATTGCCTTTTTGAGGTCTTCAAAAGCTTCCATTGCTACATCGGACCATTTGAAAGAATCCTTCTTTAGCATAGCCGTCAAAGGTGCTGCGATTTTACCATAATCTCTTATAAATTTCCGATAATACCCACTTAACCCCAAAAACCCGCGTAATGCTTTAGTTGAAGTAGATAAAGGCCAACTAAGTATGCAAGAAATCTTGTTTGGGTCAGCAGGTACTCCTTCTCATGATATTACATGACCAAGGTACTCCACTTTGTCACAACCGAACCTACATTTAGACTCCTTTGCATAGAGCTTGTGAGATCTTAATACTCCAAGGTGGTACGAAGATGTAAAAGGTGTGCATCTCATAATTGGCTGTACACAAGTATGTCGTAAAAGAAAATGAGAATAAACTTGTGTAGGTAGGGTTTGAATACCTCGTTCATCAAACCTTGAAAAGTTGATGGTGCATTGGTGAGCCCAAAGGGCATTACAAGGAACTCGTAGTGGCCTTCATGAGTCCTGAAGGCTGTCTTAGAAATGTCGTTCGGATGCACTCGAATCTGATGGTAGCTTGAACGAAGGTCAAGCTTGGAGAAGATTGTGGCACCATGCAACTCATCCAACAATTCTTCGACTACAGGGATTGGGAACTTGTCTTTGACAGTAGCCTAATTGAGAGAACGATAATCCACGCACATACGCTAGCTTCCGTCACTTTTTCTCACTAGCAAGACAGGTGAGGAAAAAGGGGCTTTCGCTTGGTCGAACTATACCATGTTGTATCATCTCTCTTACTAACTTCTCAATTTCTGATTTCTGACAATGAGGGTATCTATATAGCCTAACACTGATTGGCTGAGTTCCAGTAAGCAAAGGAAATCTGTGGTCATTTGGCGTTGAGGTGGTAGTCCTTTTGGTTCTCCAAAGACATCTTGGAATTCAGCCAGCAATGTCTTGAGATGTGAGTTGGGATTTACTTGCGGCAGACTCCCCTCCACACTAAATAATTGGAGAAGTACTCCTCTTCTTTCAGTTTTAGAAGCCTTCTTGATGCCATCCCCACTAGTGACAGTTAGCTCTTTTGTCACCTCACCCTTAAATTGGTGAGTCTTCCCATCAATTGTAAATTGCATAGAGAGATTAGCAAAATCCCACAAGATTGGGCCAAGGGTCCTCAACCAATGGGTTCCAAGAACCACATCACAACCTCGTAATTGTAATAAATAAAAATCAGTGGTTATGGGAAAACCTTGTATGATTATAGTAACTCCCAAACAATAGCGTTCACTTGCAAGCTTTTCTCCATTCGCCACCATCACCCTGAAGTGGCCACCCGAACTAATTGGTAGTCCCACCTTACGAGCAATACTCGGATCAAGAAAGTTATGTGTACTACTGGAGTCAATCAAAACCACCATTTGATGTTGACCAATAATACCCTTCAGTCTCATAGTTTGAGGCGTTGGTGCACCCGCAATGGCATGTACTAAAATTTCGGGGGTGGGATCTCCTTCAACATTTGCTGCATCAATGGCTTCGAAATTGGCATCTTCTTCCACTTCCTCCAGTAAAGGTTCCTCGGGATCAGCACCATCAGTAGAAAAAGTTTTTGAGTTTTACATCGATGTCCGGGTGAGTTTTTCTAATCATAATTATAGCAAAGTCCCCGATCACGTCGATCCTTCAGCTCGGCTTGGGTAAGCCATTTAATTGGTGGTGTAGAAGGTTTAGGGAGCAATGCACCGGTTGACAAAGAGCCTCTGCTTCCATCAATTTGGGCTCGCTGGCGACGGGCTATCATCTTTTCTTCTTGTAATCGAGCCAATCCAAAGGCAGCTGAGAGGGAGAGCGGACGAAACATCTGGACGACCAAGCAAATTTCATCCTGAAGGCCACCAATGAAGCAACTTATCATAAATGACTCGTTCAAACCTTCGGTGTGGTTCGCGAGCGCTTCAAATTCTGTTTCGTACTCAAATACGCTTGTGGTTGTGGACCCCGATCCGAGAGAGGCGGCGGTGGAGGACGTGTGCCCCCACGCGAGTCAGTCTCAGGATCATCCACGTGAATGGAGAGCTCTACCAAGGAACTCTCGAAAGAATAATGCCCCTCACAGCATGAGTGGCGATACAAAGGTGAGATACCTCTCGATTCGGGGACTAGCCCAGATTCGAGGCGTACCTTAAACAAAGAAGAGTCGCCATCCAAGGAAAAAGGCAAATGGGCCCTGGATCCCATACTATGCTCTGTTGCAACGGATAACCAGAGATATAAAATAAGGTTCGTGCCTGGTTACGAATTCGGAAGGTCTAAAGAGCACCTCATCCGCCCAAGTGCAAACACCTGGTCTCTTATGCCATTTACTTAATAATTTTGAAGAGCTTTGGGCGAAAATCATATGGAATGGGAATGAATATCTCCGAGAAGACGTCTATCTAATCATGCATGTCTCGGAGATGAAATCAAAGGCACACAAGATAAAATAAAAGAAACATGTGTCACCTAAGCATAGCTAGGTTATAAGTGACATTGCCTAATGGGTGTCTAAGTTCTGATGAACAAACACATGCACGACACACCAAAAAAGTATAAGGTCTGCGCAATAAAGTAAGAAAACACTGCAAAACATAGAAAAATGACTCGATACTATACAACCCTAAGACTCTAATCTATACCTAGGCCCGAGTCTTTAGATGATCTGATGTTCATCCAAAGAAGCCTACGTATCCCCGCCTCCACGAGAATCAAGGCAACGTAGTTCTTCGCACCTATTCTAAGCTATGATGCCTAAGACATCTAGACCTCTATCCTAGACTCGATCTAAAGACCGGACTAGTTCTTAAAGCTTCTTGTGTGATTATTTAAATTCCAATGGATTGTAGATTTTAGGACACCCTATATGCCTTAACTAAATGCAGGTTAGCCCTAAGCTAATGCAGGTAGTTCCTATAATCTATGTGTAGCTAGGCTGTACGCCCTAAGGGAAACAATGGGATCACTAGCGTATCCAAGACTTAATCATCAATCGGCGATATGAATCGCCGACTGACTAGACGGAGGCGCTCCTATAACTCTAGGACAAACTCCTAACTCTAACACAAACACAAACAAACCACACAACACATCAAAGACAAACTCAAAACTCTAAAACTCTTTAACTAGGACAAACTCCTAACTCTAGAGGAAGATCTTGTTGAAAACAAGGTTTTGAAGATTTTTGGTATTTTTTCTTAAAATGGGTAAATGATTTATTTACAAAGGTTTGGCTGGACCTGAGATAAGAATCTCAAGCTGCACTACGTACCTCGTGGAAGAGGATCAAGCCAACGTAGTTCGAAATAGATTTCCTAACTACTCCTAATGACTCAAGATTTTTGAGATTTTTGGTTTTTTAGATGTTTTTATTGTTATTAAGTATTTTTGACTCAAAGGGAACAAATCCTATCATCATAAGGGGAGGACAGACTCCCGATATCCCGCAAAGGTTGGACAGCATCCTATGCTTTGCGGGGGAAAAGAACAGAAACACAGCATCTGCAAGGGTTGGACAGCATCCTATACCTTACAAGAACGGATAGAAAAACACAAGATTTGATGAGAGGTTGGATAAAATCCTAACCCCTATGATGATAGGACCGACTCCTGAAAGAAAGACAGACTCTCTAGCTAAGGACAGACTCCTAGGCTAAGGACTGACTCTGAAAATAGGATTCTAAGAAGGAGGTGCTAATGAGACAAAGCCTGTCTCCTAAAAGAAAAAGAGATAAAGAAGGGTGCTAGTGAGACTATCAAGCTAAGATAAAACTCACAAGTAACAAGGAAAAAGAGACCTTGCGCATATTTAGCAAAGGTAAAACATCCAGCCGGGCCGGACAGCTACCTAGCCCTAGGGTGCAACAAATGTGCAACCCAATACCCATAAGGGTAAGGGGTATGATGCCAAGCCGAGTAGGATGTTCTCCCAAAACCAAATGATGCACAAAGAGGAGGGTTTAAGACCTATGAGACTAGAGGTAGTCTTCTAGAGGTTAACTCAGGTTGATTCATTAATGAGACAATGCCTGTCTCCAAAGATTTGGATCTAAAAGACTAGGCAAGTCTTTTGAGAAAATAGAATGCTATTTGGACTGTGCAAGTCCCCCTAGAGATGGGCTTGGGCTAGCGCCTTCATCGCCCTTGCAACGAGAGGGATTCTAATATCTAAAGAATCTTAACAGAAATCTATAAGACTGTGTTAGTCTATCAAAAAGAGAAGAAAAGGCTATCAGATAATCGCAAATTTTATTCTAAAAATAAATCAATTGCCAAGCAAAGAAAAATATACAATCTAATAGCAATCATAAAATGATAAATAACATTAATTAGTCCAGACCAGCCGCTGGATAGCCTAATAAAGTAAAAACAACATCAAACACTTCAAAACCATTCACAAACCCCAATACGGGGACTCCAATGAAATCAGATGATGCCAAAGTAATCATCTGATATCATATACACATGATAATATTTCTAATCCCGCCTTGAGATCAGACAGTACTCATCGATAATATCGAATAGAGTAGTCATCTGATCTCCTTCTTCATATTTAAACAATTTATAAAAAACTTTGAAAGAAAAAAAAAAAAAAACTGAACCTTAGAGCTTTTAATCATAAGGAAATAGAATTCTTCCCAAAAGGAACATTCACATATATACGCGTTATAGTACCTAATGAAGAATTTATGTACAATACGCTAGGAAACAAACTCAACAATGAGACTTCTTACGAGATATAAAAGAAAGTAACAAACACATAGTAAAGAAACACTGATTTTATGACAATGATTTCAGCATGTTGTATGCTCCAAAATTTGAGGATTCTCCTAGAGAAGAATTGATCAAGATGAAGAAAAGATGCTAGTCTAATATAAACATATGAACTAGGTGATGGTAATAACAAATCAAAGTGCTTGAGCTAAGGAATTATAACCAATCTCTATAAACATAAAAGAACAGCATATCTGCCCCACCTCACTTGGGCTACTCGATGATAATACAAAAATGACAAAATGAGGCATTGACACATTAGAAATAGTTGGCACAATGAAAAATTAAGAGTGAATAAGTCCATTCTAATTCAAACAACTCTTAACCGGTTTCCACAATTTTCTATAAAAATTACAATCAACCGAAATAGGGAAATAATATGAACCCCTCCATGTGGAAAGAGATGGCTGCCACTTACACCCAAACATCTTATCTTTTACTATTTAAAGGGCTGCCAATATCAGGGGTGTGGTTTCTTAAAATCAAAGGTATATGTTGGCTGCCAATACAAAGGAAGTGAGGGCTGTCAGTTATCAAATGTGATAGGGATTGTGTATATCAAATGGAGTAATGACTGTGCATTTACAAATAAGAGTGGGGTTGTGCATTCATTATAGAATAATGGGCAGGCAAATAATGAACTATCAATAGGCTACAGCTATATATTTGAAAGAAACAATCAAAGGGGCAGCAGCTATATATTAAAAACAACAAGGGGCAGCAGCTATTATCATTGTGGAGAGATGGCTACCCAAAACCAAATCATAGAAGGGCTGCCATTACCAAGTGTATGAAGGCTGCTATCATTACAGGATGTATGGGGGCTGCTGTATAAATTTTGTGTCAAAAACTGGGTTGAAACTGATTGAACTGTGCGCAAAACAAGATTGGTTTGTTACATCAAGATGGGGGTTATTATCTCTTAGTGTCAAATTAATAAAACCAAAGCTATACATGCTTAAAAAAAATTGATCAATCATTAGAATGGATTATTGAACAGGGGCAGCGGATATGTATTTGAAAAGAATTAATGAGCAACATTTTAAACAACGTATTTTAAACAACAGATAGCAAACCAATCAATGGACAGCAACTATATTTTTTTTGAAACAACCAATGGGCGACAATGTATATAAAATGTACTAAATCAGTGTCAAGGCACTAGAGAAATGTGCAGAAAATGGGCTGAGTTAGTGCCAACACAGTGCAGAAAATGAACTGATCATGTGCCAAAACAGTGCAGAAAATGTGTGTAAAATGAGTTGAACCAGTGTCAAGTATTGGCAAATTGAAAAACTAGTGTAGTCACTGCCCTATTTTAACACTCTTATAGACATACATGTTCATGGACACACACACACACACACACACACATACATATACACACACAATCACACACCAACCCGTACATATATAGACATATACCTACTTACGCACGTTTGTACACACACACATGTACAGACACACATGCATATACACAGAGAATGAATGTTAAATAGCAGGCAATATCTAACTTTCACTTGATGCAGGTATATTTCAAAACTAGAATTTCAATCATTAGCTTCTTATCAAAGCATGGGAATAACATGTACAGTCTATTATCCCTTGAGAGTAGTTAAATTTCCAATCCTTTTCTCTAAAAAAAAATCAAATTATGCCTATATATATTTAACAAAAGAAATAGCTAGATAAAGTATATGCTCGCAAGAAAAAAAAAAAAATTTAAAACACCCCATATAATTAACCAAAATATAAGAGACACATATGATTTATCAAATCTCTAAACTGAAAATGATTCAAAAACATAGACAAAACTACTAAGATGAGTATGATCAATACAGGTAACAAAACAGATCACACGATTCATGAAAATAATACCTGGAAATAGCAAATCCAATATTTCTTCCTTGCTCGATCTCCTTTTTCTTTGTGCAAGCTTAAAAGCAACAGATTCCAGCAGAATCGCTTCGGTCGGAGCTCTGTCAGTTTCACCGGAGAAGACGATCGGAGCAGTGGAGGAACGACCGGAAGGATTGCCGGAGGAATCGGAGAAGAAGAAATCCGCCGGAGGAGGATCGGAGCCGGTGGAGGTGAAGGAGGAGGATCGGAGAAGATGATCGGAAGAAAAGGGTTTGAGATTTGGGGATTTCTGAGGTTTCTAAGGCTGGATCTAGGGTTTGGGAACTGATTGAAGGAATTTCGGGAGAAAACAAAATATAGTGGTGAAGATGACCGGCCGGAGTTTGTGATCTTGTCGGAAAAAAATCAAAATCGATCGGAGAGGAACAGCAAGAAGCTTAGGGTTTGGTTTTTTTTTCTCTAAAATCCCTCTCTCTAAAACGAAAATGAGATCTCCCTGCAACATCTATGCCATGCTCTGCACAGATAACCTCCCGAAACTTGGCTCTGAACTGGTTCCCACACTAGCCACCCGGAGAAGATGAGCTCGCCGGAGAAGAAAAGGTACAGGTAGGGTATGAGGAGAAAAAATGGGAAAAAAAAAGAAGAAGAATGACAGAGATGGAGGTTTAGGTGAAGGGAAGAAGAAAGAGTGGCTGACCAGAGAAATGACCGGATTTTGGCCGGAGTTAAACCGGAGAACGATCGGAGAAGGTTTGGACGAGATCTGGTTCCTCTCTCCTCAGAGTCTCTCTCTCTAAAAAAATTAAGAAAAGCTTAACCTTTGTAAAATGAGGCTTAAGCCTTTATTTAAAGGAAAATGAGTGGTTGATATCAGCACTCCAATTTGATAAGCGCACACATGCGCGACCCCAGCTGGCTAATGCACCCTCCCCACGCTTGATAACTGCACTAACTCCACTTGTCTTTTCCGAATTTTTTTGTCGGATTTTTCTGAAACTTTGCCGGGGCATTTCCGAGGTTTTAAGGCTTCTAAAAATGTATTCATGGGTATTTAGGGGCTTGATTTGACTTGGATTTTTCTTAAAATACAAGGATTTTAGGGGAAAATGAAAATTTAGTGGGCCACCCTTCATTGCACTATACATGCTCTCTCAGCCCGATTGCTGGGCAAACGAGCTCAGATCATGATGAAATTTTGCAGGGGGTTAGAAGAGACCCTCATCCAGCCTAGGGTGAAGTTTTGGAACCCTAATGCTGAGATTCGGATGGATTTGGCACGAGCCGGGAAGGTTTAGGGCTTAGTCAAAATGGGGTGTCTACAGATGCCCCTCTTTGGCAGAGCGTGCTTGTCGCGCGAATGTCAAAGCTGAACAGACGTCACATTTTGACTAGCCCCAAAATTGATTTAGAGAAAAGGATGGAGAAAATGACTTGGTGAAGGTTGGATTATTAAAGGGTTGGTTTGTTAGGAATGTTGGTTTTCTGCTCAGAGGCGGATGGTTTTATGCTCAGAGGCAAATGGTTTATGCACGGAGGTTGAAAGGTTTTAGCTTAGATGCTAGGGAATTTTAGCTCGGAGGCCTGAGTCTTTGCACAGAGGCTTGTTTCTATGTTCAAAATCATGGTTTTATGCTCAGAGGCGAGGATTTATGCTTGGAAGCAAAGTTTTTTGCTCAGAGGCAAGGTTTTATGCTCGGAGGCAAGGAATTTATGCTCGGAGGCAAGGAATTATGCTCGGAGGCAAGATTTATGCTTGGAAACAAGGAATTTATGCTCGGAGGCAATGATTTATGCTCGGAGGCAAGGATTTTATGCTCGGAGGCTGGGTTTTATGCTCGGAGGCAAGGAATTTATGCTCAGAGGCAGAATTTTATGCTCGGAGGCAAGGATTTGTGCTCAGAGGCAGGGTTTATGCTCGGAGGCAAGGTTTTATGCTCGGAGGCAGGGATTTATGCTCGGAGGCAGGGTTTATGCTCGGAGGCAGGGTTTATGCATAAAAGCTTGATTTTTTAGCTCGGAGGCTAGACGGTTTATGCACAGATGCCGATGATTTAATTTGAATGCTTGGTTTATTTACATTTTGTGGATAGAAACTCCACTGGGGATTATGAGATAGGTTTTCAAAAAGATGATAAGAAAAACTCTCAAAGGAATTTGACTAAAGCTCTACTGAAGTTCTTCTTATCTTCATTTAATGAAATTAATTATCTCAATTATCAGAGTTCACTTGATATCTTTTATAACCTGAACAGGTTATAAAAGATGCCCCTAGTACGAATTTACTTCCATGACAAATTCATAGGAGAACAAACATAGGGAGCATTGTAGAAAAGGTTTTCATTTCCTGAATTTTTGAAGTTACAAATCTTTTCAAATACAAAAGACTGAATCCGATAATTTTCTTCTATTTCTGTCCGCTGCCAATACTTCGAATGGTCTGAGTACTATCCTTCTGAACTCTGCTCTGCTCTGTATCACTTTCGAGAATCCACAACCTCATCATTTTTTCCATTACTCCAGTCTTAAAGAGACATTGACCACACAGGATTCCCCACACAAGATTTTGGAGTTTAACCTTGACTTGATAAGGAATGAACTGTGGCTAACAACAAAGGAGGGCTTTGACTATGACATGACTTGGGTTCTAAGAGAAACTGAATCTGCTTTTCAGCCTGATAATTATTTTAAAATGGTACAGTCTACCACTTCTTAGAATCTTTCGAAAACCGTATTTAAAGGTATTTCATTCCTCTTTTCAGGTTTTCCGTCATGGTTATTATCCCTTTGGTTTGCTTAGTCTTAACTCCTTAGCTTATAGAGTGTCAGAAGAATCTCTACTGGCGCTTACTCAGACTTCAGAGTAATGCCTCAGAAGAAATGAAAGTCTTGCCGGCATTCAGAGGTTTTGTCCTTTTGAAGTCACTGCCATGACCAAATCGCCTTTTCAGGTTTTTGATTTGGCGGACCGCATGCCTTATTTTTTTTTGCCTGGACTGTCTGCCCTTGCAGATTTTCCATCCAGCAGGCTCTGCACCTTGATTTTTGCCTAAGCCGCCCTTTCGGGTTTTCAACTTAGCAGGTGAATGACCCTAATTTTTGCCTAGACCGCCCTTTCGGTTTTTCAGTCTAGCGGGTCTAAGACTCCATCATTTTTTCTTTCTTTCTGTTTCTCTACAAACCTGGACCTAAAATACACCAGAAGGACTTTTAGGTAGGCTTGGGTTCAAACAGGTTAAACTTTTGGTTTGTTTTATGTATTTAACCGAATCTGGCCCTCCAGACTGCCTACGTATCCCCAAAGAAAATGGGAATCAGGTCCGCGTAGTTCGCCCATTTTTGGGGTTTCAAGGATTTTTTTGTTTTGTTCTTTCTTTCATATTTTCAAGGATTTGAAAGATTTGAAGGATTTGAAAATTTTGACCGAACCCGAATTAATCAGGTGGCCTACGTATCCTGTAGAAAGGAATCAGGTCAGAACGTAGTTCAAGCTTACTATCTTTTATGACGCAAGTCATAAAAGATGCCCCTGGTTTGTGTTTGTCAAGAAAAAGGGATTTTTTTTTGTTATAGGCCCAAAGGGTTTGCAAACGGTATTTTGACTTTTGGGTTGTTAGCTTTTGGCTCTGGTCGATCAAGGATGGCCTCCTTGTGTATTTAAGCATAATACTTTTTTAGTTGGTCCAGGTTTGTAGGTTCTGTTAATTTTTCTCCATTTTCATTGAGGAGTCTTACGGCTTTTCCAGGCAGGACTTCATCAACAATGTATGGACCAGACCAGTTTGGCCTAAATTTTCCTCTGGGATCGAACACCGGTGCTCGATAAGATTTCAAGACGAGATCTCCTGGTTTCAGGTCTCGAACCTTGACTTTCTTATTGAATGCCCTTTCGATTCTTCTCTGATAACCTTGGATGTGGTATAAGGCTCTGAGCCTCTTTTCATCAATCATCTGCAATTCATCATGTCTGGCTTTGGCCCACTCAGACTCTGGCAGATTCGCTTCCATCATAACTCTTAAAGACGGGATTCTCACTTCAACAGGGAGGACTGCTTCCATTCCATACACCAGAGAGTACGGAGTTACACCTGTAGAGGATCTGATCGACGTCCTGTAAGCCCACAAAGCATACGGGAGTTTATTCGACCAATCTTTATAAGTTTCTGTCATTTTGCTAATAATAACCTTGATGTTCTTATTAGCTGCCTCTACAGCACCATTTGTCTGCGGTCTGTAAGGAGATGACTTATGATGCTTGATTTTAAATTCTTCGCACAGGTGCACTACCTCTTTCTTGAAGTGAGATCCATTGTCAGAAATCAACTCATGAGGTACTCCATATCTGCAAATGATGTTTGCACGGATGAACTTCGCAACTGTATTAGAAGTTATGGAAGCATATGAAGCAGCTTCTATCCACTTCGTGAAATAGTCAATGGCCACCAAGATGTACTCGTGCCCACTTGACGACTTAGGATAGACTTTGCCAATGATATCAATCCCCCATACTGAAAATGGCCATGGCGAGGTCATAGAATGCAGCTCTGACGGAGGCACATGAATAAGATTCGCATAGACTTGGCATTTATGACATTTCTTCACAAATGCGAAACAATCTGTTTCCATTGAGGGCCAATAGAAACCGAGTCTAAGGATCTTCCTTGATAGCATTTTACCATTCATGTGAGGACCACAAACACCTTCATGTGTTTGTTCTATGAGCTCTGCAGCCTGATCTTCATCAACACACAGAAGCTGAATACCGTCAAAGGATCTTCTGTACAATTCTTCACCACAAATGATGAAGTTAGCGGCGAATCTCTGAAGAGTTTTTCTCTCTTTGCTGGAAGCTTCAGGGGGATGCCCCTTGCCTGAAATGAGATTTCGGATATCAGTATACCACGGTTTTCCATCTGGACATCGCGCTGATATTTCAATGGCATTTACATGCGCTGGAGCCCATTGTGACCTCACAGCTAAAGGCTGGACCTCCATTGTCTCAGAAATATCCAACATCGAGGCTAAGGTAGCCAAGGCGTCTGCAAAATGATTTTTGGTTCTCGACAGATGGGTAAATGTGATACTCTTGAATTTCTTGGCCAGAGATTCGAGATAGAAATTATAAGGGATCAATTTTGATTCTCTTGTCTTCCAATTACCATTGGTTTGACAAATTATCAGAATTGAATCTCCAAATACATCAATCTCTTGGACTTTCAAAATTAAAGCTGCCTCAAGTCCTGCGATACAAGCTTCGTACTCTGCCATGTTATTTGTACATTCGAATTGTAATTTGATGGATATTGGGATGTATTCTTTCTTGGGAGATACAAGCACTGCTCCTATTCCTTGTCCTCGATTGTTAACGGCTCCATCAAAGTACATTGTCCATTTAGTACTTGGAATTTCTTCTTCAAGTTCCATGATCTCTTCATCAGGAAATTCAGCCTTCAGAAAACCATTCTCCTCAACAGGAGCATCAGCTAGCTGCTCAGCAATAACCCGTCCTTTGACAGATTTCTGAGTGACGTATGTGATGTCAAACTCAGATAACAATAGTAACCACCTTGCAGTTCTTCCTGTAAGGGCGGGCTTCTCGAATAAGTACTTCAACGGATCCATCCGTGAAAGCAAAAATACCTTATTCGATAAGAGATAATGTCTTAGTCTTTGAGTCGCCCAGACTAATGCTAGACAAGTCTTTTCCAAGATAGTGTACTTTATCTCGTACTCTAGCATTTTCTTGCTGATGTAGTAGATAGGCTTCTCCTTCTTAGATCCTACATCTTGCTGAGCAAGCATACAACCCATTGCTGTATCTGTGATGGACAAATACATCAACAATGGTTGACCAGGAATGACTGGGGATAAGACAGGAGGCAAAGACAAACACTGCTTGACCTTTTCAAATGCTTCCTGACATTCTTCATTCCATTTCTTGGAGGAATTCTTTTTCAATAATTTGAAGATGGGTTCACATGTCATAGTTAAATGAGATATGAATCTCCTCAAGTATTGCACCTTGCCAAGGAACCCACGAATTTGCTTTTCCGTCTTTGGTGGTTGCATTTCTCGGATAGCCTTGATTTTCTGAGGGTCCACTTCGATTCCTCTTTCACTGACCATGAATCCAAGCAACTTCCCTGACGTGACCCCAAATACACATTTATTTGGGTTTAAGCGAAGTTGAAACTTTCGGATTCGCTCAAAGAACTTTCTCAAAGCGACTGTATGCTCTGGCCGAGTCCTGCCTTTGACAATCATGTCATCGACATAGACCTCGACCTCCTTATGAATCATGTCATGAAGAAGAGTAGTCACAGCTCTCTGATAGGTGGCACCAGCATTCTTGAGACCAAACGGCATCACTCGGTAACAGTATGTACCCCATTGAGTAATAAATGCCGTCTTCATCATATCCTCAGGCGCCATCTTGATCTGATTGTAGCCTGAAAACCCATCCATGAAAGATAACAGAGCATGTCCAGCAGTGTTGTCTACCAGGATATCGATGTTCGGAAGAGGAAAGTCATCTTTTGGACTCGCCTTATTCAGATCTCTGAAATCAACGCACATCCTGACTTTTCCATCTTTCTTGGGCACAGGAACTATATTTGCAAGCCATTCGGGATATTCCACTACTTCAATGAATTTTACTTCAAGTAGTTTCTTCACCTCATCATGAACCTTTAACTCCCATTCTGTCTTGAGTTTTCGGAGTTTTTGCTTCTTCGGCTTGATGCCCGGAATTAGAGGTAATTTGTGTTGCACAATGTCCTCACTCAATCCCGGCATGTCATCGTAAGACCAAGCAAAAACCTCCTTAAACTCTTTTAGCAAAGTGATTAATTCTTCGCGTTCCTCAGGAGATAAAGTTTTGCCAATCCGAATCTCCCGAATTAAGGTTTCATCACCTATATTTACAGTCTCAATTTCTTCTTCGAGTGGTTTTGCTCGGCGAATCTCCTCTTGTTGAATCATGTATTTGATTTCAAGAGGAGTTTCGTCGGCTTCCTCGTTTGAGGGGGAGTCTTGATTATTATTATTATTATTTATTTGATCAGGCTTTGAAGCAGAATCAGAAACAGAATTAGAAATAAAGACAGGATCGTACACAAATGAGTCTTTTATTTCTTTTGCAGAATTGATGATTACATCGAATGATTCACCCACATCGGGCGTTACAGACTCAGAATTCAAATGAAATGACATGTCGACATCAGTATCAACATAGACAGGACTATGTACAAATAAAGAATCAGCGAAAACACCCTCTGACTGAGACTTGACAGGGACTGACTCTTCACCATCTTCGAGAACCACTCCAACCCCTATGGTACCTTCATTAAAAGAAAAGTTAGAAATGACAGACTTTGGGTTGAACTCAGAAACTGACACGTTTTTTGAAATGACTGACTCTTTTGAAAGGACTGGACTATACTGGAGGACTACTTGGGGTATAACCTGTGCGGTCCAATTGTCTAAAGGTCCAGTAGCCGGAGTAATGCAGCTTTCGGGGCTCACGAAAGGCACATCTCCTCCAATCATAGCGATGATTGGGGCCTCGACCTGATATAGGGAGTCTAGGAGATGCGGCTCAATATTTTCTACCCAATCTGTAGCTGATTTTTCTGCTATCACTGGCAAGGTAAACTGCTCACTGTAAAAGTCTTCTGGTAACTCATCTGTGAAGAAGATCTCTAACCCTGGAAGCCTTTTCCCAGTCTTATCGCACCAGGTCTCAGAAAAACCATAGAACGGACAGTCTGCCCCTTCTCTTCTGAATCGGCCGTTCATAATCATGCTGTACGGTCCTGTCGAAAATTCTATACCCCGACGACGGCATTCAGCCCTCTTCAACATATACTTTCTCATTTCTTGAACCTCTTTTCGGGTTGGCTGATATCCTAACCCGAATAAGCCATCTACTGCTTTCAACTCTGGCCACTCAGTTGGGCCCTGTAGATTTCTTCCCAGGCCAGCTCCTGGGACATAACCATATTTTCTCATTATCTTTACTACTTGAGTGTTTGTGCTTGAGAGGAACATTATTTCTTCATTCATTGCTTCCCCAAAGGAAATAGTAGAGACTTCTAAAGAAAAGCCGGTTAAACTAACATCTATTGATTTTTCAGTGATCAATTCAGATGTTATTTGACCAATTTCCGGTTCAGGGTCGCCTCGCACTGTGATCACCCGATTGTTTCGGACGAATTTCAATTTTTGATGAAGTGTGGAAGGAACGACTCCAACTTTATGAAGCCACGGCCGGCCAAGCAGGAGAAAGAAAGATGTTTTGATGTCAAGAACCTGAAACTCTATCTCGAAAGTTTCACCTCCTATTTCGACTTCTGTGGCGAGTGTCCCGATGACATCTCTTCTGGTTCCGTCATATGCCAATATCCCCTGTTCCGACGGGATAAAATCGGCTGGCCCAAATCCCAGGGTAGTGGCGGTGCTTAAAGGACATACATTTAAAGCTGACCCATTATCCACTAATACCTCGGGGACCCTCTTCTTGTTGCACAGTATGGTGATACGGAGAGGTCTTGTGTGATCTCTTCCTTCTTGAGGCAGATCCTCATCAGTAAATGACAATGTTCTAGAAACCCTGGCCATTGCCACGAGATTGACCAACTCATCGGGGGTAATTTCAACTGATACTTGAGAGGCATTTAATTCTCGAAGCACAACTTGTCTGTGTTTCGGTGATGCCATTAGTAAACCCCAGATGGACACGTTAGCTTGTGTCTTCTTCAGTTGTTTCAACAAATTTTCTTCCTCTTCATCCACAGTCTGCTTCTGTTTCAGATTCTCTGCAGCTCTTACAACTTCAGCAGGATTTTCTGCTCTGAGTTCTGCAGGCTTGAAGACACGACCACCTCGTGTGACATGGCGGAGCTCGTCACACTGATCTTCCAGAAGCAACAAGTCTTCTTCTTCCAATCTTAAAACATAAGGGATCTTTTCTTTCATCTCTTCCTCCTCCTCACTCTTGAGGACATAAGAACAAGAACACTCAGAGGATCCTGTTAATCCTTCGTCTAGAGGGGATAGTATATAAGGTTTCTTGTTTTCGATCGCTTCATCTTCATCATCCCATCTCAGAACATACGGTCTATCAGAAATAACCGCACAAATACGGGAGTGATCTAAGAGGATTTCTTCAGTGAAAATGGCATACACGTTCGGGGGAGGCATTGCATGTGTAGGCAATGGGTTTCGAGTGACGTTCGGTGCTTCAACGGCAAGATCCTTTGCTTCTATCATGTCTTGGATCTTGTGTCTTAAAGCCATGCATTTGTCAGTCAAATGCCCTGAATTCTGATGATAATCGCAGTATTGGTCCTTCCTCCAATACTTGGGCAAAGGGTTAGGAAGCTCTCTAGGTTCCAACAAAGTGATTTTTTTATCTCTCAGTAACTTCTTCAAAGCCACTGATAAGGAGTAAGGGAGAGGGTCGAACTGACGAAAGACCTTCTTTTCCATCGGCCTCCTGACCTCGGTCACCGTTCTGGATGGTGGTCGGTCATAACCTGGTGGTCTGGCATAACTGGGAGGCCCGGTATAGTTAACACTGTGCACCTCCTTCGGTGCCACAATAGGTCTTTTTCCCTCTCTCACATCAGACGAAGGTCTTGATCTCAGCCCCTTGGACAAAGCATCTTCGATTTGAGTTCCGGTTTTGATTAGAAAATCAAAATCAATGAAGTACTGGATTGCCATGTGGTGATAGTATTGAGATGATAAGTTTTTCACAACAATCTTGATCTGCTCTGAGTCAGGCAAACGGTGAGTCATCTGCGCTGCCTTTCGCCTCCATCGGCGAATGAAAGAAGTGAAGGTTTCATTGTGCCCTTGTTTCAGCGCCTTCAGATCTCTTTTTGTCACATCTATTCCCTCCTCCATGGAGAATTGCTCAACAAATCTATTGGCAATATCCTCCAGAGTTCTGATCTCTTCGGTTTTCAAGCTTAAAAACCATTTCTTTGCTGTTCCAGTAAGAGATCTAGGGAAAAGAAGAGCAATCTGCTCTGGAGTAAGCCCATGCTGCTGTAAGAGAGGAATAAGGGCTTTCAGATGACTCTTGGGACATCCTGTCCCATCATACTTATCATGATCCGGCATCTTGAAATTAGGAGGTAGCACAACTCCCGGTATTATCATATACTCGGCCATGTTTAATTTTTTCGGACCCTGCATTTTCATGCTCTCCATCTCCTGGGCCATCTTATCCAACCTATCGACTATTCCCTTGCCTTTATTCAGATGGGGGAGACAGTTCTCTTCTTCATACTGCTCGTCATCAGAATTGTCAAAGACTGGCAACACAGGAGGCTGAGCCATCATGGGAGGTGGGCGAGGCATGATTGGGGTTTGCTGAGGTGCAGGATTTTTGGTAGTAGATTCTCTGTCATTCTTTAATCGGGCTATTTCTTCATTAATGATACTCAATTGTAACATTATCGCTTTCATCATCTCATTGGTGTCCATACTATTTTGCCCATTCTCTGCCATCGCTTCAGGGGTTGGTTGGACGGGTGAAAGTATTTCTTGAAAATTCAAGGAAGGCGATAAAGGAGAAGTAAAAGAAAAAGGTGACAAGGATTGTCGGCTCAGCCTGGAATCAGATGTCTGACGGGACCAGGTTGGTTTTGAAACGAGGATTTTCTTAGGAGCAATGGCTGCTCAATCAAGAATCCTGAAATGGAAGTATAATCACTAGATTAAAATTTTGATAATCGAGATAAACTATCTTGATCAAACAATGACAAAAGAAACAAAAACACACTTTCATTAATAAAATCCAAATTGTGATTACAACGGATGAAAAAAATTAATCTCTGATCACAGCTGGATAAACAGACTGACAAGAATGGGAAATGCAGAAATCGGAATAACAAAACATGATATGGATCTTCAAGGTTCCTCAATCCGAGCTCTCCGGCTTGCGGGCTCTTCCGATATTTCTCCACGTCGGAATTTGCGAGATAAACCTAACCTCCTTTCTATATTTTTGTTTCCCCAAGCAGCCACAATGGATCGGACGAGATCAGGAGTAAGATCTTCACAAAGAGGAGGGACTATGATTCCGGGAGGACATGGAATTCCCGTAATCTGATGGATAATTCGAATGGGTGCATAAAAAGAAGATTTCTCGGTACCCATGAGGTAAACAAATGAATGCGGGTAAGTGCTAGTAAAAACATGGAAACATGAATGACTTACCCAGCGAAACTGGCTCTCCTCTACATGTTGTAACCAATTGTGCCATTCATCAATGGACTGAGGTTGGTTGGCTATTGGTTTCCATGTATTGAAATTCTTCAGGGTATACGGATTTTGTTTTTGTCGCTGAAGAATTTGAAATTTTTCACCAAGCCAGACATACAACAACTTCACACACCCACAGAAATTGTCTTTGATATTTTGGGAAGCAATAAGATCTAGTCCCAAAAAGGTCTCTGCTAACATGGTAGGAATGGGATTCCTCCCTTTGTTAATTTGGTCTACCACGGTTAACAAGGTTAACGGAGCAACACGAGGGTTTTTCCGAATGACATATCGCGCAAAGACACTAAAAATCAAAGCATTGCGTCGACAACTCTGAAAACGAGAGTTAGTAGGATCGACGTTTTCAGAAAAAAGGGTGATGAGGTTTTGAACTTGCACACACGTATCCGTTAAGCATGAAAGTGCATCAACGGTTTGATTTTTGAATAGCTTGCAAAAAATGGAATGAGAGGAATCTATGTTCGAAGATTGTATCCAAAGTCCATCTGTTGGGAGCTCTAATAAAGCACACCAATCTTCGAATATGGGACAAAGCTCGAATGATCCAAATCGAAAAACATGAAGATTAGGATCCCAGGATCTAGCGGCTGCTTGGAGAAACTTCCAATTTATATCGGAAACACTCAAATGACTGAAGGCACAGATGAACCGATCAGCCATACTCCTATCCGAGGATTCTAGCGGAAGAGCCCCAATAGTCTCGCTTATCCAGCCTTTCAACAAATTATTCGCCATGATTTAACCTAAACACAAAGAATAGGATGGGATAATTAGGGAATGGAGAATAACTTGGAATAAACAAAGAATAAAGATGGACTTAACCAATAATCACAAGAAGGATATAATTGGCGACATCAAATGTTCCATTGATGATCAAAGATGATCAGAAACTCAGGGAAGAGACCACGGTCATAAAATGACAAAAGTAGATCATGGACCGGATCTAAATCTGAAAGGTGGACGGCAAAAATGTACGATCAAGAAGATCAATAATGATAGACTATGGTCATAGAGACAGCAGACAGGCTATCGACCATATCTAAGACAGGACGAACAATAATCTGAGTAATACAACAAAAGAATGGATAAATGAGGTTTGCATTTGAAGGATGAAAACAGGTAATATTTATCATCACTGGGTCGAGGAATAAACCATAGCTATGAGTGTGACAGGTAGAAGCCACTAGCTAGGTTTAGATCTGAAAAATGAATATACACGATTGATTGATTCAAGCCCAGGAATCTCTACTAGAAAGTAGGTCCTGATCTTATAATCAAAAGATATATGGACAAAAATCTCAATGAATAGAGCAAAAGATAGGCCACGACCATAAGAGGGCAAGTAAAAGCCACTGGTCGGGTCTAGATCCGAAGAACGGACTGATATGACTAATTTGATTAGATAAGGAAGCCTCACTAATGAGTAGGCTCTAATCTGATAATCAAAATATAGATATATACATATATATCCTAATCAGGGGCACCAGCCCTAAATATGATCCCATAGAGTCAAGAAGCTTGACTCAAGACAGACATGTGAGTGTATTAGGACTGCGTCTGTAGCCACATAAGGTGAACTGCAATAATCTATGGATAGGACATGGCTCCTAAATCTAAGCTCCAACATGTGTAAGCAACACATGTTTCGTCCTTATATGAATGCAATATATATATAAGCACATGCAGATCCTAATTGGGTTTTACTAAATCAACATATATATCCATGTACATAATATATGTAAAAATAAAAGTAGAGCTCCAGACTCAATATCAGGTACTATGCATATGATCCATACTTTAAGTATATAACACAAGTACACCGAGTGTTATATACAGTATGCTTCATTGCTCACCGGCTGCTGTAAACACAAGTACACCGAGTGTTTACGACTGCAGCACTGGCGCATAGCTTGGTAATAGATACAACAGCACCATCTGGATAGTGATATCCCATGAGGCACGCATTATATCTATCCCGTGGAGCCAATAATAAGAAAATCAATAAAAGAAAATAAAGAACAAAATGATGTATGCTGTGCAGTGTGTGAATCCCTTATTTTAAACACCTATCTGGTGCCCCTGGATTTTAAGCGATTAAATTCCCATTTATAATGATTTTAGCTCAAAATTCTTCAAAATTAATGACAAATGGCATTTTAACAGAGTTAGGCAATGTTCCAAGAACTCCCCAGCAGAGTCGCCAGCCTGTGGACCCCGATCCGAGAGAGGCGGCGGTGGAGGACGTGTGCCCCCACGCGAGTCAGTCTCAGGATCATCCACGTGAATGGAGAGCTCTACCAAGGAACTCTCGAAAGAATAATGCCCCTCACAGCATGAGTGGCGATACAAAGGTGAGATACCTCTCGATTCGGGGACTAGCCCAGATTCGAGGCGTACCTTAAACAAAGAAGAGTCGCCATCCAAGGAAAAAGGCAAATGGGCCCTGGATCCCATACTATGCTCTGTTGCAACGGATAACCAGAGATATAAAATAAGGTTCGTGCCTGGTTACGAATTCGGAAGGTCTAAAGAGCACCTCATCCGCCCAAGTGCAAACACCTGGTCTCTTATGCCATTTACTTAATAATTTTGAAGAGCTTTGGGCGAAAATCATATGGAATGGGAATGAATATCTCCGAGAAGACGTCTATCTAATCATGCATGTCTCGGAGATGAAATCAAAGGCACACAAGATAAAATAAAAGAAACATGTGTCACCTAAGCATAGCTAGGTTATAAGTGACATTGCCTAATGGGTGTCTAAGTTCTGATGAACAAACACATGCACGACACACCAAAAAAGTATAAGGTCTGCGCAATAAAGTAAGAAAACACTGCAAAACATAGAAAAATGACTCGATACTATACAACCCTAAGACTCTAATCTATACCTAGGCCCAAGTCTTTAGATGATCTGATGTTCATCCAAAGAAGCCTACGTATCCCCGCCTCCACGAGAATCAAGGCAACGTAGTTCTTCGCACCTATTCTAAGCTATGATGCCTAAGACATCTAGACCTCTATCCTAGACTCGATCTAAAGACCGGACTAGTTCTTAAAGCTTCTTGTGTGATTATTTAAATTCCAATGGATTGTAGATTTTAGGACACCCTATATGCCTTAACTAAATGCAGGTTAGCCCTAAGCTAATGCAGGTAGTTCCTATAATCTATGTGTAGCTAGGCTGTACGCCCTAAGGGAAACAATGGGATCACTAGCGTATCCAAGACTTAATCATCAATCGGCGATATGAATCGCCAACTGACTAGACGGAGGCGCTCCTATAACTCTAGGACAAACTCCTAACTCTAACACAAACACAAACAAACCACACAACACATCAAAGACAAACTCAAAACTCTAAAACTCTTTAACTAGGACAAACTCCTAACTCTAGAGGAAGATCTTGTTGAAAACAAGGTTTTGAAGATTTTTGGTATTTTTTCTTAAAATGGGTAAATGATTTATTTACAAAGGTTTGGCTGGACCTGAGATAAGAATCTCAAGCTGCACTACGTACCTCGTGGAAGAGGATCAAGCCAACGTAGTTCGAAATAGATTTCCTAACTACTCCTAATGACTCAAGATTTTTGAGATTTTTGGTTTTTTAGATGTTTTTATTGTTATTAAGTATTTTTGACTCAAAGGGAACAAATCCTATCATCATAAGGGGAGGACAGACTCCCGATATCCCGCAAAGGTTGGACAGCATCCTATGCTTTGCGGGGGAAAAGAACAGAAACACAGCATCTGCAAGGGTTGGACAGCATCCTATACCTTACAAGAACGGATAGAAAAACACAAGATTTGATGAGAGGTTGGATAAAATCCTAACCCCTATGATGATAGGACCGACTCCTGAAAGAAAGACAGACTCTCTAGCTAAGGACAGACTCCTAGGCTAAGGACTGACTCTGAAAATAGGATTCTAAGAAGGAGGTGCTAATGAGACAAAGCCTGTCTCCTAAAAGAAAAAGAGATAAAGAAGGGTGCTAGTGAGACTATCAAGCTAAGATAAAACTCACAAGTAACAAGGAAAAAGAGACCTTGCGCATATTTAGCAAAGGTAAAACATCCAGCCGGGCCGGACAGCTACCTAGCCCTAGGGTGCAACAAATGTGCAACCCAATACCCATAAGGGTAAGGGGTATGATGCCAAGCCGAGTAGGATGTTCTCCCAAAACCAAATGATGCACAAAGAGGAGGGTTTAAGACCTATGAGACTAGAGGTAGTCTTCTAGAGGTTAACTCAGGTTGATTCATTAATGAGACAATGCCTGTCTCCAAAGATTTGGATCTAAAAGACTAGGCAAGTCTTTTGAGAAAATAGAATGCTATTTGGACTGTGCAAGTCCCCCTAGAGATGGGCTTGGGCTAGCGCCTTCATCGCCCTTGCAACGAGAGGGATTCTAATATCTAAAGAATCTTAACCGAAATCTATAAGACTGTGTTAGTCTATCAAAAAGAGAAGAAAAGGCTATCAGATAATCGCAAATTTTATTCTAAAAATAAATCAATTGCCAAGCAAAGAAAAATATACAATCTAATAGCAATCATAAAATGATAAATAACATTAATTAGTCCAGACCAGCCGCTGGATAGCCTAATAAAGTAAAAACAACATCAAACACTTCAAAACCATCCACAAACCCCAATACGGGGACTCCAATGAAATCAGATGATGCCAAAGTAATCATCTGATATCATATACACATGATAATATTTCTAATCCCGCCTTGAGATCAGACAGTACTCATCGATAATATCGAATAGAGTAGTCATCTGATCTCCTTCTTCATATTTAAACAATTTATAAAAAACTTTGAAAGAAAAAAAAAAAAAAAAACTGAACCTTAGAGCTTTTAATCATAAGGAAATAGAATTCTTCCCAAAAGGAACATTCACATATATACGCGTTATAGTACCTAATGAAGAATTTATGTACAATACGCTAGGAAACAAACTCAACAATGAGACTTCTTACGAGATATAAAAGAAAGTAACAAACACATAGTAAAGAAACACTGATTTTATGACAATGATTTCAGCATGTTGTATGCTCCAAAATTTGAGGATTCTCCTAGAGAAGAATTGATCAAGATGAAGAAAAGATGCTAGTCTAATATAAACATATGAACTAGGTGATGGTAATAACAAATCAAAGTGCTTGAGCTAAGGAATTATAACCAATCTCTATAAACATAAAAGAACAGCATATCTGCCCCACCTCACTTGGGCTACTCGATGATAATACAAAAATGACAAAATGAGGCATTGACACATTAGAAATAGTTGGCACAATGAAAAATTAAGAGTGAATAAGTCCATTCTAATTCAAACAACTCTTAACCGGTTTCCACAATTTTCTATAAAAATTACAATCAACCGAAATAGGGAAATAATATGAACCCCTCCATGTGGAAAGAGATGGCTGCCACTTACACCCAAACATCTTATCTTTTACTATTTAAAGGGCTGCCAATATCAGGGGTGTGGTTTCTTAAAATCAAAGGTATATGTTGGCTGCCAATACAAAGGAAGTGAGGGCTGTCAGTTATCAAATGTGATAGGGATTGTGTATATCAAATGGAGTAATGACTGTGCATTTACAAATAAGAGTGGGGTTGTGCATTCATTATAGAATAATGGGCAGGCAAATAATGAACTATCAATAGGCTACAGCTATATATTTGAAAGAAACAATCAAAGGGGCAGCAGCTATATATTAAAAACAACAAGGGGCAGCAGCTATTATCATTGTGGAGAGATGGCTACCCAAAACCAAATCATAGAAGGGCTGCCATTATCAAGTGTATGAAGGCTGCTATCATTACAGGATGTATGGGGGCTGCTGTATAAATTTTGTGTCAAAAACTGGGTTGAAACTGATTGAACTGTGCGCAAAACAAGATTGGTTTGTTACATCAAGATGGGGGTTATTATCTCTTAGTGTCAAATTAATAAAACCAAAGCTATACATGCTTAAAAAAAATTGATCAATCATTAGAATGGATTATTGAACAGGGGCAGCGGATATGTATTTGAAAAGAATTAATGAGCAACATTTTAAACAACGTATTTTAAACAACAGATAGCAAACCAATCAATGGACAGCAGCTATATTTTTTTTTGAAACAACCAATGGGCGACAATGTATATAAAATGTACTAAATCAGTGTCAAGGCACTAGAGAAATGTGCAGAAAATGGGCTGAGTTAGTGCCAACACAGTGCAGAAAATGAACTGATCATGTGCCAAAACAGTACAGAAAATGTGTGTAAAATGAGTTGAACCAGTGTCAAGTATTGGCAAATTGAAAAACTAGTGTAGTCACTGCCCTATTTTAACACTCTTATAGACATACATGTTCATGGACACACACACACACACACATACATATACACACACAATCACACACCAACCCGTACATATATAGACATATACCTACTTACGCACGTTTGTACACACACACATGTACAGACACACATGCATATACACAGAGAATGAATGTTAAATAGCAGGCAATATCTAACTTTCACTTGATGCAGGTATATTTCAAAACTAGAATTTCAATCATTAGCTTCTTATCAAAGCATGGGAATAACATGTACAGTCTATTATCCCTTGAGAGTAGTTAAATTTCCAATCCTTTTCTCTAAAAAAAAATCAGATTATGCCTATATATATTTAACAAAAGAAATAGCTAGATAAAGTATATGCTCGCAAGAAAAAAAAAATTTAAAACACCCCATATAATTAACCAAAATATAAGAGACACATATGATTTATCAAATCTCTAAACTGAAAATGATTCAAAAACATAGACAAAACTACTAAGATGAGTATGGTCAATACAGGTAACAAAACAGATCACACGATTCATGAAAATAATACCTGGAAATAGCAAATCCAATATTTCTTCCTTGCTCGATCTCCTTTTTCTTTGTGCAAGCTTAAAAGCAACAGATTCCAGCAGAATCGCTTCGGTCGGAGCTCTGTCAGTTTCACCGGAGAAGACGATCGGAGCAGTGGAGGAACGACCGGAAGGATTGCCGGAGGAATCGGAGAAGAAGAAATCCGCCGGAGGAGGATCGGAGCCGGTGGAGGTGAAGGAGGAGGATCGGAGAAGATGATCGGAAGAAAAAGGTTTGAGATTTGGGGATTTCTAAGGTTTCTAAGGCTGGATCTAGGGTTTGGGAACTGATTGAAGGAATTTCGGGAGAAAACAAAATATAGTGGTGAAGATGACCGGCCGGAGTTTGTGATCTTGTCGGAAAAAAATCAAAATCGATCGGAGAGGAACAGCAAGAAGCTTAGGGTTTGGTTTTTTTTTCTCTAAAATCCCTCTCTCTAAAACGAAAATGAGATCTCCCTGCAACATCTATGCCATGCTCTGCACAGATAACCTCCCGAAACTTGGCTCTGAACTGGTTCCCACACTAGCCACCCGGAGAAGATGAGCTCGCCGGAGAAGAAAAGGTACAGGTAGGGTCTGAGGAGAAAAAATGGGAAAAAAAAAAGAATGACAGAGATGGAGGTTTAGGTGAAGGGAAGAAGAAAGAGTGGCTGACCAGAGAAATGACCGGATTTTGGCCGGAGTTAAACCGGAGAACGATCGGAGAAGGTTTGGACGAGATCTGGTTCCTCTCTCCTCAGAGTCTCTCTCTCTAAAAAAATTAAGAAAAGCTTAACCTTTGTAAAATGAGGCTTAAGCCTTTATTTAAAGGAAAATGAGTGGTTGATATCAGCACTCCCATTTGATAAGCGCACACATGCGCGACCCCAGCTGGCTAATGCACCCTCCCCACGCTTGATAACTGCACTAACTCCACTTGTCTTTTCCGAATTTTTTTGTCGGATTTTTCTGAAACTTTGCCGGGGCATTTCCGAGGTTTTAAGGCTTCTAAAAATGTATTCATGGGTATTTAGGGGCTTGATTTGACTTGGATTTTTCTTAAAATACAAGGATTTTAGGGGAAAATGAAAATTTAGTGGGCCACCCTTCATTGCACTATACATGCTCTCTCAGCCCGATTGCTGGGCAAACGAGCTCAGATCATGATGAAATTTTGCAGGGGGTTAGAAGAGACCCTCATCCAGCCTAGGGTGAAGTTTTGGAACCCTAATGCTGAGATTCGGATGGATTTGGCACGAGCCGGGAAGGTTTAGGGCTTAGTCAAAATGGGGTGTCTACAGTGGTCTGAAGCAATTTAGCAAGCGCTGTTGTAGGATCTTCATACTCTGTCGGCCCAAATCGAACCTCAAGAGCTTCGGAGAAAGAGTCTCAATCTGTAAGAGCTCCGCTTTTTCCATCCATTGGACCCATTGTAGCCCCTTTCCTTCTAAATGGAAAGAAGCTAGTTGCAACTTTTGATTGGGGGGTGTTTGATTATAACAGAAGAACTGTTCCGCATGATAAACCCACCCTGATGGATCCACGCCTTCGAACCGAGGAAAGTCCAGCCTGGTAGACCGCGTTTGGATCCCCCCACTCCCATCAGTTGGTGAACTCGCGGTTTGCCTATTCACGGATTGGCGGTTTGAATCCTCCGGTCTATCTTGAAAAGGCTCTCATGTAAGCTGTTCGTACTTGGAGTCTGGTGTAGAAAATGTTTGAAGGAAATCATTCATCAGTTGAAGCTGTAGAGTAGAGTCCCCCTGTATTTTCATGGTGGTCTCCTTCAATTGTGTGACTGGCTCATCCAATTTCGTTAAGCGGGTTCCTTCCGCCATATCAGAACCGTTTAGCTCTGATACCAAATATGTTACGTTCTTTCTGTTGGATTTTCCTATCGTGAAAAATGGCTACTTCGAGGGAGCCAACCTGCAGGAAAGAGTATACCTTTTAGGAGAAGAAAGTTATTTGGCTTTCATTCATGAGAAAAGAGTTTAAATACAATACAATTCTCCAAACGACAACTACCACAACTCCACAACTGACTCCACTTACTAGTAACAGGACTCCATAACTGACACCACAATGACTCAAAACCAACTCCATTACATACATGGGACTGACCCTACATACACTTAACAGAAAAGAAAATAACTAAATAACTGCTACAGATTCTGCACGTGACAAGGATCCTCTATTTCAGCATTTTTCAATGGGTTCATCTTTGGTTTCTTTTTTGTATATAGTTGGAACCATTTTTAGTTCCAAAGGGTTTCAATAGTTTAATTTTTGGTTTCAAAGGGTTTCAATGGTTTAGGGTCGCATTTATGGTTTCAATGGTTTGGCTGGTTTCATTTAGGGTTTCAATGGTTGCATATAGGTTTTCAATGGTTTGAAGGGTTTCATCTGGGGTTTCCATGGTTTTCAATGCTTTTCAATGGTTGCAATGTTTTGAATGTGTTTAAAGGGTTTCAATTAGGGGTTTGAAAGTTAGAACCGTTATTCCATGGAAGTTGGATCCATGAAACCACATATTCTGCCCAAGTTGGAACCAGTATTCCATGGACCCTGTATCCAGTAATACTGGTTCAAACTGTCTAATTTGTGGTTCCATAGTTCCTCTATCCAGTTATTGTGGTTTGAATTTTCTAATATGTGGTTCCAATTTTCGTATTTGTGAACTTTCTAATATGTGGTTCCGTAGTTCCTCTATCCTGACATTGGTTTGAAGTGGTTCGAATCTCTACATAGTAGTTTTTGTACGAACTATCTGAAACATGGTTTTCTTCGAAGTATCTTTATTTTCAACTTTTCAACTATCTTCTACTTGAAGTATCTTCCCCTCCAAGTTTATTCTCCTGCTTTCTGCAGATAAGGACCGAAAGCGGCTCCCTTTTTACTTTGTGAACCCCACTAAGCACCTAAGCCAAAACCCCTATAGTCATGCGGCGCGCGAAGCAAAGAAAGAAGAATGTGAATGTAGATGAAGGGTCTTCCACCCGCAAACGACGTGGGAAGGCTATCCGTGAGCCCTCCCCTAGTCCTCCTGCCTCTGACGAGGATATGGGCGATGACGATCAGGACGTAGAGGTCGGCTCCTTCAGTCGTATAGAAACGAAGGGCATACTCCGAGGTAGGAAAGTCATTTTTAAAGACCTCACAAGCTTTGATGTTAAACCCTTATTTGTGGCCTTTGGATGGGTGAAATTTCTCGAAATCCACTGTGACTCGTACCCGACTCTCGTCAAGCAATTCTATGCTAATTACAAATTCGACAGAGATTCCAAGATCTTCCAATCCAGAGTGAACAATAAAACCATCAATATGACAATTGAAAAGTTTTGTGAAGCCGTCTCTCTTCCCACCATAGGCGACGAAATCTACTTTTGGCCCGGTATTATGGATGACATTAGTGCCTGTATAGATGATCCGGTCGTCGCCTATAGGGAGCTTGGTTGTGGAGGCCCACCTACTGACGGCTCAACCAACGTATCATACAATTCCCTCAGCCCTAAGTGCAAAGTCCTACACAAGATTCTGATGAGCAATATCACGCCTTGCAGAGGCAATGCTGACATGGTCCGGCCTTTTGAGGCTTTTATTATGCGCAGACTTCTTTGCGGCAGGGCCCTTCACCTTGGCTATATCCTCCTTAGGTTCATGGAGGACACCAGGACGAAGGCCTTGGCTAGTCTACCATTCGGGTTTCATCCTTGGCTAGTCTACCATTCGGGATGCTTCTCACACATGTCTTCAACCATGAAATGCTGATACAAGGTGGTGAAGAATGCCGTAGTCCCTCTATTACGTTCAATGATAAAACTATAAAGGCCATGCGGCTTAATGTACAGGGCCCTACTCCCCCCCCCTCGTCAGCCGGGTCAGCATTTTGCATCACAGGAGTTTCTTGCGCAGGAGCTTCGTGCACATCGTCAATACCTTGACGGGCAGTTTGTCGCGGTTCATTAGCTTGTACAATCTCATCATCAGGACCAATTGGCGACTCAGCAAGCTTTGACTGGGCTACACACCGAGGTCTCCAGCCTCCGCCAGGACTACGGCACGACGGTCACCTCACTCAGCGAACAGGTTTCTTCACTCAGCGAGTTGGTCCGCCGTCTGTTGCCCCCAGATCATTAGACCGTTGCTGCTGACGAGAGGTTTATGTGATGACTGTGCAATTTTTTTATTTTTATTTTTGTTTACTGTTTCTGGCATGTATATGGATTGGTATGTTATTATGGTTGTTGTGGTTGATATCATGGATGGATGGATGTTATGTTATATACGGGTTTCATATGTTATTATGGATGGATGGATGATATGTTATTATGGTTGTTTTATTTCTCTGTCTTGGATGCATGGTATGCTTGTCATGGTTGTCCAAGTATCTATATAGGCCTAAGTTGTTTGAAGTGAGTTGGAGAGCACGTGTTTCAATGGAGTAATACTATGTTTCAATGGACTAATATTGTGTTTGAAGTAATTGTTGCCGGTTTCTACAGATACGGACCAAGTTAAGGAAATTGTGGATCTTTTCCATCAATTATTTACATTTTCGTCATGGTGAGTAACTGTTCTATTTTTCGTTTGCATCTCCTCGTGTTTGTACCTCAACTGTTTCATGTGCCATTTTTTGTAGGCGAAATATGTCTTATCAAGATGCTGTCCGTCACGCTTTCACGAGTCCCTAAAAAATATTTGGTTACGAGATGCACATAGGGATTTGATAAATGAGACCTCATTTACAGATTTGATTCTACATGAGGGCCTCGAAGATGTGGAGTTGCGGAAGAAGATTTTGATGACATGGGTAAAAAAATAGGATCCGAAACGGAAAGCATTTCGTTTGGGTGGCATTGTAGTTCCGTTTCTAGTTAGTGATGTAGCAAAAATACTAGGTTTAAGTATGATTGGGGATAAGCTGCAATTAGATTGGTCTAGCATGTATAGTGTGGATGGTTGGAGGTTTGGGGCTCCAACAGCCACCTTTGACGAGGTGGTAAAGGTTATTCATGCCGATATGGATTCAGACGAAGAAGACTTGGTTAAATCGATTGTGAAGCATTTGATATTGTTATTCTGCAGCACTGTCTTGTTTGCGCAGAGGGACCAGAAGGCATGTTCTTGCCTATTCCAGTATATTGATCTGCAGACTATAGGAAATGTTGCATGGGCTTATCCTGTTCATGAGTTCTTGGTCAGATCATTAAATTCACATGCTGCACTCCGTGGAAAGGGACATATATTGGGTTGCTCTGTCATTTTACATGTATTTTTCCATTCATTGCATATAGTTTTTTGTTTCTATCTTATACGGATCCAATCTAGTTTGATATCAGGTATGGCTATTTGACCATACCACGTTATGGGCACCTAATTGTCCTAATGCGTATCCGCGTCTATTTAAGTGGACCGCTCAGATGGATACGAAGAAGATGGAGCATAAACAGTCGATTAACCGTATTCTTCATGGGACGGTGAAAGCCTCAGAGGTGAGAGTATAATACATGTTGATCGTTGTATGTCTTTCATCTGATCTTTTTATAGTCGTATTTGTAATGAATAATATGGAATGTATTCCAGGTGGTTAGGAGGGTCGAAGCTGTGGCAAGGGAAGAATCTCTACTTGTTGTCGATGATCAAGACGACGTTGCTACTATTCCTTGCGATTCAGTCAGTTCAATTGTCCTTGCAGTGGGGGATTGCATGGGTCCAATTGTGCCTGTACTGAGGGATCCAATGAGGCCAATTGCGACATATCAAAGGAGGGAACAAAGGAGGAGGAGTTGGAGAGAAAGAGGGGAACATGGGAAGTCTGAGGTACATGAATCCGTTACAAAGAGGTCAGTGGGGGATGGCATGGGTCCAATTGTGCCTGTAGTGGGGGATTCAATGGGGCCAACTGCGGCAGAGCAGGGGAGGGAAAGAAGGAGGAGTAGGAGAGGAAGTGAGGCACATGAGAACCCCGAAGTAGATGAATCTGTTACAAAGAGATTATTGTTGGAGAGGATAACCAAAGTTGAACGTGAAATGAGGGAGATAAAAAGTCATTTGTTCGGGAGAGATTCGAGAAAGAGGGAAGGTTTGGAGTCAGGGAATGATATCCCAACGAAGATAACGACAAAGAGGGAAGGAGAGGCCGAAAATAAGGATGGGGAAGCCGAAATAGTGACTGCCAAGGGGGAAGTAGGGGATGGTGTTTTGTAGATGATATGGGGAAATATTTGATTGATGATAGCGTAGAACATATCTCTATTGATAGCCTAATTACTCGGGATGTCAGGGATGCTGCAGCTAATATGGTTACTATCTTGCTTGACAGTCCTGATATGAACCCCAGTCAGAGTAAGAAATCAAATAAGAAACAAGATAAGAAACTGATTGGGAGCATTGAAAAAAATGTGAAGCAACGTCGAAGGAGGTTACAACCTAGTAGAGCACTCAGTTCACCGTATGTCATAAGAAGGCGGAAAAGCAATGATGCTCTTCGCAATGTCACCGGGCCTGCAGCGATGAAGGTGGATGCATTGGCAGCGCTACAACCTTGGTAAATTTCCATACAACCTAGATTGTTTTGGAATTCTAATTTGTCCGCTTAATTTCATAGATAGGTTGTTTCAGAAGAATTATATGAGCTAAGGTCCATAGAGGGAGATGACGTTTTACTGGATTTGTAGTGACAGAGTCATTCACAGTGATGGGTACCACATGTGTAAAGAAGACTTGCTTATACTAACCGATCGTAGAGGGTGGTTATCATCTCCGGTAAGATGTTATATGGTTCACTTAGTAACGTAAAGAGTGAATAATGCGTTGCTATACATTTCTTCTTAAGTTCCTTCTCGTTGACCTATGGTCTGTTCTGTAGATTGTTAATGTATATACGGACTACTTGAACTTGCGGGACGAATGTTTACGAACAAAACAAAAGGGAGCATGCATTTGCCTTACTACTCATCTAGCTGTGAGATTAAATTGACTTATAAGTAATGCTTTTTGTATTTGAAGCTGCAGGCAATTGTAACATTTGTTTTTGTGGTTGCAGCAAGTTATACTTCACGATGTGAACGTCCCGATGCATGTTCCAGATTCGTAAATCGTCTACAGAACTTCCCACTTGAAGAGATACGAAAAGTATTCATTCCAATTAACATAGATATGGTTCATTGGGTTCTTTTAGTGTTGGATATGGGGCATTGTACCTTCCTTTTTTACGATTCTCTAGTCAGTCACTCGGATTGTAGAAGGGTGCAACCCCTTGTGAGTACTACCCTAAACTTGATTCGTAGGCCAATTATTAATTAATTTGTGCTGACTACTGGCCTAACATACGAAATTATTGATTTATAGGTCGATTACCTTGTTCAATGGTTCAGAAGGGTGAAAGACAGTGATATAAGTGCATTCCCCATTGATGTAGTGGCCGATCGGCCCATACAAGCTAACAGGTATGTTACGTGCAATTACTTAAGTTTAGGAAACCTCCGTAAACAAATAATTCTTATTGTTGCATATATTCTTCATGTTATGCAGCCACGATTGTGGGCTTTTCGTTTTGAAAGAGATGGAATACATCAGCCGTGACGCTAGCCTCGATTTCACCCATAAAGATATTATGGCTATGCGAGCTTCTCTACTTTCCAAAATGTTGAATGGGGTGTATAGGACATCCCTGTAACTTGTCGACACTCTTACCTGGGATAATTGTGCAATTACTTCATTTGTTTCTCTCCTTCGCCTGAAATGCTGTTCGTTTTACTTATTTCATTATGATAATTGTTCTTGTTTGCAGGTAAGCCTTGTTCAAATTCGTGGGAAAGAAGAACTGAGACAGAACAATCTCTTCAACGTTAGTGACTGCAAAATGTACTGGCAAAGTAACGGGGAGTACCTCACCGCTAAGGATCACCATTAAGGTTGATAGATACACCAAAATAAAGAAAGCTTCGAGCTGTTCTTTATCAAAGAAAAAGATATCCCAATTGAGGTATTGGAGCTTGAGAACAAGAATGACAAGATTGTTGCCTTTTCTTGGGAGCCTAAAGGTCACAAGAAATTGAGGGAGCCTCTGCTGTTTTTTTCTCTTCTTCTATGGATAGAATACTTTATTAACCGGTATATCTAGGACAGTGTGTAATGTATTGATAGATTACTGTATCAAAGAGGTAGTGAGATGGTTTGGGGAATTGTTGCTGTAATCACTTTAAGGGATGACTTGTACCCATTGTTTGTATGTATTATGGGTGCTGTTTTGTAAATAAAATATACTTGTACCCATTGTCTCTATTGATAGCTTAAACAATTACAAGTAAACCCTCTTGTGGTTTGAATTTGTATAAGGTTGCCCCCTCTTTGAAACAGGCAATGCTAATGAAGACTCCATACGCCCATCCAAACCCCATTCCCGAATCCATTGTATTGGTTTCCATTCGGAAGTCCAGTGATATGGCCATTCTACTGGACTGCATTCGGAAGTCCGGAAATAGTTTCGAAATTCCGACTCGGACTTCCGAATGAAGTCCAGTAGAAGAGTCATATCACTAGACTCCAGTCGGAAGTCCGATACTTGTGTCGGACTTCCGAATGAAGTCCAGTGCAATGCCCATATCACTGGACTCTATTCGGAAGTCCGAATCTTGGTTCGGACTTCCGAGTAGGGCTAAGTAGTCATTGTTGGTCCATAGATGGAAGGGTTATGATGATCCGATGATCCAAACAATGTGGGCCCAGTGAGTTTTCGATCGTGTTTAGATTCGGGTATGGGGTTCGGAGGGGTGTATGGGGTCTTCATTAGCATTGATTGTGTTTCAAAGAGGGGGCCTACCTTATAGAAATTCAAGCTATAATAATTTAGACTCTTCGAACCCCAATGATATTTCCAACAGCAATGATACATTACCCATCACTTTTATAACCAATAATATACTATTAAAATGTATGAAACAGTAGTTGGACTCTTGGAACCATAATTTACAGTCTTGAAACCAGTATTTTTAGTGGTTCTGAGGCCTAAGTAATTGTTCCAACATTTTTAAAACACCTTACAATAGTCATGATCAGTTGTACAACCAATGTAATACTATTAGAATGTCCCGAACACAACTTGCACTCTTCGAACCAATTTAATACTATTAGAGAGAGAGATATAGAGAGATAGAGATAGAGAGAGAGAGGTAAACATAAAATCAATGTACAGTTCCATCCAAATAGTGGCTACAATAACATTTAATTTCTACCAATTCCGTGTGAGTAAGTATCATCTACAAAACAAACAATAACTCCATCCCTAAGCGAAGAAAGGAGGTGCGAAGGACACACCGGACCTACAAGAGAAACTTGCAACAATCAATAAAATGATGGGTTTGATATAGAAATCATATCGAGTGAGTAATAATGGAACATACCTATTTACTGTAGGTGCGGATGGACCGATGGGATTCCTATTTAACTGACGATTTACGAGGGGGATTTTCGCACGTTCTTTTGTTGTGTCCAGGTTACCCACATGATTTGCAGTTGTGATGTTGTCTAAATTGTAGCCCTCTTTCCATTCGTATTTTTTTGGGTCGTCAACGCTACTTCTAAAACATGGGATGGCTCCGACCATTGTGTTCGATCTAAAGTAGGGTGAATTACCTCCTCATATGCAGTCCGATAAGTTGAAGCCAAAAATCAATCCTGGCAGTACCTATATTTGTCCAGCTTGTTTACTCCCATGGCTGCTATGGCATGCCCACACGACAATCCCATCATTTCAAAAATACCACACGTACACGTTCTCTTCTCTAAGTCCACATGATCCGTATTAGTTGATGATATCACTTCATATTCATTCCAACTATACGGCTGGGGTGTAAACTTACTGCCATACAGACATGATCTGTCTAACCATTTTTCTGCATTATGGGTCAATTGCATTTTCCATTCAGAAGCAGCCTTGCGGCGAAGATGGAAGTAGTCTTGTACTTTCCATCTAGTGTGATTGACTAGAGCCGCGATCGGTAACTCCCGTGCGCCCTTTAATACGTTGTTGAAGGACTCCGCTGCATTAGTTGTCAACATATTTCACCTAGACCCTTTAAAGTATACATTAGCCCAGTTTTCTTTAGGAATCTCAGATATCAATTTCTCTGCTTTTGCATTCTTCGCTTTAAAACATTCCATCATCTCCTTATAGTCTCTCTCCCTTAAAGCATATGCGGCTCTCAAAAATAGTTTGCAAAGTATTTGACTCTTAAAGGTCTTCAGGAAATTGGCATTGAGGTGACGAATACAGTAGCTATGGTATGATCCCGGCAATGCTTCGTCTATAGCTCTAGGCAAACCCTTCGTCCGATCAGAGGAAATAGTGAATTCGTTATTATTTTTTTCTGCTGGTATCACCCTCTGGCAGAGTAAACGAAGAAACCATAGCCAGCTCTCATACATCTCATTCTCAACCACTGCATATGCTACGGAAATAATCCACCGTCACCATCTACTGCAGTCGCAGCCAATAAAATTCCTTTATACTTGCCTTGCAAATGTGTCCCATCAATTAGTATCAGTGGTCTAATTGTTCGACTGAAGGCGCGTATGCTAGGGCCGAATGACCAAAATAAACGACCAAATGTATGATCTCCACCCCTCCATAGCTCCCGACTTCGATATGCACGCATAATGGTGCTAGGATTGCATCTCTCCATCTCTTGAGCATATGTAGGAAGGATGCGGTAAGACGCCTCGGCATTTCCACACATTATTTCGTGTATAATTACCTTCGCATTGAAATCCTTCGCATAGCTTATGATTATACCCCACTTATCCTTGATGTATGCTCTTATCAAAGTAGGCCTCACGTCTCCTAGGCGGGGAAATAACCCAAGGCAGGTGTCTGCTGCCCAAGCTGCTGTGACAAGGGGACGGTCATTATCCCTCAAAGTACGTGAGCATGTATGCTCTGGCACAAACATTTTTACCATAACATGATCCAAATAATTTCTCCCACTGATTCTGAAGGGGCAACTTTTATCCTTGCATCTAACAACATACTTTGTAGGCTTTGAATCTACTGAGACGAATACAAACTCTTTGACTTTGTTCTTAAATACTTTCAAATTCGGGAAGATTCCCCCCACCTTGATCTCCTCAAGTCCTATACGTCCCTCATTTAATTCATCTACAACCATCTTATCTACTTCCAACGGCTCCCTTATATACATATTACAGAACGGGTCGCCCACAACGTTCTGTAGACCAACGAGGGGGCGTACACCTTCGCACTCATCTTCCTTACCAAAGTCACCTTCGCGCTCACTGTCCTCAACAAAGTCATCATCACCAAATGAATCATCACCCTTTATACTGTTACCATCATCGCATTCAATGCCATCACTAACATGCATATCACTATGGAAATCCCTGCTGAACTTTGCATCGTGCCTGCACAGTAGGGACTACGTTAGAATGAATATTGTATGAGACAAACATAGAACTGACCAAGTAAATATAATTAGTAATTAGAAGATTACATGGCAGTGCTCATATGTTGAGTTATATTTTCCTCTGTCTCATTAAAAATAGGGTCCTCATAGTCTTGGTTCAAGTCCACTGAATATCTTTTCGGATTCTGACCAATATTGGCATCTTTTCGAATTCTATCCAATATTGGTATGTTCTTGGGACCAGCAACGTCATTTCGATTAGGTGTTGCTGAGGCTACACGGATGGAATTATTTATGGGGTTCAATGGCGGTTCAAGAGGACGAGAAGAAGGTTCACAAATATTTCCATATAAAATAGGATCTTCATAATGTTGACTTCTATCCACCATATTCCTGACCAATGACAAATTTCACATGAGCTAATAGTGTAATGGAATGAGAGTTCAAAGAATGAAAATTTCCAACTGAGTGAATATTTTACCTCCAGACGGGGATCGGTGCAGAACTAATTCCTCCTACTTTGTACTCTTTGGTTATGTACATGCTCATACAATTGAAGAGGCTATTTTCAAAAAGCATCATCACCATAACTAGGTCATCATCATTTCGAATGTCGTACAACAAGATTTGATATTGATCCACGACATATCGACATTTTATAGATAGCGAGATATCGGTTGCTGTGGTCCCAATTTTTTGGTGAACTAGAGACTCAAATTCTGAAAATTTTATATGCCGATTCACAATTAAAGGCATCTTCGTCCTGCCAATATACTGAAATGATACTTCATCCTTCAAGTACCCATCAATGTGTAAGATAAAAGAAGCCCTTCTTTCCACCATTTTCGCAAACCCTATTAGGATAAGAACCATTATTAATCCTTCATAAAATTTCAATACAAACTATAAACAACCATTTACAATGATACAACCACTTTAGAATGTTAGAAGCACAATTGGAACAATAAGTTAGACTCTTAGAACCACATTTTATACCTCGAAACCACTACAGAACCACATTTTATACCTCAGAACAAATAGGGAACCACATTCTATACCCCGGAACCACTACGAAACCACATCTTATACCCCGGAACAAGTTGGGAACTACATTTGATACCCCGGAACCACTAGGGAAACACATTTTATAGTTCGGAACGACTAGGGAACCATATTTTCTACCCTAGAACCACTCGGGAACCACATTTTATACACCGGAACCACTAGGGAACCACATCTTATACCCCGGAACCACTTGTGAACCACATTATATACGCCGGAACCACTAGGGTACCACATTTTATACGTCGTAACCACTAGGGAACCACATTTCATACCCCGGAACCACTAGGAAACCACATTTTATACGCCGTAACCACTAAGGAACCACATTTCATACCCCGGAACCACTAGGGAACCACATTTTATACCCCTGAACCACTACGGAACCGCATCTTATACCGTGGAACCACTAGGGAACCACATTTTCTACCCCAAAACCACTAGGGAACCACCTTTTTTACCCCTGGACCACTCGGGAACCACATTTTATACCTCGGAACCACTAGGGAAACACATTTTATACCTCGAAACCACTACGGAACCATATTTTCTACACCGGAACCAGTAGGGAACCACATTTTATACACCGTAACCACTAGGGAACCACATCTTATACCCTGGAACCACTTGAAAACCACATTTTATACGCCGGAACCACTAAGGAACCACATTTCATACCCCGGAACCATTAGAGAGCCATATTTTATACCCCTGAACCACTACAGAACCATATTTATACCCCACAACCATTACGGAACCACATTTTTTACCCCGGGACCACTCGGGAACCACATTTTATACCCCATAACCACTAGGGAACCACATCTTATACCCTGGAACGCTTTGGGAGCCACATTTTATATCCCGGAACCACTAGGGAACCACATTTTATACCCCTGAACCACTACGGATCCACATTTTATACATCAGAACCACTAGGGAACCACATTTTCTACCCCGGAACCACTAGGGAACTACATTTTTTACCCCAGGACTACTCGGGAACCACATTTTATACCCCGGAACCACTAGGGAAACACATTTTATAACTCAGAACCACTAGGGAACAACATTTTAAACACTGCAACCACTACAGAACCACATTTTATACCTCGCAACCACTAGGGAACCACATTTTCTACCCCGGAACCACTAGGGAAGCACATTTTTTTACCCCAGGACCACTCCGGAACCACATTTCATACTTCGGAACCACTAGGGAACCACATTTTATAAGCCACAGCCACTACGGAACCACATTTTATACATAGGAACTACTAGGGAACCGCATTTTCTACCCCGGAACCACTAGGGAACCACATATTTTACCCCGGGACCACTCGGGAACCACATTTTATACGGGACCATTAGGGAAACACATTTTATACCTCGGAACCACTAGGGAACCACATTTTATACCCCGCAACCACTCTGGAACCACATTTTATACCTTGGAACCACTAGGGAACCACATTTTCTACCCCGGAACGACTAAGGAACCACATTTCATACTCCGGAACCACTAGGGAATCGCATTTTATACCCCGCACCCACTACGGAACCACATTTTATACATCGGAACCACTAGGGAACCACATTTTCTACCCTGGCACCACTAGGGAACCACATTTTTTACCTCGGGACCACTCGGGAACCATATTTTATACCCCGGAACTACTAAGGAACCACATTTTATACCCCGGAACCACTTGAAAACCACATTTTATACACCTGAACTACTATGGAACTACATTTCATACCCCGGAACCACTAGGGAACCATATTTTATACCCCTGAAGACGATGGAACCACATTTTATACCTAGAAACCACTAGGGAACCACATTGTATACCCCAGAACCACTACGGAACCACATTTTATACCTCGCAACCACTACGGAACCACATTTTATACCTCGTAACCACTAGGGAAACACATTTTATACCACGGAACCACTAGGGAACCATATTTGCTACCCTGGAACCACTAGAGAACCACATTTATATACCGGTACCACTAGGGAACCCATATCTTATACCCCGGAACCACTACAAAACCACATTTTATACGCCGGAACCACTACGGAACCACATTTCATACCCCGGAACCATTAGGGAACCATATTTTATACCCCTGAATCACTACCGAACCACATTTTATACCTCAGAACCACTAGGGAACCACATTTTATACCCCGGAACCACTACAGAACTACATTTTATACCTCGCAACCACTAGGGAACCACATTTTATACCTCGTAACCACTAGGGAAACACATTTTATACCTCGGAACCACTAGGGAACCATATTTTCTACCCTGGAATCACTAGGGAACCGCATTTTATTCATCGGAACCACTAGGGAACCACATCTTATACCCCGGAACCACTAGGGAACCATATTTGCTACCCTGGAACCACTAGAGAACCACATTTTATACACCGGTACCACTAGGGAATCATATCTTATACCCCGGAACCACTACAAAACCACATTTTATACGCCGGAACCACTACGGAACCACATTTCATACCCCGGAACCATTAGGGAACCATATTTTATACCCCTGAATCACTACCGAACCACATTTTATACCTCAGAACCACTAGGGAACCACATTTTATACCCTGGAACCACTACAGAACTACATTTTATACCTCGCAACCACTAGGGAACCACATTTTATACCTCGTAACCACTAGGGAAACACATTTTATACCTCGGAACCACTAGGGAACCATATTTTCTACCCTGGAACCACTAGGGAACCGCATTTTATTCACCGGAACCACTAGGGAACCACATCTTATACCCCAGAATCACTTGAAAACCACATTTTATACGTCGAACCACTAGGGAACCACATTTCATACCCCGGAACCACTGGGGAACCACATTTCATACCCCGGAACCACTAGGGAACCATATTTTATACCCCTGAACCACTACGGAACCACAGTTTATACCCCGCAACCACTACGGAACCACATTTTATACCTCGTAACCACTAGGGAACCACATTTTAAACCCCGGAACCACTAGGAAACAACATTTTCTACCCTAAAACCAATTGGGAACCACATTTCATACCCCATAACCATTAGAGAACCACATTTTATACCCCTGAACCTAGTACGGAACCACATTTTATACCCCAGAACCACTTGGGAACCACATTTTATACGCCGGAACCACTAGGGAACCACATTTCATACCCGAAACCACTACGAAGCCATATTTTATACCCCTGAACCACTACGGAACCGCATTTTATACCTCGGAACCATTAGGGAACCACATTTTATATCCCGGAACCACTAGGGAACCACATTTTATACCCCGCAACCACTACGGAAACACATTTTATACCTCGTAACACTAGGGAACCACATTTTATACCCAGGAACCACTAGGGAACAACATTTTATACCCTGCAACCACTACGGAACCACATTTTATACCTCGTAACCACTAGGGAACCACATTTTATGCCCTGAAACCACTAGGGAACAATATTTTTTACCCCAGAACCACTTGGGAACCACATTTTATTCTCCGGACCCACTAGGGAACCACATTTCAGACCCAAGAACCACTAGGGAACCTCATTTTATATCCCTGAACCTAGTACGGAACCACCTTTTATACCCCGGAACCACTTGGGAACCACATTTTATACGCCGGAACCACTAGGGAACCACATTACATACCCCGGAACCACTATGAAACCATATTTTATACCCTTGAACCACTACGGAACCACATTTTATACCTCGTAACCACTAGGGAACCACATTTTATACCCCGCAACCACTACGGAATCACATTTTATACCTCATAACTACTAGGGAACCACATTTTATACCCTGGAACCACTAGGGAACCACATTTTATACTCCGCAACCATTATGGAACCACATTTTATACCTCGTAACCACTAGGGAACCACATTTTATACCCTGGAACCACTAGGGAACCACAATTTAAACCCCGGAACCACTTGGGAACCACATTTTATACGCCGGAACCACATTTCATACTCCAAAACCACTACAGAACCACATTTTATACCCTTGAACCTAGTACGTAACCAAATTTTATACCTCGGAACCACTAGGGAACCACATTTTATACCCTGGAACCACTAGGGAACCACATTTTATACTCCGCAACCATTATGGAACCACATTTTATACCTCGTAACCACTAGGGAACCACATTTTATACCCTGGAACCACTAGGGAACCACAATTTAAACCCCGGAACCACTTGGGAACCACATTTTATACGCCGGAACCACATTTCATACCCCAAAACCACTACAGAACCACATTTTATACCCTTGAACCTAGTACGGAACCAAATTTTATACCTCGGAATCACTAGGGAACCACATTTTATACCCTGGAACCACTAGGGAACCAAATTTTCAACCCCGGAACCACTTGCGAACCACATTTTATACGCCGGAACCACTACGGAACCACATTTCATACCCTAGAGCAACTACGGAACCACATTTTATACCCTTGAACCTAGTACGGAACCAAATTTTATACCTCGGAACCACTAGGGAACCCCATTTTATACGCCGGAACCAGTACGGAACGACATTTTCTACCCCGGAACCAGTACGAACCAAATTGGGTAGAAACAAGTAATGGTCTTTTTCCAACAGAGAAAATAGTAGTTCTAACTTTTTTTTAAAACCCAAGAAAACAATGAAAACAATTATACAACAAACATAGAACAACTTAGGTAATTTCTCTGTTTTTTTCAACACAAAACAATGAAAACAATGAAAACCTTCATAAAATGTTAAAACCCAACAAAACATGAGAACCTTCATAAAATGTTAAACCTATTCAAGTAGAAGAGCATGGACCTACTTGGAGCTATGTTTATCACCCAAGTTCAAATTTGTCACGAGTAATGGTGTTTTTTTTAACAAAATACAATGGGATTGGAGCTTCCAAAGGATGGCAATGGCTGCACTGGGTGTTTTTCACATTGGATGGGTGCGGAAGAAGAAAGAAAAATGTGAAGTGGGTTGCCGAAAAAAGCATAGGGATTAGAGCATAAAAAATGGTGGGAAAATGAAAGTGGAGGTATATTTGTCCTAAAACTCATACTCTCTCACCTGACAGCCATTTTTTTACAAAATTTAAATGTCTACTCTTTATTCACAATTTAGCATAAACTTTGCGTTTTTTTAATTATTTTTCATTTTTTCTATTTTTCCTTGAGAGGACTTGGATATACAGATAGGGGTGTTTTACAATAGAGTCAGGGCTACTTAAAAACTTTGGCTCAAAAAAATCTCTAATAAATAAGTTAACCAAACAATATAAAAATCATTTTTCGAGTAAAGTTTTTCATGACTGAATAGAGGTGCTTGGTTGCCTTTTTTGTGAATAATGGGTAGAAGAAGTGAACTCACTCCTAAAAGCTAGCCGTTAAGTGGAGGTTGCCCATTCCCTTATAACCCATCCACATCCACATTACTTCTCCGATGTTTTGCGTGGAAACCCAACATCACCGCACAACCCTCTCCGCCCGCCCCCTCCACTCAGCCCCGACGGTGCACGCAGAGGCCGTCCCTCTAGTTGGCGAGACACAAATGAATGTCTGAAAGTCACCTAGTCTCCGTTTTTTTTTTACTTTCGTTTTTATTAGGCCACTGATACTTGCACTACAATGCTTTAATAATTACACAAACCCAGCTTGTCATTTCCTTTTGATTGGCGTTGTATGATATAAAAGACAAGATGAGCTAGTGCAATGATCAAAAGTGGAAGCCTAGTAGTGCCAGCATCAGTAACTTTACATTATTTGGGATTTGCTAGGCAAACTCACTGATAATTATTTAAAGGCTTACTTTTGCATGAGAGAACATCCACCTCAGATGAAATAAATGAATAAGAAAAAATCTGATAAAAAGGGATTCTGTGCGATTTTGTGAATTGATTCTGAGCACAAAATCGATTACTGGACTCAAAATTGTATTTCTTTTCGAGTCCGGTAATCAAAATCCAGAAAAACAAACAGGGCAAGTTGATGTGATGATGGCTTTCTGTTCATCAACGCACTTTGCCATTCTATTGATTCCCTATAAAAAAATATGGGTTGAGAAGCCGCAAGAAAATTGAGTATTATTTTCAATTTTCTTTCTTTTTTTCCTGAAAAGAAACATGGATAAAATAAAGAAAGCTCAAAGTTATGCTAAACATTGCAATTTACATTAGGCAAAGCCAACAATGGATGAATTACATAAAAAATTTGCAGCTTGTAGGCTTTACTAAAAACCAACCTGCAAAGTAAACAATAATGAGTAAAGCGGCAGAGTATCACCAGTCCTCCCCCGTTTTTGTCTCTCTCTCTCTCTCTCTCTGGGGGCAACACAACTGCATGCACCCTACTACTTGAATGGTTCATATACCCAACTCTCAGAATTGCATCATGGAAACAAAACACCATGGAAATTCTTGTTCTTGGGCAGGCACTCGAATGGGGAGCCTGCTAAATTTATTACCAAGGAATCACAAAACTCATCGTATTCAATCCTCATAATCCTCCAGTCTCTCAATGTCTGGTGAAACAGCTGGTTCAGGGAATATCTCCTTGGATACTCTCCTGTGGGAAGAGGACACATCCCCACCACCACTACCTTGCAAACTTCCTTGAGAATGTGCCGTCCCTGATCTTTTTAAAATGGTGGGGGGGACTACTGCCACGGTTTCAGATGAGCTTTGACGCCAGCTCCCAAACAGTGCAGCATTCCAAGAGCCTCTAGACGATGTAGTCCTCAGCCTTGCGGAGCTGGAACTCTCTTCTCTAACCACCTTCAGCGGGTTCTCCAGCGCTTTCAGGATGTATCTCGTGAGTGGACGTTTTGAAGGCTTTGGATTCAGACATGACTTTGCCACAATTGCCATGGCCCACACCTCCTCCAACAGATCCTCGTCGATAATCAGAGATGGGTCCACTATCTTTGTCACCAATTCTTTCTCATAAATATTGATGTAAGGCAATGCATATTCCAACCATTCATTTGTGCTCTCATCACTGGATCCACTGATGCCAAGCTTACCACTTACTAGCTCTAGCAACACCTTCCCCAAGCAGTAAACATCATAAGCACATGTTGCTGATGGAGAACCTGCATAGTTTTAAAAGCACAAACAGACAATAGTATCTATCAGTGCTCTCTCTCTTCATTATTGTCTGAAATGGGATTGAGTTGAATGGCATTGAGAATCCCTAACCCATTGGGAGGTTTTGGCAGTTTCAAGGGTTCTCTGCCCTAGCTTGCAGCCAGCGCAGAGCACTACAAAGAGAACAGACTTGGCATTACCTAAACACTATTTTTTTTGAAAGATAAAACCAACATCTAAAAGATCAAGACCGATTAACTATTGGTTTTCTAAATCCGAACTTCAACTCAGAGTCAATGTGAAATTATCATGAGACACTTGAGAAGAAATAGATAAAAATATTTGGTTTTGGGCTAGGTATTGGCCTTTCTCGTTAAATGGGAGAGAAGCATGAGACTATCAGATTCTGGAGAACGAAGGAGAAGAAGAGTGAAGTAATATCTTTCTGGGTCTTTCTTTGGATTGAAAAAAAAAAAGATTTTTGGAAGAAGCTTTCTGAATAAGCATTAAGAAATACCATTCCATAAAAAAAGAAGCATTAAGAAATTAAGAATTGTGCAAATTGAGTCAAAACAAAATATAAACTCAGATCAATAGGCATTTTTTTCAAAAACAATGAAACTTTGTACTTGAATCTCAACGAAACCTATAAAGCTGCATAGTTGCACGTCTGAGCCTTAAAGTTTCATATACATAGGATGCACAAAAATAGGGGGATGATATCTGCACGACCATGTTTGATGATGGGTCGAATAACCTTGTTTTACACTAATTTAATTGGCTGCTGAGAGCTTTTTGGGAATTGAAATAGCTTTTGACAGCTTGTTAAAAAAGTGATTCATCCCATTATCAAAACATGGTTGGGCCTATATGTCCCCTAAAATATTAGAAAGGGTTCTCTCCATCTGTCTACACAGGAGGGAGAGAGAGAGAGAGAGAGAGGTTTTGATCGAAGTAAAGTGTACATACCGGAGAGGCCTTGTTCCGAGGTCCTGCACATCATCAAAACGAGGGAAATAGTTAGAAAACGAGTCATAGACATGCAGTGCCACCAATGAGTTATACTCGTATAAAACATTATAAATTAAAATCTAAATATCAGTCACACACCCAGTTTCAAGACGGCGCCACACACACACATACAATATGTACACAGACACACAAGCGGAGATGACATGCATGTGTGCACGCGCACGTGCAAACGAATGCCTTCATTTTCTAAGCAGCAGCAGCAGACTACATTGAGCAGACTTATATCTTTCACACTTATTCCAAGAAGCGCCAACGATTTGGCTGATCATCTAGCCAAATCTGGAGCTTCTAACAAGTTTTTTATGGCTTTCTTTAGCCCCTGATGTGCACTCATAATCCTGTCGTTTAATAAATGGTATCTACTTTTTTCTTAAAAAAAGTATAAGCATCGGGTCATTACAACTTTCAACAAACAAAAACAACCGTTCACTTTTTTCTCCCTAAGGATTCAATGAGCATGTTTTCAGATCATCAACATTCATAAGAAGTTAAATAACTGATCAACAGAGCCAATATCTGCAGTATCTTGCAATGGATTCAGTGCTTGGCAGCAGACCAGCGGGTCAAATTTTATAATGTGATGCATGCACCCATACATATAAACCTGAATGTTGCATGAAAGTTCCAATTGGGTTTATAAGAAACCAATGAAAACAGATGCCACCCAAATATGATGATTATTATGCCATGTTTGAGTAGATTGCCTACCAGTTCTTGAACAAAAAATATATATACCCCATTCCCAACCAATGATTTTGTCTCTCACATGTAGCAAAATTTCTGATGCTAAAAGTCAGAAAAAAGCCCTCATATTGTCAAACTCAACTCAACTCAACTAAGCCTTTGTCCCAAACTAGTTGGGGTCGGCTAATGAATCCTTCAGAAATTTTCATGAAGGTGAAAGAATCTACCCGCGTCAAATTGACTAAATCTAATCCTGACACTAGTTGGGTTCGTCTACATGGATCATTTTCTTCCAATCTCTCCTATCCAAGGTCATGTTCTCTGTTATGTTCCTAGCCATCAAGTCTTTCCTCACTGTTTCTACCCAAGTTGTTTTTGGTCTGCCCCTACCTCCTTTTACTCCATCAACTTGGCATGAGTCATCCAAAGGCCTACGTTGGATATGCCCAAACCATCTTAAGCGGTGCTCTCTCATCTTCTCCTCAATTGGTGCCACCCCGACCTTTTTACGGATGTCTTTATTTTTAATTCTATCTAACCTTGTGTGGCCGCACTTCCATCTAAACATTTGCATCTCCGTTCCACTCATCTTATGCACATGCTGCTTCTTAGTATAGTGATTGGGAGATTCCAAAATAGGTTCCCTAACCATTTTTTTACATTATTGAACCATGTTTTAGGGTACGTTGTAACACCATGTTTTAGGTCATATCGTTTCAGCACCAGTAAAACTTTTCAAGGCATAGATACCATTTTATTTCAATAACATTAACATCTTCCAAAACAAGTTCGAACACTTGAAGTTACACAAGCCATGGATTCCCGTGATAAACACGTATGACTTCTCTAGTATGAGAATTCAAACGAAAGGGCAAAAGAAACAAGGAAATGAAACTAAATGAAATGATTTGCAATGGTCATCATTTCATTAGTAGACATAATAAGGTTAACATAGATATAAAAGATGAATCTTAAAACATTAAAAGCCTGATTAAATGCATGTGCCTCCCTTGGAGATTAGTCACTGAATGTTTCTTGTTAGAATACCATCAAAGGTATCCAAAAAGTGAAACTAAGTTTCAAGATAGTGCTGCCACTAACCCTGGTAAGGGGCAGATTAATGTATACTTGACTCCTTATCATTCCTTTTTTTATTTCTGATAAATCAAAGTTTTTTTTCAAGAACTATTTATGGAAATAAGAGCACCAACCAAAGGCAGGCCACAGACTAGAAAAACAAATGGGTGGCCCATTTTAGCCAAACCATTGATCAATGAGTTTACTTCAATAGTGCAAATAACCTACATCACCTCCAAAGTTGACAACAAGTTCAGAACTTTTACAAAGGGGCACCCTTGATTACCCTTGATTACCCAACCAGCAGTCCTTTCACCCAAAACAGTGAGAATCTCAGACACAACCAAAGTGTCTTCATCTTGGGAGTAGTAGTACCCACTCACCAAGTACGTTCATTTATTAAAGCATGGCCATCCCACTCATGCCTAAGATGCTTGATGGGTTGAAATGTTTATGCCTGAAACACCTGAACTATGGTGGCAAACTAGAACTATAAAAAAGGAGGAAAATTAATTTAAAAAGATTTTAGAGGTGAATGTAAGATGCTAATAATTGGTCATTGTGCCTTATGCATTGAGGCAGGAGAGTTTGTAAACCATATACTTTTGCACCGCAAGGTTGTCAGAGAGATCTGGTACCTCATTCTTGGGTGATTTGGACTATCCTGGGTCTATCGAGAAAGCTTGGTAGATCTCCTTGAGAATTGGATGTTTGACACATGGAGGAGTACGCGGGAGATATGAGTTTATCAGATATGATTTAGCTGACACTCTGAATTTATTGCTGACACACATGTCGTGTCGTGTCTGACACAACACCCGTGTCCAAACTCCTTTAGACACTTTTAAACGTACTGCTAGAAGTGTCATTAACTTTATATGTATGTATGTGTACGAGTGTGCTACGATTTCTAGATTTTTAGGGATTGCAATGTCAGGTACCTTGTATCCATGTTGAAACTCGGCACACGAATCCCTATCCACAAATTATGATTATAAGTACTTTCTATTTTAGCCGTGTCCCGTTTCTAAAATTTGGGAGTTTGCCGTGTCCAACACTCTATGTCCATGTCGATAAGTGACACGCGTGTCCGTGTCTACAAATCATAGGTTATCTGCAAGGAAAGAGATGACAGAATCTTTAGAGGCTTGCTGAAAAGATTGCATTACTTGTTTATGAAGATTATCTCGGTAACCATTGCTTGGGTAAAGACTCTCCCTCGTTTCAGGTTCATATAGAACTCCGACTTATGGAGATGCTAGAGAGAGATTTGCAAATTGGGGATAAGAAGGAAATTCTTGCTTCACGGTGGAACACCCCACCCCCGCCCCAACGATCAAGGCCTTATGAAGCTCAACTTTGATGGATCAGGCCTAGGTAATCCGGAACCTATTGGTGTAGGAGTTCTTAGGGAAGATCAATGAAGAACCAGGTGGGCGTTCTCGAGCCCCATTGGGATCACAGATTCTAATGAAGTGGAATTGAAAGCAGTCCTGCAAGGCTTCAGAATTATTGAGGGACTTATGCATGCTGCTTGTAGAGGGAGACTAGCTCAATATAGTCACATGGATGGATGGTGGCCGCCCCACCCGTGGAGATTTGATAACATGGCAGATGAGATCTAGGAGCGAGTGACAGATTTCCATGTCTGTTTTTAGCATGCACAGAGATCGGGAAATAGTGATGTGGATAGAGTAGCCAAAGCGGGTGTAGGCAAAGACGGTCCGAAGATTTCTGAGTATTAATTGTTGAGAGACTCACATGTTACTATCCTGTCCACGAATGTCATTCCATTTTTACACTGATGCTGCTTTGCTGCCCAATTCAACGATCCAAGTCCAAAAAAGACTCATTTGCCTCTATTTTGAGATATCCTCCTCAACACGAAGGCTAGCAATTCTATTATCTAGCGTCTCAACATCTTGTTTCTAGCAATGTGTCTTGTGTGTGTGTGTGTGTGTGTGTGTGTGTGTGTGTGTGTGTGTGTTGAATGGTGCCTTTTGGGTAATTATGTACAAGTGACTTGTGATAATTGTTTCATGTGTGGGCCCTATCACATACTTAATTGTCTTTTTATTTATGCTCTTTTATTTATTTATCATGACGTAGATGGGTCCATCAAGTGACTTTATCTCACTTAAGCCACTTATAGGGGTATTTTTGTCTTTTTTAATGTTTACAGGATATGAATAAAAGGTGTGGGGTTTTCATGGGGTTACTCTTAACATAGTTGCCAGAGTGGGAAGGGAGTGCGGGAAGAGAGGGATTTAGAAAAGAGAAAATGTGAGCAGCAAAAGCTCTAAGGAAAAGTAAATAGAAAATTTATGGGAATCTTCATTGAAAGTCAACATGAAGCGTGTAATAAGCCCCATTGGAGGCAAACAAGAAGTACATAAAAAGAGTAGGATTGTAGCAGGTTAGGGAGGAAGGGTTAACATAGGCAAGGATTAGAAGTAGAAAATAAGACTTTGCGACTAATTAGGATAAATTTTTTTAGGAATTTACAGTTTCACATGTTTTATTCATGTATATTTAATGTTAAGTTTTTGTAAAAGATCCAAATAATTTTCATTTGAAACTTAAGACGGTTTTCAAGTTTCAAATACACTTTTTTTTAAAATACGCTCCTTCAACATTATCAAAAGGAGAAAATATTTCAATATTTCTCTCACATAAAGAAGATGATGAAAAAGTATGGATTATCCTCAAAGAAGGTGACTTCAGCACAAACATATTTTTCCTTCAAATTTAGATTGAAACATCGATATCCTTTCTCAGTAGGAGAGTATCCCAAAAAATAGATTGTCTAAAAAAAGACACAGAATGTACAATGAAGACACAGCCAAAAACTTTATGAGAGTCATTTGAAGACCTTGGTAGGCATCATCTCCTTGTTGGAAGATGTTGGAATATGTGATATGCCTAAAGGCATAATAGACTTTGTACCTTTATTGAGTGAATATAAATATGTGAGTAAAGTGAGACATCACTCCAACTTATTCACTTTCTCTCTAACTCTTTCTCTCAACATGGTATCAGAGCCCTAGGGTTAGCGTGCCCTAGGGACCTCCATTGAAGACCTCATGTCTTCCCCCTTCTCCGCACCACCACTCACCGTCATGCCCTAAACCTTTCTCTTTCACCCCATGCTCTTTCACCCTCTCTCTCTCCACCCTCCCTCAATCTCTCGACCTCCCTTCATCTTCTCTCTCTTGGGACCTCCAACAACCCCTTGCACCCCCTGCTACAACCCCCTCTTCTCACTGCAACCTCCTGCTACCCCCGCCCACCTCCCTACGTGTCTCACCTGCGCAAATCACTTTATGGCCTCAAGAAATCTCCACGCGCGTGGTTTGGGAGGTTCAGTGAGGCAATCATGCGCTTTGGAATGAAACAATGTGCAGTAGACCACTCGGTCTTCAATCATCACTCATCAGCTTGGTGCATTTTGTTGATCATGTATGTTGATTACATCATCATCATCACAGGTAGCGATTCACGAGGTATACAACAAGTCTTCTTGCAAAAAGAATTCTCCACCAAAGATTTGGGTCATCTCAGGTACTTTCTTGGGATAGAGGTATAGCCCGTTCTTCCAGAGGCTCGTCTCTATCACAAAGGAAGTGTGTTTTGGATTTGTTAGAAGAGACAGACAATCTTGAGTTCAAACCAACTTCTGAACCCATGGACCCTAATGTGAAGCTTGTTCCAGAAGAAGGTGATTTGTTGGAAGACCCCGGCAAATACAGAAGGTTGGTTAGTAAGCTCATATATCTTACAATTACTCGTCCTAACATATCATATGATGTAAGAGTAGTCAGTCAGTACATGAGCTCCCCACGTACCTCTCATTGGGCTGCAGTAGTCCAAATCCTCAGGTACTTGAAAGGTGCTCTAGGAAAGGGCTTGTTGTTTAAAAGACATGATCATATGAAGATTGAAGGTTTCTCTGATGCGGATTGGGTTGGATCTCCAGCAGATAGGAGATCAACTACTGGGTACTCTACCTTTGTCGGAGGCAACCTAGTGTCATGGAGAAGCAAGAAGCAAGATGTCATAGCTAAATCCAGTGCAGAAGCGGAATACAGAGCAATGGCACACACAAGCACTGAACTCATTTGGCTGCGTTCACTTCTACCTGAGTTGGGTTTTGTTTCATCTTCTCCTTCGCAGCTGTATAGTGATAACAAAGCTGCAATACACATCGCTACCAATCCAGTCTTCCATGAGCGCACCAAACACATCGAAGTGGATTGCCATTTTATCCGTTAGAGAATCCAGAAGGGAGAAATATGTACTGCGTTTTTACTCGGTTGGTGGATCAGTTAACCGATATGTTTACAAAGTCTTTAAGTAGGGCTAAGTTGAGTGATATATGTAACAAGCTAGGAATGTATGATATAAACATCCCATCTTGAGGGGGGGTGTTGGAATATGTGATATGCCTAAGGGCATAATAGACTTTGTACCTTTATTGAGTGAATATAAATATGTGAGTAAGGGGGAGACATCACTCCAACTTATTCACTTTCTCTCTAACTCTTTCTCTCAACTAAAGACTTATCTACGCAACCTAGGTAGTCATTTCCCTTCCCTATAATTGTTAAAGTTAGTTCATGGAAAGTCCTATCGTTGATAATTGGGACGTAGTTGGGCATATTCTAAGATATCTAAATTGCACCGAGTATATGACATATTCCAGAAAAACAACCACGTTTCTTAAACGCATATTGAGATTAGGGTTTAAGAAGAGGAAGAAGAAGAGGAATAGAGAGATGGAGAGTCCCCACTAGGGATCTCCTCATGTAAATGATGTATATATAGGCCCAAATAGGGCATCAAATGTACAATGACTACAATACCCTCTAACTTACATGTAATGACTAAACCAACCTAATACATTATTCAACACTCCCCCTCAAGCTGGAGTACATATATTATAGAACTCCAGCTTGCTATAAAGAAACTACAACAAACAACTAAAGACAACAAAAAGTACAATAAGCTCATACACACATCCAGCTTGGTATAGCACTCCTCAAGCTGGTGTGGTGATTACATAATGAAAGCATAATAAAAGATAACGGCCATCATGAATAGCATCGAGATCAACGGCCATAAAAAAAGAGCAACTCCCCCTGAAGTAGCATGACGGCGAGAGTGATAAAAAACAGGGCCTCCCCCTGAATAAGAGCCCGGCAAATACATCTGCAAACCATGAAGGATCGAACAGCGACACCTCGACGGGGAAATAGAAGCTGTTAACAGATTTGAGAATGAAATGTTGTGTGTTAGCCGTCTTACCCTAACACACACATATATTTATTATGAGAAGAATATGAAAATACTATAATGCCCTTCGGCTACATAAGCTTATTCTAACACTCCCCCTCAAGCTGGTCATACATGCCCAGCTTGTTCCATAAATCACTCAATCGAACTCCATTCAACGACTTGGTAAACATGTCTGCAATCTGATCATTTGTTTGAGTGAACTCGGTTTGAATTTGGCCTGTCTGAATCCTGTGACGAATAAAGTGACAATCCACTTCTATATGCTTAGTTCGTTCGTGAAATACCTGATTCATAGCTATGTGAATTGCTGACTTGTTGTCATAGTAGAGGGACGCAGGAGAGGAGTATGAGAATCCAATCTTTGACATAAACGATCGTAGTCAAATTAATTCACAGCTGGTGTAAGTCATGGCCCTGTATTCTGCTTCTGCACTGGATCGAGGCATAACGTCCTGCTTCTTACTCTTCCAAAATACTAGATTTCCACCTATGAAGGTACAATAGCCATTAGTAGACCGCCAGTCAGTCAGTAGGAGATCCGGCCCAGTCTGCATCAGAGTATCCCTCAATTCTCAAATGGTTATGCTTCCGGAAGAGAAGACCTTTCCGATGAGCTTTCTTCAGATACTTCACTATCTGAGTCACAGCTGACCAATGTGATGTCTGAGGCGCACTCATATACTGGCTAACCACACCAACATCATATGCAATATCCGGACAAGTGACTGTGAGATAGATCAACCGTCCTTCTAACCGTTTGTATCGACCAGGATCGTCTAGTGGCTCCCCCTAATCAGGTGAAAGCTTGACATTCGGATTCATAGGAGTCTGCGCAGGTTTTGCCCCCAGAAGACCTGTTTCTTCCAAAATATTAAGAGCATACTTCCTTTGGGACAAAGATAGCCCCCCTTGTGAATGTGCCGCTTCAATGCCTAAAAAGTATCTCAGAACACCAAGGTTTTTTGTGCTGAATTCATTCTGAAGGAAATCTTTGAGACGTTATATTCTTGCTTTGTCATTCCCTGTAATAACAATGTCATCAACATATACAACCAGGAGAATCAGACCATCCTTACTTTGAGAGCTGAACACAGAATGGTAAACAACACATTGTTTCATACCAAATCGTAGGATGGCCTCACTGAATCTCCCAAACCAAGCACGAGGAGACTGTTTAAGACCATAAATCGCCTTCTAAGCTTACAGACGGTATGCTGCAACTCCCCCTAAGCAACAAACCCTGGTGGTTGCTCCATATACACCTCCTCTTGCAAATCACCATGGAGGAACGCATTCTTGATATCCAACTGATATAGTGGCCAAGACTGATTCACGGCCAAAGAAATCAATACACGGATGGACGGAATCTTTGCCACTGGAGAGAATGTCTCAACATAATCAATCCCATAAGTCTGAGTAAAGCCCTTTGCAACAAGACGGGCTTTTAACCTCTCAACAGAGCCATCAGGTAGGTATTTGACAGTGAACACCCACTTACATCTGACTACTTGAGCACCAGGAGGAAGGGAAGCCAACTGCCATGTCTGATTTTTGGCCAAAGCATCCATCTCAGCATCCATAGCTGCCCGCCATCCCGAATCAAGCATAGCCTCTCGAGCAGAGCAAGGAATAGAAATCGATGACAAAGATGATATAAATGCGATATACGAAGGAGATAACCGAGCATAACTTACCGCATCAAAAATAGGGTGATGAGTGGTACGAGAACGAGTACGGCCAGCCATGGGAGCATCAAGAGAATCATCAACCTGAGCAGCATCATCACAGGATGAGGGTAATGAAGGACCTGCTTGCTGAGAAGAGATGGCAGGGCATGAAGGCTCAACTGAAGTAGTAGAACGCTTACGAGTATATACCTGGAAAGGACGCTGAACCGGATCCGGTGGCAGACTTGGAACCGGAACCGGCAACGGAGGAAGAGATACCGATAAAGAAAAGGAAGCAGGAAAGTATGGAGTATCCTAAAAAAATGAGACATCAGCACTGATAAATTTGCGGCGAAGTTGAGGACTGTAGCATCAGTAACCCTTCTGGGTTCGTGAATAACCCAGGAAAACACACTTGATTGCCCTTGGGGCCAATTTATCAAGTCTTGGAGTGAGATCCTGAACAAAGCAAACACACCCAAACACCTTGGGAGGTAACGGAAACGGATCCCCAGAAGGGCCGAAAAAGGGGACCGATTGCTAAGAACTGAAGAAGGTAGACAATTAGCCAGAAAGCAGGCTGTAAGCATAGCGTCAGCCCAAAAAGATTTGGGAACATGCATCTGATACAGAATGGTGCGAGCTATATCTACAAGATACCGTATTTTCCGCTCGGCAACACCATTCTGTTGTGAAGTGTGGGCACAAGACGACTGATGAATAATTCCACGACTAGAAAGAAACTCTTGAAAATCGTGCCGATCAGAAAAATACTCACGAGCATTATCAGTACGTAAACATTTAAGGGAACATGAGTATTGATTTGTAATTTCAGCATAAAATAAACAAAATGTAGAAAACACCTTAGAATGATCATTTATTATATAAAGCCAGGTCATCCTGGAAAAATCATCAACAAAAATCACAAAGTACTTCCCACCAAACATAGAAGGAATACGACATGGAACCCCAAACATCAGAATGCACTAACTCAAAAGGACTACTGACGCAACTAACAGAACGAGACGGGTAGGAAACACGATGGTGTTTTCCATACTGACAGGACTCACAATGAAAATGACTAATAACAACTAAAGAACGCTGCAGATGCTCAGGAGAAGGATGACCGAGCCGACAGTGCCACATAAAAGAATCTGCTGAGGTACTAAACACCGTGGGAGTGATAGCATCATCCAGGTAGTATAGGCCATCTGTCTCATACCCCGAGCCAATCTTCTTCCCAGTCACAAGGTCCTGAAAAACACAGTAAGACGGAAAGAATGTTACTGAACAATTAAGGCGATTAGTAATCTGACGAACAGAAAGAAGATTGCAGGAAAAAGTAGGAACACAGAGTACAGATGATAAGGATAAGTGGAAGGTGGCTGTAACAGTCCCAGTGCCTGAAATAGGACATCGAGTCCCATTGGCCAAGGTGACCATCTTAGTAGGAGCACAAGAAGTAAAGGAACTAAGAAGTGTACTGTTACCGGTCATATGATGAGAGGCACCAGAATCAATGAGCCAGGAAGCGAAGTGGTTAAGGGAGCAAGATGGGTGGCTACCTTCTGTGGCAAGTTGAGCAGCTGGTTGTTTCCCTTTCTCCTGTAGGCGCAAAAGTGACTCATACTCAGTCCGAGAGACAACCATGGTGTCTGAGGTAGCAGGTGTCTTAGAAGCGAAGTGGGCGGATCGAGCGGGATGCAGCTCGGGATGGAGATCGTAACAGAAATCAATAGTGTGACCATCCATCTCACAATGACTGCAATAACGTGAGCCACGACCCCCATAAGTACGGCCTCCCCCTGAATCTCGACCAAAGCCACGGCCTTGTCCGCAACGACCGCGACCACGACCCCTACCACGAGTGCTCCGAAAGGAACCAGGCTGGACAGCAAAAGCGGACTGGTCACCAACAACAGAGATAGCCGGATCGATACGTAGAGCACGCTGAACGTGAGAAAAGATCTCATCCAAAGATGGGAGCGTGCCTAACCCAAGGATCTGTTGCCGAAGAGGGACAAACTCAGGCCCTAAGCCATCAGAAAACCGAGTAGTACGGAGCTCATTCTTCTGTTGAGCCAAGACCTTAAGGTCGGTGGACGGTGGATGATAAATATCAATCTGCTCACAAAGACCAACAAAATCTGAATCGTACTCAGCGACGGTCTTATCTCCACGGGAGATACGAAAGAAGTCACTGTAAACATCAGTAATCCGCGTGAGATTGTTGCTGGCGGAATAGAGCGTCTCAACACGCAACCAGACTGCCCGTGATGTATCCAGAAATAGCATGTGGCTCGCAATCTTTGGTTTCATACTCTGATAGAGAAGAGACTGGAACTGGGCATCCTCCTGACTCCACTTATCATACCCAGCATCTTTCGGATTCGGAGGATCCGTCGTGAGGAAACGTAACTTGCCTTGACCTCGCAGATAGAGGTGAACAGAATGACTCCAGGCAAGGTAATTAGCACCATCCAATTTAATGGATGTCATAGAGGTCACCGACACCGGAAATGAACCGGAGGAAGAAGCTGATGGCAAGGCCATAATAAACACCAAAAGTCAAATGGGATGTCGGTGAAGCAGACCAGACAAGACACACCACAACAATCACAGATACCCACAGAAAAGGGCAGCCAAATATAGGCAAGCAAATCACCACGGAGATAAACAATCAGAAGGAAAAACCACAAACATCCGCCGGAAGGACCCCGAAAGAACAAGCACGAAGTCTCATACTTGTGGAACTACAACGAAACATAGAGACAAAGCTTAAGTCATCAAGTAGGAATCAAAGAAAAATGTAACAAAGCGGAGCCGCGACCAAAAAAGTGAGAAATGTAACGGGAATATGTAGGCCAGGAACACCCGACGGCTAGAAGAGAAGAACGCTACCCATATAGGTCAAAGAAGATGGGGAAAGATGTTAAAAAAAAAAAGGGAGGGGCGTGAGAAGGATACACTCCTCTTCTTTACTTCTTTCCTTAGGATCTTTAGCTCAGATACCATGTTAGAAATGAGATTAGGGTTTGAGAAGAGGAAGAAGAGGAGGAATAGAGAGATGGAGAGTCTCCACTAGGGAGCTCCTCATGTAAATGATGTATATATAGGCCCAAATAGGGTATCAAATGTACAATGATTATAATACCCTCTAACTTACATGTAATGACTAAACTAACCTAATACATTATTCAACATTGGGCAAGGTCATTTTCAAATAGACCTTAACCTACATGATTATGTTTGTCTGTGGTTGCATGGTCTCGTGTAGAAGCAAACCAGCGTGAAATGGTGCACACAATTTATGAGTGAACGTGGTTAAAGACACGAAAGAGTTACGTTTTGATGTTTACAAGCAATGTAGATATTCTGTGACACTCAAGCAACTATTTATATCTCTAGTAATTTGTTGTTTCATGAGAGGCCTATGAACATTAAGGTAGATAGTCATTTTGCCTTTGAAAAGGTCAGCAGCAAATTGAAATCACCTCCGTGAGTGAGGCCTAAAGATCAGTTCTCAAACATATTTATGAAGGCACTTGTGTGTAGTCGGCTAGGAAGTATTTGTTTCAAGCTGGGCATGAATGGCATCCATACTCCAGCTCATAGTTGCCGGAAACTCCTTGGGTGGGTGGTAAACCCGTTTTCCCTAAAATGCATTTCTCGAGGTTGGGAAACTCGTTTCCCCTAAAATGAAGGAAACACGTTTCGGAAACGTTTCCAAAATATGATACAAAATTGGAGAATTGTTCCCGAAACACGTGGGAAACATATGGATAACTTATGTAAATAATGTGTAAACGCGTGATAAACATTTGCAACACTCGTAGAAAACGCATATGAAACGTGTAGGAAACATGTGTGGAACTTACGAAAATCATTTTGGAAAAAATACATGATTTCTTAAGACATTTCTCTTACGATTTTCTATTGTTTCTCGTTTCCCCTGTATTTTTTTTCATGCGTTTCCCGTTTCCGTTTCCCGAATTCGTTTCCTACCCTGGTAACTATTCTCTAGCTTGTGTGTGTGGGTGGGTGGGTGGGTTAAAGAGTTATCAGTTTATATTAGTAGGCATATATTGGAGTTTCAATGTAGTTCCTTTTTAAGTTACAATGGTTTATATCATATAATTAAGATAGGGCCTAAAAGTCCCTTGCTTGGGATGCACCAACTATTTCCAAGAAGTGCCATTTTGAGGAGTCTGCACTCCCAAGCTTGAAATTCAATCAACAACATATTAACTAATTTTTTTCTAACAGCTAGATAAATGCCAGCAGCATCCATGGAAGGAAAAGAAACCACAAAAAAGCACACAATCTATGAGCCAACCATTTTACATGGCTACAAAAAGGTCAATCAGAAAACTTGCTACTCATACATGTTATAGGATGAGAAAGTGACTTTTTAATGGCCAGCAAACCGGGAGGAAGACTGTAACCTCAACATTGAAATATATACATCATTATTGACAGCGTAGAAACCTTGAACCTAATTGCCATATTGCATGTTGACTTGTAAGTGATGCACCCATAGCACAAACACCAAAAAATATTAATGGAAATTGAAATAAACAGCAGATAAGAGAGAGAGAGAGAGAGAGAGAGAGAGAGAGAGAGATTCGGGTAAAGCACTATGAATCTTAAATGCAACCACCAAGCCTTCTTAAACTAGCAAAAAGTAGAAAATTGAAAATAAAAACGAACAAAGGGAACAGAAGGATTAAACTGATAAGTCATGATTCCACATAGTCATGACATCAAAAGAAATATAGCATCACCACAACACAGATTTATATAGGAATAATTGAAGACCCAGAAGCAATACATCCTGCTCCTTGGCATAACTAGAGCATGATTTGACAGACCAAAAAAATAGAAATAGAAATTAAATACTTACTGTGATAACCGCAGGAACCTCGTGAGGACATTTTGATGGCTGTCCCCTTCTTGGGTGCATACCTCGCTCAAGCTTCCAAGTCGCACCTCAAATTTATCATCAAGAAGGATACTGCTAGCTTGAACATCTCTTTAACCACCAGAAAATCATATCCAATTGTTAGAACAAATTATGCAAGTACCAAAAAACCTCAATTACATTACATGTGAATCAAATTAACTACTGTTTTAATGATATGAATCAAATTAACTGCTACAAGGCCACCTTTAATATCAAAAAATGCATTTAAAAAAAAAACCTATGCATTTTCATCGGAAGGGATAAAAGCAAACCACTTTTCATACTGAGGAAACAGCCCAGAATATTGATCTTTGCAGGTTCCACAAAATTAACCCCAATTTCCTTTTTCAGATAGACATGCATGATAACCATATTCTAGAGTGACCAAAAACCTCAAACTTCTGTATCTAAACATCATTTTTTGTGCAGAAATTCCTATGATATTGAATATTTCTCTCTTGAAACAACAGGACTTGCATGAGTATGACACATTCAACTCGCAAGATTCAAGCTCAATCAGAAATTTCTGATCCTTATAATCACATTTACAAGATGCAAATGCCAAAAAAACACAAGTTATGGTTGTTGCTTCCCATATTTTGCTCCAAATGTTGGTGCTTATCCCAGCCATCATAAATCTTTCTTTGTAACAATTTTTGAGATGCTTAGATCTAAGACTAAGCAACAGTAAGGTTACTCCATTGTGACCTGGTGGTCATGGGTTCAAGTCACGAAAACAGCCTCTCTGCAAAGCAGGAGTAAGGCTGCGTACATCTAGCCCTCCCCAGACCCTACAATGGCAAGAGCCTCATGCACTGGGCCGCCCTTTAGATCTAAGACTAAGGTTTCAAATGTCGGTTAGAGTATTCATTTCAGTCGGCACGAAAATGGAAAGATTGGTTTCAGTCATAGATTTCCATGAAATTGCTGCAAAACCACGAAAGTTTATGGAATTCATGCAAATCATGTGAGTAAATTGTTTCATAGGGTAAATCATTCTTGGTCATGGACTAGGGATCCTCTAACCATAAGATAGTTGAGAATTATGTTAACCATACGACAGTTGAGAATTTTGTGTTTTCTTCGTTTGATTAGTCTTTTCTAAAGAATCAAAACTTAGTTGCCACTCTTGCTGATGATTCTTTGTCCCCTGTCTACAGTAGAGCTTCATGTTTCTAAGTTTTCTTTTAATTTGTTATATGTGAGTAAATCAACTAAATGTCTTCAATCATCCATAAACCTTTATCCTTCTTTTTTATATTTTTTAAGGGTCTGAAGACAGAGGACGACTGATAGCAGATTTGAGTCAGATGGCCTTTACTATTAGGAAACATGGTTGTGGTGATGCTACTCTTCATTCGAATTTCTTCCCAAATCTTTACATAGTCAACTAGGTCATCGTCCTGGATAGTTTGACTTTGAAGTAGTAGTAGTTGTTGTGCTTTTTTTCTTTTCTTTTTTGAATTCGAAGTTCTTAGTACTTACCAGGGTGGGAAACGAATACGGGAAACGGAAACGGGAAATGCATGAAAAAAAAAAAAAAAGGGAAACGAGAAACTATAGAAAATCGTATGAGAAATGTCTTAGGCAGGAAACACAATAGAAGCGTTGCAGACAAAATAGGAAAAACACATACGAAACCCAAAGAAAACACGAAATATGTGGTTTTGTAAATTTAAATTTCCTTGATTTCAGATTTCTATTTGAATTTTTCTTATTTTTATTTTTATCACAATATATGCTATTGTTTTCTTTTTTAATATCTATTCCACAATTTTTGATGTGTTTTTCCAAAATGACTTTCGTAAGTTCCACACATATTTCCTACACGTTTCACATGCGTTTTCTACGAGTTTTTCATATGTTTATCATGCGTTTCACACATGTTTTACATAAGTTTCTCATATGTTTCCCACGCATTTCAGAAACATTTCTCCAATTTTTTTTATCATATTTAGGAAACATTTCCGAAACGTGTTTCCCATATTTTAGGGGAAACAAGTTTCCCACACGCAAGAAATGCATTTTAGGGGAAACGGGTTTCACACTTGCCCAAGAAGTTTCCGGCAACTATGACTTCATACGTCATATTTTGTGTCCACTTTAGAATGCAAGGCTTTAGAATCAGTCTCTTTTCCTTCTAAAAGTGATAATCATGATCAATTCCTTCTACAGTGGTGCATTCATATATTTGAGGTCAAGCTAGAACAACATGTTTGTAAGGTCATAAATACTTTGCTACATTTGTGGATGACTTCTCGAAAATGGCATGATTATATTTACCCATTTTTTAATTATTCCACAAAATAATCAAAACGCAGTTTGGTAGGAACATATGCATTTTAAATTTTGCTAATGATAAGGAGTATTTGTCACAAGTCTTTCAAAAAATGTCATGCTAATAGTGGTAATCTCCATCAAATCTCTTGTGGTCACACTCAACCAAATGGAGTGGCAGAATGTAAACATTGTCATATTATTAAAGTCACTCGTACATTATTGTTCAATATGTGTCCACCATAGGTCTACTGAGAAGATGTATTGATTGCATATTATTTAATTAATTGTATGTCATCTTCGGTTTTAAAACACGAGTCTCCTCGTTCAATTCTTTTTCATGACAGTGTTTTTTGTTCCCCCACATGTATTTGGTTACATCTATTTTGTTCACTCTGAGTCCAGGAATTCATAAGTTAAGAGTCTGAGTGTCGTTAAGTGTTTTTTCTAGGACATTCTCACACTCAGAAAGGATGTCATTGTTATCATCACGGACTTCAAGAGAGGTTTGTTTTTGTTGATGTTGCCTTGTTTGACAATACTCTATATTCTTCAAAGGAAGAACCCCTATAACTAACTTTCTTCATCATTCTCAAGAAGCTATTTTTGTTCCTCTTCTAGTCATCGATCCTTTATCTCAATCATCATCGAAGTTGTTTCCTCTACTTCAACTAATGTATCCTGCGAGTAGCCCTTATAGATTTATATGGGAACAAAGTGTCTTGACTAAACAGGAAAATAGGTATACCTGTACATTAAAAGATATAGTTCAGTTCTCGACTTTTCGTTCTCAGGTGCTCCGATCTTTCACTTGACATTCACAAAGTTGAATGGCTTTGTACTCAACATCCTATTGCCCATTTTGTTTCCTTCGATAACTTACCTTCGCCATGGGTTAGCATGTGAGTCCTTCTATAAATCAGTAAGGCCCCCTCCCATTATTGTCTTAGAAAATTGGAAATAGTAAATTTCAGAACTGATGATACAGAAAATAGCTCTGAGGTTTCCATAAACACTTTGCTCTGTCTCTTTCTCATATCACTTTGCCTAAGTCATGTCAGGAAGTCCTAGCCAGTGCTGGGTATAAGAAAGCAATGGATGGGGAGATGACTGCTCCCCTACAAAATAATATATAAGAGCTTGCTGATTCGTCACCTGGAAAACATGTGGTTGGTTGTAGGTGAATCTATACAATGAACTAACCCCCCAAATGTCGCAAAAAAATCCTAAAATACTAGGATACTTCTGGACAAAATTACATGAAATCTAGGGGAAGATGCCATCGATTGGATTTCTCATGAAAAACTCGGGCTTTTCAAAGGTGAATATTCCAATAGAATCTTAATAGATTACATGAAAAACCCTCCACAGCTTTCCAAGGTGCTACCGATGAGATATGTTATGCCGAATCACTCTGCTTTTGGAAAATCCATGTAATATATGGTTTTCCGTCATTATAAACCCTAAGTTGCAAGGTCATTTCGTCAAGAAAGAAAAGGAGAAACATGAAAATGGCCGATTGAACTGGCATTTTCCTTGCCAAAAGTTGGTGATAATAGGAGGGATTTGCATCTAGACATTGGTGGTGATGATAGGAGGGTTTATGTCTGATAAACATAAGGAAGTCACGAGAAAGTGAAGGAAGAAGACAAGTCTTCCAAGAAGATAACACTGCTCCCCTACAAAATAATATATAAGAGCTTGCTGATTCGTCACCTGGAAAACATGTGGTTGGTTGTAGGTGAATCTATACAATGAACTAACCCCCCAAATGTCGCAAAAAAATCCTAAAATACTAGGATACTTCTGGACAAAATTACATGAAATCTAGGGGAAGATGCCATCGATTGGATTTCTCATGAAAAACCCCGGGCTTTTCAAAGGTGAATATTCCAATAGAATCTTAATAGATTACATGAAAAACCCTCCACAGCTTTCCAAGGTGCTACCGATGAGATATGTTATGCCGAATCACTCTGCTTTTGGAAAATCCATGTAATATATGGTTTTCCGTCATTATAAACCCTAAGTTGCAAGGTCATTTCGTCAAGAAAGAAAAGGAGAAACATGAAAATGGCCGATTGAACTGGCATTTTCCTTGCCAAAAGTTGGTGATAATAGGAGGGATTTGCATCTAGACATTGGTGGTGATGATAGGAGGGTTTATGTCTGATAAACATAAGGAAGTCACGAGAAAGTGAAGGAAGAAGACAAGTCTTCCAAGAAGATAACATAACTTTTTAACTTTTCAAATACATAAAGAAGGCTAGTCCTCCGTCTCCAAAAAACATCCAAAGAGAACAGAGAAATGGAAGAATAAAAACCATCTTTTAGGGTTCTTCGTTGCATGGGCTCTTATTAGAGCATCTGAGAACTACTCTATTGCCATTGTGCCAAATCAGATTCCGATGATTATTTGGGTGTAAACTACTCTATTGAGGAGACAAACCCTGATAGGTAATCAAACTAAAACAAACCAAAAATAGTATTATTCTGTTATTTTAGTTCCAAATTCTCATTTTTTCTTAGAGGGTACAAAATTATATGTTCAATTCTTTTAGTAAAATAAAATTGATATCTGTATCTACTGTTGGCTTTCAAAGATATGTTTCCGCACCCCTTTGGAGTGATCAACAAAAAAGATGCTTGGGTGCAAGACTGTTTTGGAAGAGAAGAGGGCCATATTTTTTGGAAGATTGACTTCAAGAGCAACTTCTTCGATATGGAGTTAGAGAGGGGCAAACTTCTTAGCTATTTTGGATTCCACGTATATTGGGAGCAAGGTTTTAAATTTCGACCGAAATCCGAAATTTTGGGTTCGGTCAACCCCGAAACCGAAATTAGATAAACTCGAAACGTTACAAAATTTTGACCGAAATTTAAGGAAAATCTCCAAAAAATCTGGATTTTATTCTTTATTTAATATTTTCCTGAAATTTCGGTAATTTTGTTCGAAATTTTGCACGAGATAAAATATTATTTTATTTGATTTCATTAGATTTCGTCCAAATTTTCAAATTTTCGGCTGAAATTTCGATTTCGGCGAGGAACGAAACGCATTCCCGCACCTCCCAGAATATGTGCCCTTAGGTGGACGGTAATCCAAGACAAGATCCTAGCCATGGATCATCTTCGTTAGGTGAACTAGAATATGCTGATCATTTTTTTTTGAAAGGTAGAATATGCTGATCATTGATCATTGCCCGTTATGACTGAAGGCTGGAGAGTTTGTTGATCATCTCCTTACACACTGCAGGTTCGCTAGAAAGGTGTGGTGCAGACAGATTGGTATCTCTTGGGTGTTTCCACATCATTTGAGGGATCTAGCTACCTAAAGTGCCCATACTGATTGTCATGGGAAGAAGGTGAATTTCCAAATTCTGGGGTAGCTGAAATTCATTTTTAAGGGTAGTAACACGTACGCCCCTCCCCGTGTGATTTCTTCCATTTAGGCTTTAATGCGGGACATCGGCAACGCTGAGCCAAAACTTGAGGACAATTCTGTTGTGAAGTTGTCCCCAGATGTTTTTCTGAATGATTTACTGGGAAGCCACCAAACAGGGAGATAGAATTCTTCATCAATTTGGTACTGGGTACAGGCCCTATTTCTAAGGCTCCATACTGTATGGTTCTAGCAGAATTAAAAGAATTGAAGGGGCAACTACAAGACTTATTGATAAGGGTTTTATTAGGTCTGGTGTTTCTCCGTGGGGAGCTCCAGTAGTGTTTGTGAAGAAAAAAGGATGGTAGCATAAGACTTTGCATAGATTGCCTGGAGCTGAATAAGGTAACGATATGGAACAAGAACCCCTTACCGAGGATCGACGATTTATTTGATTAACTCTAGTAAGCATAGTTCTTTTCTAAGATTGACCTACATTTTGGTTACCATCAGTTGGAGATTAAGGCAGATGATGTACCCAAGACCGCCTTTCGAACTAGATGTGGGCATTACGAGCTTTTTGGCGAGGCCATTTGGATTGACCAATGTGCCAATGGCATATATGAATCTGATGAACCAGGTGTTCAAACCTTTCTTGGATCAGTTTATAGCCATCTTTATCGATGACATTTTGGAGTACTCGAGAAGTTTGAAGGAGCACAAGCACTACCTAAGAATCATGTTACAGGTTCACAGAGAAAAAGCTGTACACGAAATCAAAGTGCGAATTTTGGCTAGACAGTGTGGCATTTTTTGGGCACATAATTTCTATTTTCTAATGATAATGATCGGATCTCGGTAGATCTGAAAAGGCGGAGGTTATAGTTGAGTGGAGCAGACCTAACAGTGTTTCTAAAGTACGCAGCTTCCTGGGTTTAGTCGGGTACTAATGAGGAATGTCGAGGGGTTTGCTAGCGTAGTTGTACCGTTGACCCGGTTAACTAAGAAGGGTGTCAAGTTCAAAGGGTCTTGATAAGTGTGAGAAAGGTTTTCGGGAGTTGAAGACATGTTCCGTGATGGCTCCTATTCTTACTATACCTTCTGAGGGTGGAAGTTTCACCATCCATAGCGATGCTTCCAAGATGAGTTTAGGATGTGTTCTGATGCAAAATTGTAAGCTGGTAGCATACACCTCTAGACAGTTAAATCCCAATGAGCAAAATTACTCCACTGATGACCTAGAGTTGGCAGTTGTGGTATTCGACCTCAAGATATGGAGACACTATTTATATGGGTGCAGTACAAGCAAGGATTTAAAGTTCAGTTTGGGTGTCGGTTTCGGCCACCACCTAATAAAATATGAGCACATTTTGTTTGTCATTTGATGTTGCACCAAACTTTCACCATGCACTATTTGTTTGCAGTAATTCTTGTTAATTATATGTATCGAATTCTATCCCATGTATATATAATATATACTAACCATGTTTCTTTCCATTGTCATTTATTTTCTTTCCAAGATTTTATTTGAAAAGCTATTCTCCGAAAATTCGATTTTGCCACTAATCTGTTTTCCCGCTACTAATTCTATTTTGCAGCTTACATTCAGTTTTTCGGTTTTGCCACTAATCTATAATGCTATGCATGTCTTCCTAAAATGCCGATGGATTGCCATTTTCTACTGGGCATGCTTGGAAACTAACACGTCAAAGATATCAACAGATTCTATCTACACACGTGATTTAGGAAACTGATATATGGGAATCACATGGGATTCCTTTTCCTCTTCAGCACACCTCTTTCTCACTAATTAACACATATATCACCGCCCGCCTCCTCTCCCCCTCCTCCAATGTTTTCCGCGGCCATTTCATCTCTGCCAAACACACCCACCGAACCTCCACTACCTTAACAGCTCGCTGCAGCCCACCACTTCGTTTCCTCCTTTTCCAAACCTTCAAAATTCCACATCATATCTTCTCCCCTTTCCTTCTCAGAAACCTCATTGCCTCTGATTGCTTCTCCTCCCCCTCAATCCCCTCTTCGTCCAGGCATGCATCAACACTCCTCGGTTCCTCCCACATCCACCAGACGTTGAAGCCCCGAAAACTTGTTCTGTTTTCCATGTTGCCACAAAGACTTAGCGCCAACGCCTCTAAGCTGTGATTTTCCAAGATGGAGACGGGGATCTAAAACATGCCAACAATCACAGCTTGCAGTGGGCCACAACACCAAGCAGTAACCAACCTCGTCCACACATAGCCACTGAATAGTAGTTTCTCGCTAGAGTCCGAAAGACAAATAGCCAAATCGTCAGCTCCGTTGATAGGTCATTTTTACTACACATTTTGTTCCTTTGCGTATTCTTCTTTCGAGTTTTGGTTGCCTTCGCCGAAACAGAAGTTGAGAAGGTGGTCAACAATGTTGACAACTTTCTCTAGAGTGTCCTTTTTTTTTTTTTATAGAAGGAATGAACAGTAGGAAGAGGAAACGAAACACAGAAGGGACATCGATTTGTGTTGCTGTCGGCGAGGAAGATCGTAGTTTTAACTCTGTCATCAAATGGTGGGGCCCACCATGCAAGCCAGGTTGAAAGAGGAATCTTGATTTTCAGAACGAGAGTGGTGCTTCCCTGCTTTGTGATTCGATACAGCGTGTGATCGTCTCTCTCTCTCTCTCTCTCTCTCTCTCTCTCTCTCTCTCTCTCTCTCTCTCTCTCTCTCTCTCTCTCTCTCTCTCTCTCTGTAATTTTATTTTTATTTTATTTTTCCTTTTTTTCCTAGCTTCGTTTTTATTTGGGAAAGGAACATGAATGGGGTTTTTTTTTTTAATGGTATGAATGGTTGTTTTTTATTAGGAAAAGGAATGTGAATAGGTTGTTTTTCATTCTCGAATGGTTTAAGTACTTTAAAATATTGTGGATTAGTGAGGATGCAGGCAATAAATGAATAAAAAAATGTAATAAAGATTTTCAATCTTGTCCTTGGGGTATTCTGTAAGAGATTATATAGGCTGCAATTCTCCGCCCAAGCCTATGTATAGGGTGAGGCCCACCATTTTACACCTCATATTTTGACAGGGAGGGCCCATTACGCTACAACCATGCATAGCATGGCCCAAGAAAACTAATATTCCTATCCCTACATTACAAAATGGGCCCGAAGGGCCCTCGTGAGCTGTCAGCAGACCTCCCAAACAGGGCATTGGGACTAGTGCACTCTGAAGCACCGAATACATGTAATTTCATAATATGAAACTTGATAGTTTACAGTGATTGGGTGAAACTCTTTTACTGGGATTAATGTTGGGATATTGTAAAAGGTCCTAGTTGAAGATCGTATCATCTACTTTTGTGATATTTGGATATAGTGGAAGCTCTTTGATCGTCTTCACCAATGGACCTAGTCAGGAAATGTGACAAACCATGTAAATCTCTTGTGTTCTCCGTTGTTGTTTTTGTTCGATATCTACATGTATTTGTGTTTCAATCGAATGCTGTTTTTTTCTCAACAATTTGAGAGAAGCATCTCTAGAATCCCACTAGGAACCTTCCAAAGAATTGGAGTGAAAGAGAGATGACAAAATGAGGTTTTAGAAACTCCATCCTCATCATTTCTGCCAACCAAGACATATGCAATACACTTGGCATATTATCAAGTATCGGATCACATCGGACGATATGGTCTTGGTACAAAATGCACCGCTGATGATATGGATCTCTTGAAAAGTAAATGTGGCTCATACAAACCCCCCAAATCATGTTATGGGGACGCAAAACTCCAAGAGGTATCAGTATTGAACGATATGTAATTTCATGCACAGCACTCCAACATATCATCCGGGCGTCACTCCAGCGGCAGCTGAAAAGGAGTGGGGAGAACAAGAGGTCCTCGAAAAATATACAATACTTTACGGGTTCGTGAACTCTTGGAAAAAAAGAAAAAAGAAAATGCGTACAAGAGTAGAACCAATCCTATACTGTTAATGTCTCTTATGCAAAACCACTTTAGAAGAGAGATGCCTGACATGAATTTAGGACTGTCTCTTAACAAAAAATCTGGGAGAGACTGCATCATGAGAGTTATTAGATAAAAATGTTAAAAAGGAAAAAAAAAAAAAAAAAGGTAGTAGCTGTGGAAGCAAGCAGTGTGATACCTGTGAACAATTGGGGGAGTACATTCATGGTGCAGATAGGATAGAGCTTCAGCTGCTCCTATTGCTATTTTCAGTCTAGTTATCCAATCCAGTGACAGCAAAACATCTTCTTCCCGACTGGTTTTCCTGTACAAGGCATTAGATAGGTCACCGTTTGGCATGTACTTGTAAACGAGAAGTTTCTCATTTTCATGCTCCAAACAGTGCCCCAAGAGCGGAACTATTCTGCTATGTGAAGCCTTGCTGAACAAATCCAATTCTTTCATATGTGCATCCCTCTTCGTCGTACGCACATCGATCCTCTTCACAACTATGGGTATCCCACCTTCCAACATTCCTCGATAGAGAACCCCGGAATGCCCTTGCTTGATAAGATTTGAATCACCAAAATCTGCCGTAGCTCGAAGTAGCTGTTCATAGGTAAAGGCTTCCCCTAGGCTGGACAAGTTAATAGAGATCCCAGAAGGTGGCGGACCGCCTCCTGAAGGGACAGGGTTCGCACTAATTTCTGTTTGATCAGCAGTTTGCCCTTCACGTCTGCGTAGGAACAGTACTACCAGCAATACCAAGAGGAGAATAAAACCGAGGCCCCCGAACACACCTGCCAATATGAATCTCAAGTGTGAGCTGCTCTTCTCAGCTGGCGCAGGTGGTGGAGTCGTGTTAATGGCAGGTCCAAAGCCTTGGAAAATCAAGCCTCTCGCAGCATAGAACGATTGGCAGTCCTGTAAACTTCTCTGATTCGACACGTTCTGTAGGCAGTTGTCATTGACGGAAGCATTGAAACTAGTCCCATCAGGAACTCTGCCTTGGAAATAGTTGTCGGAGAAGTCGATAAAAACGAAGCTCTCGAGCTGGGACGTGAGAGAGCCATACAAGAGATTGTGAGAGAGATTGAAGATGGCGGCAGTAGCATTAGGAATTGAGGTAAGGTTAGGTAGGGTCCCCGTGAGGTTATTGTAGGAGGCATCGAGAAACTGCAATTCAGATCGAGACCATAAAGAATCCGGAAGAGCACTGTCAAAGCTGTTGTGAGTCAAGACTAAGGATTGCAGGTGTTGGAGAGTTGAAAAAACGATAGGAGGCAGAGGACCGGAAAGGAGATTGAAGCTGAGATCAAGGTCGCGCAAGAGAGAAAGGTTAGCAAGCTGAGTGGGAACTGATGAAGTAAGGTTGTTGTTGGAGAGGTGTAGGGATGTTAGGTTGAAAAGGGAGCCAAGAGAAGGAGGAATAGGACCGGATAAGAAATTTTGAGATAGTTCGAGGACCAAGAGGTTGGAAAGCTGGCCTAGGGTTTGTGGGATGTTTCCAGATAGGGCATTGCCGGAAAGGTAGAGATGGGTGAGGTTGGATAAGTTGCCGAGGGAAGAAGGAATGGGACCGAAGATAGAGGAGAAACGGAGATCAAGGACGGAAAGAGAGTTGAGTCGACCGAACAAGTCAGGGATGGATCCTGGGAGGGAAAAGCCGGTGGAATTGAAGGTGGCGAGGAGGGTTAGGTTAGCAAGTCCGGCAACTGAGAATTGGGGGTTGAGACGGCCAAGCCTAGTTCGCCTGAAGCCAGAGAGATTGAGGGAAACAACCCGACCGCCTTGGCAACGGATGCCAACCCAGACGGAACAGGGGTCGGCTTTTCTGGGCCAGTCCCTGCTCCGGAGACCTAATGAGGAGCGGAGGGAGAATAAGGCAGCAAGTTCTATGCTGGAGCTTAAAGGCTGTTGCTGCTGCTGTCCAAATGAGAATGGGAGAAAGAAGAAGAAGAAGAAGAAGGAGGAGGAGAAAAGTGTGTTTTGGCGATCCGTCATGCTTAGTAGGTCAGGTACCGTGATATCATCATCCTCTTCTTCTCCAATTTGGTGGGTTTTCCTCTGCCATTATGGTATGTGTTGTTAGTGTGTGATTTATGAGAGAGGTGATGGAATTAAAAGAAGGGGAAAGAGGGATTTAGGGGTTTCGGAAAGGGGAAATGCCTCTCTCTCTCTCTCTCTCACCGTCTACCTTCCTTCCGATCTATTGTATACGAGATGCTACAGTTACCCTCCTCTCTGTCCCGACTTCTTCTTCAATTCCTGCAGACTGTCTGTTGTATCAACTAATGGTACTTGTACAGTTACTCCCAAATCTCTGCCTCCCTCTCTCTCTCTCTTAATTTCCATTTTTTTTAAAACCAGAGGAATAGCATAAATGCGTGAAGGGAGGCTTAAAACCTCTCTCTCTCTCTCTCTAAACTCTTTTAACAACACATCATACGCAGGCAGAGAGAGAGAGAGGGGAGGAGGAGGGGGGGCCAACAACAACACTTGTACCAGCCATCAATCGTCAAAAGCTATTTATTGGCTCATTTAAACGCAAGCATTAATGCAAAAAGCCAATCCCAACTGCTATCTATCTTAGCCGGAGCGAGTTGCTTGCTGCTACGGCTTGGATTTTGGGGTTTGGGAGTTTGGCTACTTGCCCCCTTGCGGACAGCGACGCTAACCGGCGCCGATTTTCGTCGGGGTTGACTTCCTGCCAACCAGCTATACCTAACCCCTGGTTAACTACGCATACATATCAAATTCCAATACCTCCACTCTCTCTCTCTCTCTCTCCCCCGCGTGTTTCTATTCTATTTATACTCCTCTTACTCTACAAGGAGAAATGTGATTCAGATCGTGCTCTCTCGACTATCCTATTTTATATTCATCCACCTTTTTTAAGTAAACTTCCATCCAAACATAGTCAACGGTCCAACTTGGGCCGGGCTCAGGTTGGGTTGGCTACTTGGGTTAAGGATTTAATTTCCAACACATACTCATCACACTAATTTTATTTTGATTTGATGATAATTTTCAAAATCTATCTTATGATTTTTTTTCTTTCTAATTTTACCCCATGCCAACCCCAACACAATCCTATACCAGATTTGGAAGACAGGTTGGGTTGGGTTGGGTTGGGTTGTTCTGGGCTAGGGTTGCCCTCAAACCCATCCAACCGGCCCAAGTGGCACCCCTTGGATGAGTGAAAGGACAAAAGAAGCGATAGCCACTAGTCTAACCCACCAAGGGTAGAATGTGTCATTTGGAAAGGTTTGAGGGGTGAAGAATAGAGTGAGTCAACGTGTCAGTGCGGTCAAACCCAAAAAATTGATATATAAATGAGGGAGGGAGGGGAAGTGAAGCAACAGGAGAGAAAATAAAAGAAGGAAAGAGTGAAAAGAAAGACAACAAAACCTCTAGCTTACGTGGCACAGCTTCCAACGCGTATTCTGACGTGGACCATCTCAGAGTAAAATCTCTGCACCTTACTCATGCCACTACCCTTTCTCCTTTGAATAACTCTACCATCTTACATATTCACTGTTTCATTACTTCCTATTTTTTTAATTTTTACTTTCTTGGAAATTTTTATTTATTATTTTCATTTCCACTTTTCTCCATCCATGAGTGGAGAGACTATACTTTTTTTAGCCAAGAGAAGATAACCCGGTTCTATTAACTTTTCATTAGGATGCCAGAATCTTTTTGGTTCTTGGGACTTTTGTGGAATTTTCCAAGGAAACCCACATTTGGTTGCTAGTTATATAGTGGGCAAAAAAGAATCCCACAAACTAAAATAACCCCGCACAAAACCCAAAGCTGAAAAAAATATCCCAAGAACCAAAATAATCCCGCACGAAATCCGAGAAACCAAAATAACCAAAAGAAGAACTTTTTTCTTCCCAACAGTTCAAGCAACCAAACAAAGCGGGGAATTTTATTTTACCGGGACTTTTTTTCCCACTATAGTCCGGTCAGCCAAACATGGGATTTTTATTTTACCGGGATACTTCCAGGGAGTTTTTTTTCCTACCAATCTCCCAGGAAGTTTTTTGTTCCACAAAAGTCCCAAGAACCAAAATAATTCTGGCATCCAAACGGAGGGTAAATCGACTCCCCATGTGTCTTTCTCTCTCCTCCTCTGGAGTCGATTTATCACTGCCCTTTCATTAAATGTGAAATCATAGGCAGGTCGGTGGGTGATGTTTTCATTGAATTTTCTGTCAAATTCAACCCCTTGAATATAGAAAAAGAGAAAGAAAAAAAAGGAAAATGCAACCCAAACTGTATAAAACTAGTATTCAACGGAATACCTTAATTTTTTTTTAGCAAGTATTCAACAGAAAACTCTTTCAAACTATCACTTTCAGAGGTCAGAGGGGATCGATGATGAATAATAACAAGGTTCCCGGTTTTTTTTTATCTGTGGCCCCAAAGGCCAGGTGCTACGACTAGACACATCAATAACTATACAGCATGTCCAATTCCTAAAGATGGGCAGGTGCATATTTCATAAAACAACAGCCGACCATAAGAGGTTTTCTTGTATGTGTCATGTCCTCATTACGTGCGCTATAATTTTCTTTCTCTAAGGTGGGATTAATATTCACTTCTTTAATTACTTAGGATGTTTCCATTATTGGCGGCTGAGCTTTAACTCATTCTAAAGATGGCAACATACTTGACTCTGGACAATTGGTGATAGGGGAAATGCTTAAATGGTTTTGGTGAGAGCTTAGCCAATGTTAAGATTAAGAGGTTCTCTCTCGTAACCAGCCTGCTATTTCCTTGCAATCCGCACTATAATGACAACCAGATAAGGTGGAGCGTAATAAGAACAGATGTAATTAAAGAAAAGCAAAAGTTACTTACAATTCTTTTCAAGTCTTGATAAGATTTGTGGAGTAGAGGGGGGGTTCTCTGACCGTCTTACTATTACATTAGACATCACAATAATCAAGTTTTTTCTTACTACTTCCAAGTAGATCCACCGAGTCTAATAACCTCTTCACTACTACCATCTCTGGGACCTCTCTCCAAGCCGGTCTCACCAACTTTCCGATCACTCCCATCGCCATAGAGGTCTCTCAACTTAGCCAGATTGCTCGACACTGATGATGATGATGGTTTATCTCTACTTGGGCTTGAACGATGATGATCAGAGCCAAGAACTTGCAAACTCCGGCTCCGGCTCCTGCTCCTGCTTCTACTCCTGCTTCGATGAGAACGGCTCCTGCTGCTCCTCTCGTAGTCCCTCCTACTACTTTCTCTCTGAGAGTACTTGGAGGAACGGTGAGAGTCTCTACTATCACGTCCATGTCTCCTGTCCCTGTCCGACGAACGATCTCGATCATCAGATTCATCACAGCTCCGACTGCGATGGCGGCTGCTTGGGGACGACCTTCGCTGGTCCTCATTGTTTCGATCGTGTGGTGGTAGGGTTCGCCGGACGGGCGATGAGTCCCTTGTGGAAGCACGATGGGGAGCACGCTGGCCAAAGGAAACTGATAAGGCAGCTTTAACAGAAGGTGGGCGCCGGGCAGTGTCATCAGATCCATGACGACTAGATTCTCCAGTCACGCCAGAGTGCTTGGTGGGCAGCTTAATCCTCTCCAGGTTGCCAACAATCTGCCGCATTATTGGAACAGGGGTCCGAGGGAATAGGGTATCAAAGTAATACTGCAACATCACAATGCAAAACATCAATAAATCAAATACAACCAACCAGCCCCTGTGCTCACACCCTACTCACCCGCATTAATGGCAACCCAAGTTGGCGGCTACCATTAATTCTAGCAACTAAAATAATGCCATTGAAGTATTAAATAAACTATGTTTTCCTTTAAAACTTGATAAGTGCGAACGGGTAAAAAACAGAAAAATATTAGACATCTTTATCATTTGAAATCTCACACAAGTAAAAATATAAAGATAAAAAGAAACATGTATATGCACTCCCTTGTTGATGCCACTCCTCTTTTTCAAATGTCTCATTGGGAGCTGATAGGTTGTCTGACATTATAGCAAGCAAATGAGAAGAGTGTAAAATAGAGTGCCAAAAAACCAGGGGAGTGCTAGTATCAGCTCTCAAATTTAAGTCAAAAAATGTTTTGAAATTTTCTAGAGACTTCAACTCTTTCTCTCTACGTAAGTTGCATCCGATTGACGGTGACGGCTTTGGTGGTGATGCCATTTGGTAAAAAAAAATTAATCCTTAAACAAGGGTATTTCTGTCATTCCATCAATATTTAACCAAAATAAAACCCATTTTAGAAGTCCTTTCCTTTTTGTCAATAAGCAAAGAGCAAAACCTTTTATGACATGTCAAAGTAGATAGCTTTATATGCTATTTCCCACATGAACCACAAACTGCCAATGTTTTTTTTTTTTTTTGAATGGCTACAAACTGCCAATGCTTTAAATTAAGGAAGTAAAGTACCAAGGAAAGCTTTAAATGATTTAATGATGAAGAAAAATCAAGTGTGATCACTTGAAAGAAATTTTAGTATTAGCAACTGGAAGGTATCTAACTATATACCAGACAGTCATTGCATGTGGGACAATCATCTGGAAGCAATCCGATTTGGGGCCAGCCAAGCTAGCAGGTGCCGATCCCCACATGTCAAAAGCATCCTTTCTATTTGTTCAGACTGAAATATCCGTTAAATGCATGTAGTGGATCATTACTCTCTAAACTAGTGTAATAGTTAAAACAAAATACACCAGGTCAACATGCCATTAACAAGATCAGTGGAACTCTAAAAAGTTCAAATTTGATCTAAATGGGAGTAAAATAGAAGATAAATGAAAAGGGATTTGCTAGCGTCCATCGCAGAAGGCATTTTGTGGATGGCCTGTTGCATGTGAGAGCAGCCATGCAATGGACGCTAGCAAATCCCAAATGAAAATAATAGGGTGTCTTCATATTCTACTTCTCAAGTTTTCAAATATCATAATTTACATAAGAAAAAAATTGCTAACGTAGCAGTACATATGATGTAAAGTACATATTTACATGCCATCACTAGAAAATCAGAATCATACAAGAAATTCTACTCCACAAACACCATCACTAGAAAAAGAAAGTAGAACAAAAAGCACGATGCCAGGGTTTGAGAAGAAAACAAATTTTGATGGAGATTTGGACCAAGAAGGAACAAGGAGAACAATGCTTCAAAACCAAAGATTTCACAGGACCAATATTCTAGGTTAATTCCCAAAGTTTATCATAAATCAACAAATCGTGAAAAAGGCCTCCAATTTATAAGTCCTAAATGAGAAAGCATCATATTAAAATACATCAAAGCTGGATGGGGGTGTGTGTGTGTGGCTAAATTCGGAAAATAAATCAAAGCTGGGTTGGGAGGGTGTGTGTGGGGCTAAATTCGGAAGGATATGGTGGCTAAATCAAAGCTAGCAGGTGCCGATCCCCAACATGGCAAATAGCAATGTGTTTAATGTGGCAGATCTGGTACCCTTTAAGGGCCAAGCAAACTTAACTGAGCTTGCATTACCATCCCACGATAACCTACCTTTATCCCGTCAAAACCAAACCATACTAGAAACTAAGATTTTATGTGTGGGCGTGAAGTACAGTATTTTTCAAAATGTACAATAGGGCCCACTTCATAGCATGGTCCAAACCAATGAAGCATGGATACGGGTACGTGGATACGCGATTTTTTTTTTTTTTAAAGGATACGGGTACGTTGGGGGTACGCTGAATATAATATATTTTTATATTTTATTATATATTTATAAAAATTAAAAATTAAAACTTTCCTTAAAGAATTCAAACAATTTAATTGAAGAACAATCAAATAACAATAACATCACCAAAATCCAATATTACTTCACCAAAATCTAATATTACTTCTAAGTTGTTAGGTTTTTAATCACGGGATATATTATATATATGAGTTAAGTGAAGCTACACATACGTGTAGCTAACTTAGCTACACCGACGGCTTAAAATACAGTGGGCCCACATTATTTGGGTGATCCAAACCATTCATTTGATAGGACCTCACATTGATAGGGTGTGCCCAAAAATCAGCTCCATTGGATGATCTCAACACTTCAAACTGTGGAGGCAAAAATGGACAGATTTGTGAAGGTTTTTACACGTCCATTTTTGCCTCCACAAATCGTAGGGTTGGGATGATCCTATGGAGCTGATTTTTTGGGCACACCCTATCTATGTGAGGGCTTATCAAATAAATGGTTTGCATCACCCAAACAATGTGGGGCCCACTGTATTTTAAGCCGTCGGTGTAGCTAAGTTAGCTACACGTATGTGTAGCTACACTTTTCTCTCTCTCTCTCTCTCTCTCTCTCTCTATATATATATATATATAGCTCATATAAGCTATATGAGCTTCAAGCTCACAATCATTTTCCTCATATATATATATATATATATATATATATATATATTCAACCCCCCCCCCTCCCCCACCCTCCTTGTTAATTGGGACAGCCCCTCTACTGTAAATCTGTAATTTTCAATTTAATTCGAACCAGATGTGCACCCGATAAGTACACAAACCCCCCAAACTGGATTTTCGTTTTGTTTGATGTTTGGGTGCGTACCGGACCCGGTATGCATCCAAAGTGTACCTAAGAGCACCCGGTGCTTGGGCCTCTGGAGAGTACCCATACTTCTTAGGTTCAACCTTTCATTTGTTGGACCACAACGCAAATAAGTTGTACTCGGAAAATGATCTCTATAGGATGATCCTAACCCTCTGATCTGAAGGACTACACAGAGGGTTAGGATCATCCTACGGAGATGATTAATGGGGTAAAGCCTATTTATATTGTGGCACAACAAATGATCAGTTTGGATAATCCTATGAAGTGGGTCCCACTGTACTTTTTTGGAAAATTCTGGAGTTTATGCTTGCATAACATATAAAATCTCACTGGAGACTTACACAACACTTTCCTCACCCACTCCTTCCATACCCAATTGCCACCCAATCAGAGAGAGAGAGAGAGAGAGAGAGAGAGAGAGAGGAGAGAGCTGATATTATAGATGAGCAGGTAATATCCACCCCTTTAGAAGGATATACACGATTCTTGGTTCGATGGGACAACTCGATTCAAACTACACGTGGAATATAGCACATGAGCTTTAACAACTCAACCCGGACCTTTAAGAGAGGTATCAAAGTTCCTACTCACTGGAGAAGAGTATTTCTCAGTCGGGGAGAATTGATAGGGGATCCAGACTCGGGATTCAGAATGTACTAACGGCTGATAAGAAAGAGACAAATGATTTCAATTTGGATGGACAACCATATTGATGTAGGACCGGTTAGGGAAATAGAAGAAAGAGGGTAAAGAAGAAGAGCATAGGAGAACAGAATAGAAGAATAGAAGAATAGAAGAGAAGAAGAATAGGAGAGGAGAGAAGAAGAGAAGAAGAGAAGAGAAGAATAGAGGAATTTAGGGAGAAGAGAAGAACCGGGGAAAATATGTAGAGGGGAGAAATATCAATTCAATTCAAAAATCATCAAAGTTAATAATCCCTAATACATGAGGCCTGTATATAGGCATATATAGGCAACTGAGCTAAAATTCTATGGAAAATGAAAGACGTAAAAATAACATGGAAAATAAAATCCTAGAAATTAAATAACATGGAAAACTAAAAACATGTAAATAAATACTAGTGGGCAAATATGCCACTTATTTGGCCTACTATCTGCATCATTCTCCTCCGCTTGAAAAAAACTCGACCTCGAGTTCTAGTCCTTCTGGATCAAATATGTAAACGACCCAATCAAGCAGTAGGAGTTGTAATCCGCCAGAAGAACTCGTGATGTCTAATGCTCGCGACAACGGTGAGAATAGCCTGATACGCCGACGGAGCAATAAGGAAGAAATCGCCCACGTAGAATCATAAGAACACAAACTGCGCCGAAGAAGTAAACTGGCTGGGAATATAGCAACATACTCATGTAATAGAGTGATGGCCATGGGTAGCATCAACCCCTGCTCTACAAGGTCAATCTCTAGCAAGCCTCAGCAAAACTTTTCAATAATACGCTCCTTTGTAGTCTCATCTGGCCCAGCTGAGCCCATCTCTACAAATGCTAAGACGCTGAACCCATCTCTACAAATGCTAGTACCTCCTGATCAAACTGTGTAATAGGTTCTTGTGTATCAGCACAAAGATCGACAATCTAAACAATCGGCTCAAAGATAGGGCAATCCGACTCAGGTGGTACGGAGGAAGTAGTAAAGTGGCTCTACAAATTCGACTCAGGCATGCGACGCTCTTGGTATCTAGTGGCTGCTTTAATTTCGGCTTCTTGTGTACGTCGAGTGGCTTCTTCACGCATCAATCTTTGTTTATACGTTGATCGCTCACGTTTCAATCTTTGTTGATAATGATATCCATAAATGTTCATAAATTCATAATGAACTCATTCCCATAGACGGAATGGTGTTTTGCCTAAGTCACTGCGCTCTAACACAAAGAATCGTCATTTCGACCTAGTGTCTCTACCTACCGTATCCTTGACACAATGAATGGCTATTTGATGATCATAACCATAATACTTATGATATGCATCAAGTGTCTTGATCCATTCTAGAAATGCATCCTCGAAATCTCCATAGTCATCATAACCATAGAAATATGGAACCCGTGGTGGAGAAAAAATATTGATCCTCGTATCCATCAAAATATGGAACTGGTGGAGCCATTGGGATCGGTGTCGAAAAATAAAATTAACCGTCTTGTCTGTATGACTGTATGTTATGTCGAAAGGAACACAATCCCGGTCTCAGATCTCAAATCGGACTTCTGGATGGCTCGGATCAGCGGTCGAACCAAAACGAACGGACGACCAAAGTTGATCGAAGTAGTGCTTGCGCTTGCTTTATTAGTATGTCGGGATAGGGGGCTTTAAAGAAGCTGTAGCTTGCTTCAAAACCTTTACGTGCCCTAAACGCCCTTACGTGAAGAGGGGCTAATAAGGGCTAAGAGGGCCCCCCCCATCACATAAGGGGGGCTTTGAACTTTGTACTATACTAATAAGGGCTAAGATGGGGCTACCAAAGAACTAGAACATCACTCACTAAAGGCAAATAAGAAAAGCCAGCCCACGCTTTAGCTAATGAGGCAGGTAATGAAAGTGGGCTGGATGTGCACTTTAAGTTGACACGAACAACTTTTGTGTTCGTTGTGGGATCAAATTTTGAGTGGAAACGGCCCAGGTGAGGAGAGAGACAATGGGATGGAGAGAGAAGAGAAAAAATGATTCTTTTCTTTTCTTTTCTTTTCTCTGTTTGTTTTTTTATTTTTTGGGAGGGGGGTGCCTCGGGTAAAACGAGGGGGGTTTAATTTGCTTAAAGATAAAAGAAAGGGGGTGCCCAAAGGAGAAAGGGGGTGGAATATATAAGTCTCTTTACTTTATGCAAGTGGGTGGTCCAAGAAAAAAAGGGGGGTGGAAATTGGTCTTTCCTAAATAGAATGGGTGCCCAAGGGAAGAAAGGGGGGTGGGTAAGGTATTATATTATAAGGAAATTTGCCTTTACCGTGACTGTTGATATAACTTTGGTGGTGGTAACCAAGTATAGCTTAAGAGGTGGGGACCACTCTATTAGGAACCTTAACAACAAAAAGAAAGGGGAAACTTGATGTGCAAGTTATTTACTGACAAGGTAACATCTCGGTTTCTCTTCCTTCAATATATAATTTACCATTTCAAAAAAAAAAAAAAAGTTATTTACTGACAAGGTAACATTCCACTTTATCTTTATTTCTTCACAGCTATCACTTCTCTAGGCTAGGTAAGTTGCCTTTTCTATTGACTGTGATAGCCGAGTACCACCTTAATAAGAGAAACAAATTGTAAAAATTAAAGGAATGACTACCTTTTCTCCCTTCCTTGCTGTGGAAGCTTGCTGTCCAGTCAACACGTAGCTCTCCTTTTATTTGTGGACTGCTCCTTTTGTATGATGGCATCAGCACCTTCCCTAAAACCCAAATAGTTATCACCGCCTCCTAAATTTCTCAACGGAAACGATCTACATCCTTTGGATGTAGCGTGTGCCACTCGAAACCCCAAATGAGCCCAAGAATAACGGTGGAAAAGCGGTAAATCCAGCAAGGATGGCTAGCTTTCCAAGTTCTTATGGAATGTGGAACACCCAGGAGAGTTTGGCAAGGTAAAGGGCTAAAGAGTAGAGGGAAAGTTGACTGGGTTTTGAGCGGACGGAACCTAGAAATCTGGGTTTACATTCGGCTGATATGATAGGGGTTAAGAGAAGGGAACGAAGGGCTGGTTTGTGTGATTGAGAACAAAGGAAAGGGGCTGAAATTTAAGTTGTTCCCGGGCTGAGAAGAGATGGGTTTTCAGGTGATAGAATATGGGAGAGAAAGTGATGTTGTGGGTTGGGTTTTGAAACGAGGGCTGAAAGGAGGCTGAGATTAAGGCTAGAGGTGTCGGTAGTGGAGTTAGGGTTTGGAATCAAGGAATTAGGTGGCTGCTTGGGATGATCTTGTGGTGGTTCTGCGGAAGGGCGCTAAGCTGCTGAAACACAGATTTGCAAGCAATCTTTGCCGGACTTTGCGGCAACAATTCTTGAATCTGTTGCTCTGATACCAAATTTGATGTAGGACTGGGAAGGGAAATAGAAGAAAGAGGATAAAGAAGAAGAAGAGAATAGAAGAATAGAAGAGAAGAAGAATAGGAGAGGAAACAAGAAGAGAAGAATAGAGGAATTTAGGGAGAAGAAGAGGAAGAACCGGGGAAAATGTGTAGAGGGGAGAAATATCAATTCAATTCAATAATCATCAAAGTTAATAATCCCTAATACATAAGGCCTATATATAGGCAACTGAACTAAAATTCCATGAAAAATAAAAGCCCTAAAAAAATGGAAAATAAAATCTTAGAAATTAAATAACATGGAAAACTAAAAACATGTAAATAAAATAATAAATTCTAATGGACAAATATGCCACTTATTTGGCCTACTATTATCACATATTCTTTGATCCAGAAATTCAAGATCAAAGATCCGATGACACAAATGGTCTACAGATGTCGCAGAAATATTCCAAATGCTCGGTGGCTATGATTTGTGGACACGGACACGAGTGTCGCATGTCGACATAGACACGGAGTGTCAGACACGGCAAACCCCCAAAATTTCGAAACGGGGACATGGCTAAAATACAAAGTATATATAATCATGATTGTAGTTATGGATTCTTGTGTCGGGTTTCAACACGGATACGAGTTGTCTGACATGGCAACATCTAAAAATCTAGAAATAGTAGCATGTACATACATATAAAATTATTGGTTAGTATCATAATTTGTAACAATAGAAATATGATATTCATTTAACAAACTAAAAGTGTCCAAAGGAGTGTCGACATGTGTGGACACGCGTGTCGTGTCGGACACGGTAGGACACGTGTGCCGGCAATAAATTCAAAGTGTCGGCTAAATCATAGCTTGGTGGGACCATATATATATTTTTTAGAGATGATTCATAAGGCAAGCAGGCCCCTTTTGGATTCCATACATTCCTTAGGGTTTTTGTTTTACTTATAGGGTTTTAAATGTCTTTTATAGGTCTTTTAAGTCAAAGGGTAATAGGTTTTTCCGCATCAATATAGCTTAAGTTATTTGAATTGTGAATGTTTTACATGAGCCCCACACATGTATTACGAAAATTTTAAGTGGGAGCATGTCTTTAAGTCCTTAGAGAGGGCTAGTTTAGTCCTTAGGTTTTTATTTGTTTCATAGAAGTACTTTACGTTGGGTTTGGAAGACAACACGTACACTTTGACATTGATATTGAGAGCTTCTCGGAGAAAATGCTTCTTGTTCTTCTTCTTCTTCTTTGGTGAGATGGCCAAGATTCTTTGATGATATGCCAAAGAAACTCCTAGTGTGAAGCCTTGTGATAAGTACACTCCTTGTCACCTGTTGTTTCTACTAATTTTCTCTCATTTTTCTTATTTTTCCCATAAAACACATTCTCGGAACCCCAAACATTTATTACTCATACTCAAAAATCTCTTTTGCATTATTTCTTACAATTTTCTAACTATCTCTCAACTCTTTAAGCCCTGCAACTACTCCTCCACACCCTATACATCATACGCCCACATCTACCCAACCCTTAACCACCACCAACACCTCACACACACCTATTGTCTACCCGAAACTCTCAAAACACTCATTATAAAAATTCGCCTACCTTAGAAACATCATTCAAATCCATCTATACCCTATGCCACATTTTCGTTTTGTCTCAAAATTAATTTTACATCTTCCCAGCATACGTCTGCAACTTTCTGACTTGTGTCCCCACACCTCTAAACCTAGCCAAATCTAGCTAGAAATCCGCTTTTGAGATCTAGAATAGCATAGGCATATTGATATTGTTTGAGACCATGTCAAATTTTATGTGGGATTGCTGAAATTTCCTAATAGTGAGAATTGTGATTTCTTGATATTCTTGTTACTTGCATTCTTGCGTGTAGATTGATTGTATAATTAAATTTACTCAGGGTCAGTTTAGTTGCACGTGGTTATCTCAGAGTAGTGGTGAATTAAAACTTTAGTCAACATAAATAATAGCAGTGACGTAGTCTCATTGTAGAGTTGTGGTAAGTAGTGTTTGGTTGTCAACTGAAGTACTGTGATGTGTCCTAGTGCGGAGTGCCATTACCAAAACAAGGAGGTGGTACGGGTGCCATTAACAATATGTATAAAGAGATGAGAGAGAGAGAGGAAAAGATAAAAGTGCTAAAACCCAAGACTACTAGCAAAAAACCACCTTTTTTCAAGTACTTTGATGGGGAACAAAAGTTGTGCCACATGGGCAAACAAGGGAGAGACAAGAATAGTAGTCTCCCGGTAGTTTGAATCAAAATATGCAACCAAACAGAAAAAGTAGATGACGGGGCACCCCAAAACTGGTCCAAACACCTATAAAACCCCAGAAATTGTGCAACCAAATAGACCCTCATGGAGACACTCAAAATCTCTGCTGTTTAATCATATTTACATGGCCAAATCAAAGTATTAGCAATTTGTCCACATTTATTGCACTTTTGTTACTATGCTTTTCATATTCGTGGACGTCTAAAACTTGATAATCGGTCACCCTCATTCCAGTTTCAAGAAACCCCATACAAGCGTGACCTGTCCTACATCAGGACATCACTTGGCCAATACAGAGTCTATTACCTTTGATGAAAGCATCAACAAACGAGCTATAATAGAATACCTTTGAGGAAAGCATCAACAAACGAGCTATAATCGAACGCCAAACTGCAAATTTTCAACCATTGGTTAAGCTGATGGTGATCCATGGGGACGTGAATGCCATACTTCTCCTGAATGACCTTACCGTCCTTACTCCTTACACCAAAGGGCATTCAACGCTTCTTTGTATCTCCATAGTCATTTGCCAAGGTGGGAGCAGTTTTTTCTAGGGATATTGATGTTGCCGAGGCCCAAGCCACAATGCTTTTTAGCATGCTAACATCTTCTCAATATATCAAATGCTAGTATTTGCCAAGGAGGGAGAAGTTTCTTCTAGGGTTATTGATGTTGCCGGTGCCCAAGCAACAATATTTTTTAGCCTGCTAACATCTTCTCAATAAATCAAATGCTAGTGCCGCTGAAGTTTTCCAATCTTTTTAGCAATAATCGAAGGAATGTTAACTAGAGATATATAATAAACTGGCAAGTCAATCCGATCAACTTTGATTAGAATAATTCTCCCTCCTAAAGGGAGATAGTTTTTCCAAGAAGCTAGTTACCTTTCCATTCTATCAACCACCACCGACCATAAGGAGTTACGAAGGGGCCCTAATTCCCAAAGGAAGACCAAGGTAAATGATATCCATCCTGGAACAAAAATCTCGGCCTTATTCAATGATCTGGACTTTTGAATGCTTATGCCTATAAGGGAGATTTTTGGCTCTGAGAAACCTCAAACTAGCTCTGATATTTCTGAGATCCTACACTTTGTTTTTAGCAAAGACAATCACATCATTAGTATATACATGGTTTTAAATTTCCACCGAAACCGACACGAAACAACCGAAATATTTCCATTTCCATCCCCTCCGAAACGCAAACTGAAACCGAAGCACATACTAAAACAAAAACTATAAGTATATTAGTGGTATACTATATTAGTTTTTGTAACATAATTATATTTATATAAATTGCATACGAAATGTGATTTATGTATTATGCATAAATATTAATATGAATTACATTTGAAATATGGTCTGTACTGAAATTATCAGACATGTGTGACAGCGCATGTCCCGATGTGTTTGATGTTATTAAAACCATTTTGGGTTGTTTTTTCCTTATGTAATGGTTTTTGTGTGAATTTGTCCTTATTCTACAACTTCCTAGAGTTTCATCTTAAATGTTCAACATTTTCATATGTTTCCATAAGTTTCCATGATTTTATAGAAATTTCACCAAAATTTCATTCAAAACTGACATTTTTTTCATTTTCGTTACTACTAAACGCAAACCGAAACCCTGAAACCTAGATTGAAGATGAGAAATAGGCGAGAGATTATTACTAATTTTCACCCCACAAACAAGCCTTTTGATTCTTCCTTAGGGGGCATTAAGCTTAAAACCACCTACACTAACGAAAAGGAGAGGAGAAAACAAGTCTGTTTGTCCAAGGCAGCATGGCCGCTGCTGCTCTTGAACTAACCAGCTAGAATTCTATTTATAAGCAAAGAAAAGGATACATTTGAGATACAAGCTGCGATCCATGATTTCCATGTCTTGCTGAATCCTATTTGTCAAAGAATGTGATTCAAGAACCCCCAATCCATTTGGTCATAAGCCTTCTCAATATCAATTTTGCATAGAAAGACTTCCCTTTTATTGTGATGCATATTAGTCTATACATGCACGAGCAACCAAAATACCATGAAGTATCTACATTTCTGCAATAAAAACCACCTTGAGTCAAAGAGATGACGCTCAGCAACAGAACTTTCAATCTCGTAGCTAGAACTTCAGATAGAATTTTGTAAGGGCCACTGACCAAACTAATAGGACGATAATCCTTCCTCTCTACCACCCCTTCCAATTTTGGAATGAGAACAATAAAATTAGCATTAATGTTTTTTTTAATTTATCAACATAAAGACAGTCTTCCTTTATAGTCACCCAAAATCCTGGGTAGAAAGCCAAGTGAAACCGTCAGGACCACCAGGAGCTTTATCTCTTGGCATAATTAAAAAGAATCGTCCTCGCTTTCTCTTCAAACTTCTTTTCGAGCATCTGTTTAAGTTGTTCAAAGATTGAAGAAACTTTGAGGTCATCGCAAACCAGTCTCCACCAATCCTCACGGGAATACAGACTTGCATAATAATCAATAAAAGCCTGATTTATGTCATTCTAATCTTCGACCAGGGAGTTTCCAACCTAAACCCCCCAAATTTGATTACGTCTTATCCTAGCATTTGTCATTTTATGGAAGTAGGTTGCATTCCTGTCCCCTTCAACCAAGAGAATCTAGATTTCATTATCCAACTACTTCCCAATTGAGGATATTCTTGTAATGATTCTCCACTTTATGTCTATAGCAAGCACCTCCTCCTTTTTGGTAATCATCTTTATGAAGACGCCCTTATTCCAACTTTTCAACTTTCCTTTGACGTAATTCAGCTCACATGAACTTATAGCTTTGCCATCCTTCCACCTTGCATTCTTTCCACCAATCAGCAATCATCTCATTAAAGCCTCAGACTTCCATCCAGGGTATATTGAATATGAAAGGCTTCGAACCTGTGGTGAGCACATCCATCGAGAGGAGAGGGCGATGATTTGATACAGGATGAGGACGAGCCATGAGCCAATAAGTTTTCCCAATCTCTCGAGATTAAGAATCTGTCCAATTTGGTGCAGATTGTTTGTCCAAGTGAACTTAGCACCCAACATCAAAAGATCAATCAATTCATTGTCAAATAATGGATTTCGAAAAGTGCCGCATACTTGCAGCACATGTTTGGAAAATATTTTTCCTGGAAAACTCTTATGGATTTTTTTTGTGATTGTTTTTTACTGTTTACTTCACATACTTCAATTTTTGGAATTTTAAATTCTACTTTTTCGTTAATTATTTAGAGGAAACATAAAGTGAAGGGTGCCCTTACAAGAGTCCAATGGCAAGGTCACACCGTTATATCCACGTCACTCACCGCCTCACCGGCATCGGGGCAACTCTACCTTACAGAATATTACCAAAATCCCCCTATCTGATAGAAAAAGATTAAAATACCTTTATCTCATCATAATGACCCAAATACCCACAGCTCATATAATGACCAAACTACCCCTATCTCATAGAGAATGACCATAATAACCATAATCCGTATGAGGTAGAGGTAAATAAAATTTGAGGGTGTTTTGTTTATTTTCTATGAGATAGGGATATTCAAGTCATATGGACGCGGTCGTACGGACACGGCCCCAAGCACGCAAGGGTTGTTTTTCTACTCCGTCCGGACCGTTACGGGTTAAACAAAAGTGAGCGAACCACGAAAATTCTTGAACCATAAAGGGAACCAAGGTTTAAAATTTCGGTTTCGGTAACCGTTTCGGACCCCACCAAAAACCGAAATTTGGTAATTTGGTTCCAAATTCCGGACCCAAATTTCGAACACTTTATTTTCTTAATAAATAATGTCATTAAACCGAAATTTCGGTCCGAAATTTGGTAAATGGCGAAAAATTGAATTTCGGAAATTTTCGGTTTTGGTCCCCACCGGTATCCAAAATTTTAAAACATGAAGGGAACCACCCTGTAAAGTAAAGAGTCCATGAGGTAGAGGTATTTTAGTCAATTTTCCATGAGAAGGGAGTTTTGGCTATTTTCTGAGATATTGGTATTTTAGTTATTTTCTACGATATTGGGGTCCTTTGATAATTTTTATGAAATAGGAGTGCTCTGATCATTTTTTATGAGATACAAGTATTTTGGTCATTCTCTATGAGATAGGAGTGTTTTAAGATTTTCTTTGCTTCCTCTTTCAAGATTTTTTTAATTTTTTTTCTCATTTTCCATCTTTTCTCGAACATACTGTGGATGCACAAATAGGGATGTTCTACAAGACGTTGCTATTTTCTTTTCTTGGAAAAGAAAAAAACCGGCAAGACTAGGCCTTTTGTTTTCTATAGTTTATGGGGGAAAATTTAACCCAAGAATAAAAACATCTGTAGCAAATGAGTTAACCTTTTTCGATCTCTTCCCCTTGGGTACCAGTCTTGAACCCTACACCTCTCGGCAAGAAAGCCGTTACTGCCTTAAACCACTAGAGAATGTAAGAGATTGGTTAACTTAACAATGGAAAACTCATTTTCCAAGGAAATCTTTTCGAGAAAATAGAATCCATACATCCAGACATGTCTGTCATGAATCTTCCCCCATTACATTTCCGGAACACGTCTCACTGTCCTGAAATCAACACCAATGCACCACGGAAGGTTCCATCTACTCGGAATCAAACTTCGCTCTTGCCAAAAATCGTCCCTCCTAAGATCCACTAGGCCATCGTGTGAAAGTTTAGGTATAATTATTGATATGATTTGGCCTTAGGTTTATTTTGTCCATGCAGGGCATGCTTTTTTATTTCATTTCTTTATTTTAGTTATTTTTGTTATATTTGATTGGACAGAGATCCGGGGGATGCCCACATCATTACTGATGACACTACCCATAACCCCTTCACATACTATGGATACACAAATAGGTATGTTCTACGAGACACGGGTGTTTTCTTTTCTTGGAAAAGAAAATATCCGGCATGACTATGCTTTTGTTTTCTCTAGTTTATGATGAAAATTTTACCGAAGAATAAAAAAAACTCTGGTAAATGAGTTGACCAAACAGTGGAAAACTCATTTTCCAAGATTTTTTTTTTTTTTTAAGAAAATAGAATCCATACATCACATGTCTGCAGTGAATCTTCCCCCATTGCATTTCTCGTACGCATCTCACTGTCTTAAAATCCGCACCAACGCACCACAGAAGGTTCCATCTACTCGGAATTGAACTTGGCTCCTGCCAAAAAGTCTCCTCCGTAGGATCCACTAAGCCATAAATCCACGTGAAAGTCTAGGTATAATTATTGATATTGTTAGATGTATCGGGGTATTTGTGTAACTTTCTTATTATTAAGCATAAATATAATTGGGGCGTGAGTTAGAGAAGTTTAACGACTCTCTTCTCGCATGGATACCCACGTTCTCTCTCTTTTCTACTTCTCCATTATCCATTCTCCATGTGGCTATCTAACATGGTATAGAACCATGGTAGATTAACACATCTTTTTTTCCTCTTCCTTAATCAAACCTAACCCTAATCTAACCGTACCCCCTCTCCTCCCCTTGTTTCCATCGCACCCCCACCCCCTCTCTATGACTCCATACCGCCCCCCCCCATATTCCTATCGACAAAATCTTGCTTTTTACTTCTCTAGGACCGTCATGGTTGTATTGGGATAACAGGTCAGCTATTTATATTGCCAACAATCTTGTTTTTCACGAGCGAACCAAACATATTGAAGTGGATTGTCACTTTATTCTCCAGCTGATTCAAGGAGGAGAAATTTGCACCATGTTCACTAGGTCTGCCGATCAACTTGCGGATGTGTTCACCAAAGCTTTGGGACCTGCAAAATTGAAAGATGCATGTAACAAGCTAGGAATGTATGATATATACATTCCAGCTTGGGGGGGGGGGGGGGAGTGTTAGATGAATAGGGGTATTTCTGCAACTTTCTTATTATTAAGCATAAATATAATTGGGGCGTGAGTTAGAGAAGTCTAACGACCCTCTTCTCACGTGGATACCCACATTCTCTCTCTTTACTGCTTCTCCATTATCCATTCTCCATGTGGCTATCTAACAGATATGATTTAGCATTAGGATTATTTTGTTTATGTAGTAAATGTTTGTTTTATTTCATTTCTTTATTTCAGTTATTTTTGTTATATTTGATTGGACATAGATCTAGGGGATGTCCACATCATTACGCATGACACACTACCCATACCACCCACCTGTGCCCACGTCCTGAAAGAGAAAACTCCCTCTCCCACTCCGATTCGTATTTTTCGTATAGAAATCTCTGATCAATGATAGAGGCTATAGATTTGATAAAGAAATGGTAAAGATCGATATTTAGGCGAAAAGAATGAAAGATATTGATTCGTGAATGATCGGGTGGTCTATAGGTTGAGTAAGGAAATAAATCGGGAAAAGGGAAGGTGAAAGGGGATATCGAAAAGGAAAAAGGGATGGGGGAAATGGGAAATGGAAAAGGTAAAGGTGTTGGTGGAGACAAAAATTAGGAAAATAGATGAGAAAAACAAAAGATAACTCACCTGGAATCACTCAAGATTACCTTAAGGCATTGCACTCTAAGCTTGTCGCCTCACCATGATCTAGGCTTCACACCTAAACGATCCAAGAATCCCTAAGGCGTAGCCACCCATGGATTTTCGCATCACACCACGATCTCCGCATCACATCTAGATGATCCACAAATCACTCTTAGAAGGAATGCTTCTCACCTACAAGATTCTAGATTTCCCACCTAAATGCAATCAAGAATATCCCTTGCACAGAGAAACCATCACACCATTCAAGAAACCAAGAAAATATACTCCAAATCCAAGAATTTCACTGATGACAGACTGAGACGGTCAAGAGAAATACATAAGAAAAACAAACGTACAAAAGAGAGATAACATCCCCGACTCTAAAGAACGATCTATCAAGGCTGTAGGAGATCAAAAGGCTCCAGTCCCTCTTTGGAATCACCTTCCCTAGCAAGCTAGTGGACATCTCTCTTAGCGGTCCTTCTCACATGCCTAAAGGAAGTCTCGTGGCCCCTTACTACGTCTTGGATGTCGTAAAAAAGGGAGCAAATATCCAAGGGATTTTAGATGCTACATAAAGTCATCAAATCATATTAAGGGAGTCGCCTTCCACCACAACCTTGTCCAAAGTTTCATGATTCAAAAACTAGATCCCTTTTGTTGAGAGAGGCAGAGAAAAGAGAGAAAGTAAAGAGTGAGAGAAAAGATTGAGTTAGGGTTCTCCCCCTCACTCATGTAATATAAATAATAAAGAGTGAAGTACAAAGACAAGTATGCCCTTGGGCATTACAACAAAGACCTAAAGACCTGTTAACACTCCCCCTCAAGCTGGAATGTAGATATCTAACATTCCTAGCTTGTTACAATTATCAACTAACTTAGCTCTACTCAGAGGCTTCGTGAACATGTCTGCTAATTGATCTGTAGATCTGGTAAACACGGGAGATATGTAGCCTCGCTGAATCAGATCTGGTAAACACGTGATGATATGCTCCCGAATCAATAATCCAGGAGCTAGAACTAGAGAGGAACGAAGCAGGAGAACTACCTGGCTGAACAAGACCAGCAGTAGGAGGGCGGCTAGCAGACCTGAAACGTTGTAGCTCATCATAGTCGGCACGAGAGACGACCATCTGATCGGTCGGAGTAGCCAGCGGTGTCTGTGAGGGGCTGTCAATAGGAGCAAGCGAATCTGGAAGGGCAAGATGTGCAGTACGGCCCTGACGAGGATATGGAGTGTGACGCAGCTCAGGATGGAGATCAAAGCATGTCTCGTGATAGTGACCCTCACGCCTACAATGAGTACAATAGGGCCGAGCTCGACCTCCACGGCCACCTTCTCGGCCGCCGCCATGTCCGCCTCGGCTAGTATCGCGACCACGACCGCGACCAAAAATGTCTCCTCCTCGGGAAGGGCGGTCAGCGGCTCCATAAGCAGCAGTTGTCGAGACATCCACGGGAGTAGGAACAGTAATGCCAAGTGCACACTGCTGAGCTCGTAATAATACCTCCTGAATATTGGGTGCAGTACCAGACCCAAGGATGTGCTGTCGAAGATGAGTGCACTCTGGTCCAAGACCCTCAAGAAAATGAACAACACAGAGCTGATCCCGCTGTCCGGCTGCCGTGGTAAGATCAGTGGTGAGAGGCATAAGAGCATCCAGCTGCTGGCAATAGGAGACAAACTGTCTGTAGTAATCATGGACTGTAGAATCACCGCGCCTGTGACCCATCCAGCGCGAATAAGTGTCGCAGAGACGGGCGACATTCCCCTCACCAGAATATAATGCCGCAGTGTGCTCCCATACCTTTTTGGCAGTAGGGAGATCCATCATGGTGCTAGCAATGGCAGGGGTCATATTCTGCCATAGAAGTGTACGAACAAGGGCATCATCTACATCCCAATCATCAAAGGTAGGGTCAGTCTCAGGAGGGGGATCACGACGAATAATAGAAATCTTTCGTAAGGCCTTCAGATATGTCTCCACTGCAATCTTCCAAGTTAAATAGTTGGATCCATCAAAACGGGAAGTGGTAATCAGTGGGAATGACGCATCAACCGAAGACAAAGACGACGACGCAGCCTGACGCGGCTGGGAAGTAGTAGCCATAGCTGGAGTACGAATAGTAGGGTCCTCAATATGAGGGGTATCTTCCATAAGAGACCGGGAAGAAGACTGAAGAGGACCAACAACGAGCAAGTAGAGACAAGGATAAAGACTATAAGCAAGCTAATAGACCGCGGCTTCGTGAGGACAACATATGCATAAGGGAGGCATGAGATAGCCACACGACATAAAGACAAAGTCGAGACAACTCCAAGCCACAAACATCGCAATGATGTAAGTACAAATCCAGAACAACACTATGAAGATAGTGATCAAGCCGAACAAGAAAATCTAGGGCATAGCTATGACCCAAAAGAAGAAGAAGAGATTATGATGGATCAAATTAGGGCAAGGAAGAGTGGGGAAAAGAGGGTACTGTAGCGATGTACTGTAGCAGTACTGTAGCGATTTACTGTAGCGGGTACTGCAGCAAAGAATGGAGGGGTTATGGTTAGGGTTAGGGATGGAGAAGATGGAGAAGATGGAGGTGGATGTTACGATTAGGGTTAGGGAAAAAAGAAGGAAAGAAAAGAACAAAAATGGCCCTAAGCATCCATGCCCTAGAGCTCTGATACCATGTTGAGAGAGGTAGAAAAAAGAGAGAAAGTAAAGAGTGAGAGAAAAGATTGAGTTAGGGTTCTCCCCCTCACTCATGTAATATAAATAATAAAGGGTGAAGTACAAAGACAAGTATGCCCTTGGGCATTACAATAAAGACCTAAAGACCTGTTAACACCCTTGAAAGATGGCTTGCACTTCAACTTCACTAGTGTCAGCCACCCCTATAGGAGCAGAAAATGCCCACCTTACCGACCGCATGGCTTCACCTGATTTATAATTTATACCTTCCAAGGTGGTCGGCCACGAACATGGATTCTTCCTGCTTGTCTAAATTTTCAAATTAAAATAAAATAATTTACAACTTGTAACTTAGACTCAAACTCTTTCTTAACGACTTCCAGCTAATCTTATCCTAATCCAACTAAACTCCCTAAATACTATGACTCTTATTTAAATACTATGACTCTTATTTAAAGACTCTTCAACCTCGAAATACAACTCTAATAGGACTCTTAACATCAATCAAATAAAATCCCTAAATAATACTAAAACAATTTCATCAAGTGAGCTCCCGCCTTGCATTTCGGCAACCACAAAGTAACCCCTTTTTTTAAAAAATTTTGGCCAACTCAAATGTTCAAAAATGATAATTTTGTCCGTACTTCCTACGGTTGAGTTCTTTGCGTCTACTCAGGGGCAAGTGGCCCATGTGGGCCCCACATTGTAGCAATCAGTTCGGGCACTACCGAAAGTTTTTTAGATCGTGGATGGCCCTCCATCACCAACCCTCATCCCCAATCCTAATTTTTGGACAAAAAAAAAGGAACCCTCCTCACTCTCATTTGGAGGGCTGCCACAACAACCCGCACCCAACTTCTTTCTACTTCTCTCCCCCTCTCTTGTTCACGACTAAGAGTCCCCACTCCCTTTCTCTCTTCCCTCTCTTCCTCTCTCATGCGCACAGTTGAGGGTTTCCATTCCGCCTTCTCTTTCTTCTTCGCTCTCACCCTTTTTCATGTCCCTCCTCATTGGTGGATAATCCCATGACAAGGCAGCCATGTCGCCCTACCCTCAATTACGCACCCCCCCTTCAACCCTTCTCTCCTGCCCCTTTTTCGCACAATTACCACTCCTTCTCCTCCCTTTTCCTTTGACCTTTTTCCCTCTTCTTCTCTATACCCTATTTACCCAACCATTCCTCTAACCCCCTTGTTACTCCACCTGTGTTTTTCACAGCCTGTCCCAAGCCAAGATAAAGGAGGAGGGTTGGCATCAGGTTGGTAGCCGGCCGTAAACTTTGCCACACTCTTCTATGAAATAGCAGACCCCAACTAGTTTGGGACAAAGGATAAGTTGAATTGAGTTGAGTATTCCTCTAACCCCCTTGTTACTCATCACCATCATATCATAATTCAATCACCTTTCTTGCGCTCCCCTTTTTTCCACCATTTAGGTACCTATATGAGTTATTTATAGGCATATTATAGAACTTTTATTTTTGCTTCACACACTCTGTGACAGATTTCTTTCATGTTTGGTTTGATTTATCATGGATCTAATGTATGGAACACTGCTTGGATAGTTTACATTCTTTATTGATGATTGAACCCAACAGCTATATATCTTCTACGAATAATCTAGTAGTGATTGATTACCATGTTATGTTTAAATCATAGTTGCCAGCGTGGGAAACGGATTCGGGAAGCGAAACGGGAAACACAAGAAAAAATATTGAGGGGGAACGGGAAGCGAGAAACGAGAAAACTATAAAAAAAATCATACGAGAAATGTCTTAGGAAACACATTAGAATCGTTTCAGAAACGATATAGCAACGTTAATGAAAACGCATGTGAAACACAAGGAAAACATGAAATAGGCTTTTCAAAAAAAAAAAGGAAAACATGAAATATATGGTTTTGTAGATTCAAATTTTGTTAAGTTCAAGTATCTATTTAGATATTTCTTACTTTTAGTTTTTAATAAGGTATACGCTGTTGTTTTCCTTTTTAATATCTATTCCACAATTTTATTGTGTTTTAAAAAAAAAAATGATTTTCGTAAGGTTCACAAATATTTCCCACACGTTTCACATAAGTTTTCTAAAGGTTTTCCATATGTTTCTCACGTTTTTCATATAAGTTCCTTATACATTTCGGAAACGAGTTTCCCACCTTTCCGAAACGTGTTTTAGGGGAAACGTCCCACTTGCCCAAGGAGTTTCCAGCTACTATGGTTTAAACTGATCAGGAATGAGTGTTTGCTGCCATATATTGTAGATATGTATTCTTTAGTAGTGACCAAATCACATCTCTATTGTGTGCTTCTTATCTATAATTGTGGCACACATTTGATCAACCCACTAAAGTGTGGATCTCATCATAGATGGCTCATGGCGTGGAAAACTCGCAAAAGATAATGCTATCCCTCCGATAAATGACCAACAAACAAGATTTTCGAACTCTGAGCCTTCCCTAGTATGGTCCATCTAGTGGGGAGTCATGGTTGAGCATACAGATATGGCGTGTAAATAAAAATCACTTAGAAAAATTACAGCCATCGCTAGTGTGGTCCAAGTGGTTGGTCTTGGTTGAGCATACAGATATGACATGTATAACTAAGAATCACGTAGAAAATTTCCAGCCATCTCTAGTGGCGTCCATCTAGTGGTGAGTCTTGGTTGAGCAAACATATATGACATGTAGAACTAAGAATAACTAAATAGAAAAGTAACACATTGTGCCCCTATATATGGAGATGTTAGTCACACTCCATTGCCTTGATCTTGGCATCCCTTTATTTTAAATTTAAATGATAGCTTGTTGGAAAAATGATTGGCAGAAGCTAACTTGTTGGAAATATGACTGGCAAATGATAAGTAGTTGGAAAATGAAACAGTCAATAAAAACAAGTGGAGAGGGATACCAATATCAAAACAAGGGAATGAATATAATTTCCTCATACATATATACATGTGTGTATTATCTGTGTGTGTATGATTTGAAAGAGAGAGAGAGAGAGAGATGGTATTAAGCACTTACGATTAGAGACAAATGCCTTATTTGAAGCGTCAATACCATTTAACATAGCTGTTTTTGGTGTCCATACACACATATAGTTAGCATTTAATTATATATTACGCAATATGTAGTCCTTAAAAGTTAATTATATAGTATGCACTACAGATGATAGGGTCGAGCTATATAAGTCGGAACCACTGCCCTAAACAAAAATATAAGACCTAATACCTATTACTTTGGATCAACTGGCACCATGAGTCGACATGTTAATATGAGTACAAATGCTGATAAACAATAGCATATCATGCACACTTATTGAAAACTTACAAACACAAACACGATAGAGTAAAAATGGGAATTGGCACCCACAGTCCCTTGATTAAAAAATGGCACTCCTTGGCTTATTTTACAATTAATTATTTTGTTAAATGTTGTTAATTCCAAAGAAGCTATCAACAACCAACAAAAGAGTGTTTAATAAAGAGAGGAGTACCAACTATCCAAATTCCAAATTTTCAAAATACTATCCAAATTCCTATCAAAGGTACATATCCAAAGTTAGTTCAACAACATTTCAAAGGTATCAGTACGGGACTTTAGATCCCTAACAAGATTTTATCAATTAAACCATTAGACCGCCATCTCGACGATGATACCTTTGCAAATTGATATTGAAAAGGCTTAGCAGAATTCATTAGCAATACCAATTCCAGGTATTGCAAAATAAATGCAAGGGGTCTCCACTTGAACATGAACATGCAAACAAAGCATCCATAAAGGAATGAAAGAGTCACGGGTCAAGACAGGAGTAAAATAAGCAGCTAATGATAATTTAGACAATTGTTAACTTATTTCTACGAAAGGATCACACTCAATCATTATAGTGCAGACCATCTTTGGTGGCATACTTTGCTTCGTTTCAAGATCAACATTACAAACCTTAAATTTGAGTTGTTGAAGATAGAGATGTGTTCTCCGTTCTTAGAAACCTCCATTGGGCAATCCAAGCTCAATATCTCACACCAACAAATAAATCATGCACCAAAAATGATCAGCTTCAACTACCCCAACAAAAAATTAACTTCAAGGTAGATTTTTCTCATATAGATAATTAGTACGATGAAGGAACACAATAGCAATCAATCAAGGTTAAGTAGATATGAGTGAGCACTAACGATTTAAAGAAAGTTTGAAAGACGGGCATATGGAACTGGCAAGCAATTTTCCATGAGATAGTAGCATGCAAGAAATAAAAGACTACTGACCTGTCCAAGAAGCAAATCACGTACATATACACCCATGGTTGCAATTCGCCCATTAGACCCTGGAGAAAATTCCTGAAGAACAGAAAATAAATATGAATACAACATGCACCAATACATAGTCAAACAGTTACTTGTCAAGCTTTTTGGTGTTTTGTTTCTAGATGTTAAGCTAACTAAAGAAGGGAAAAGATACAAAAATGCAAGAATACAAAAAATTAAATTGCAATATTGTCAAGAATGTGGAATAGTACAAACTTTTACATAATATGTTAATTAGAACTCATGTCATCAGTGCCACCACCCACTTTGCTCTGCCCCAAGAATACAAAGCAGCATGTAGAGAAAGTTAAATCATAATTTAAAGCAGGGAGATGATTTTTTTCACCACCCCCTCCACCCCCCCCCCCCCCCCCCGCGGGGTAGGATTATGCGCCCCCCTTGTAACGTGATTTGATATCAAAAAGCGTTGAAGTCTGCCACAATTCACTTTAAAAGGGGGCGTGCATAATCCTACCGGGAGAGAGAGGGGGGGTGAAACAATCATCTCCCTTTAAAGTAGCATCAAAGGAGGAGGAGAAAATTACAGCAAATAATGGATTCAAGAAGATCAGTTAGATGAGGAAGAGAAATAGGGCAAACCTTAATGGTCTCAATAGAAAAGAAAAGAGTAGCTTTTCTCTTTTTTTCATTCTCTTACATATAAAACCCTAGGCCTGACAACCCCCCCATGTGAATTTCCATGCAAATAAATAAACTAAAATTACAAAATTGTCCCAGAAGTTAAAGGATAACTGTAAATATTCTCCGATTTGCAGTAATTAACAACCGTCCTCTTTTAGCAACCAAAATCTAGCAAATGTGATCTGTTTATCACCAAATTGAAATCTACGTAGTCAACTTGATGATGATCAGTCATGCCAACTTTAAACCCATATGCTCCAACATGAGGCCAACAGTAGTAATCTGAAAGTAGGCTAGATTAAAAGAACGTGCACATTAATCAGCCCCTTGTTTTTTGCGGGGCATCAATTTTTATTATTCTTCATGGATTTATTTGATTTATTGATGTATCGAATATTATATTTCCATCAAACCAGATCAAACCCCACCAATAAATAAAAATAACGGTGCAAAAGAGCAACTATTATATGGAAGAAAGTACATAATGTAAAGAATGATAAGTAAACAAGATCCTAGGGAAAAATAATAGTACGCAAAATAACTAGCAATTAGAGCAGAATATAAGATTATTGTTGCTACCTGAACCCAAGCCTTTCCGCCAATTCATAACTATTCAGCCTTTTATTGCAGCAGCTAGGTTGTTTTCATCTCTCTGTCTAGAATTGCATGGGTGCTTGCCACTAGTTCATACACACTTAGAAATAAGATTATTGTTGCTACTTTGCGGCTACTGCCAAACCTCTTCTCCACGCATTTAAAAGAACTTCTTGAATCGTGTCTAAGAATCGTAATATAGGGAAGTACGTGCCCAAAATAAGGATATTGTGTCCCACACACATGATCTCTATTTCTTGCAATCCTGTATACAGGTCATGCCAAATACAATAGCTATGACTAGGTGGCGTGAGAGCTGGAAATTTATCCCACAATCACCCTCATCCAGCATGTTAATGATTACCCCTCTGTGTTGCATGCAAGTAATTTTCATTTTCAACCCACAATGAGGTGCCATACCATAATCCTAAGAATAGCCATGATGTGAAACTTCAAAGGGAACGTCTGGCAAGAACCAAGTGACACCTTCAAGGCACCAGTGCGAATGCCACCAAATGATTTGGGTTAAGCATGTAATAAGAACAAATAAAGTCATTTTGCCTGCTTATGAACTGAGGCTCTTCACAACACATCTCACATCATTATCATCAGGTTTACGCCATCCACCCTTGGTGAACGAACGCCATTTCATGCCCTCATTGGAGGACATCCAAATTACTCATTCCTCCAGTCATGGAGTTGTATTCTTACGTTCCTGTGCCATCAACTCAGCAAAAGAAGCACTCTCCCCACAATTGTGATATGTATTTTCATTGGTCAGAATGACAAGCACAGGGGATACAAATGTTATTCCCAATTTCTATGAAAAAACTAATCTCACTTCATGTCACCTTTGATAATGGCTGTTTTTATGATCTTCTAAGTGCTGGACATGAGCTTAAGGGAGATACACTCATGGATCCCCCCTCCAGCTAGTTCTCTACCTCACAGTACCTCTACTGATGTTCTCTCCTCCATAAATTAAACCCAGGATTCTTCAACCCCATGGGATGTTCTACAACTGTCATCTCCCTGATAACAAGGGTGACAAACATTTGGGAATCAGCTTCACTCATGGATGGAAGATGACATGGGTGGCTATAACACTTGGGAATTGTCCTCGGACCATTAGGTAAGAATATTGTTGGATGTATGTTGTTTCATAAGTTGAAACGAAAACTCAATGGTACAATAGACAGGTGCTATAAAGTCTGCCTTGTTGCAAAAGAATATAACTAGCAAAATCAAATTGACTATAATCAAATGTTTAATCTACAGGTGAAGAGTAACGCAATTTGACTGGTCATGGCCTTGGCTAACACTTTTAGATGTTCTCTATTGTAATTAGATGTTACAAATTCATTCCTAGCCAAGTGTCTGAATGAAGTGTATATGGAACATCCTGAGTAGTAACAGGCAGCAAATAAAAGAGATTATGTCTGCAGATTCAATAAGGTTATATACGGGCTCAATCAAGTACCACGTTCTGAGTTTAACAGACTCCATTAAACTCTATACTTTAAATGTCTTCTAGTGTGCAGATATGTTACCATTTGGCCCCTCATTTAAAAGATCATACATTCGACAATTAGAGTGTGCAACCTGATAAGGTTTGAATTTAATTGCTTTCATTAAATTCTACCTTCATTCACGTGCTAAGAGATGGAGAGGTCCTTCAATTTCTCTTTCATTTTTCAATTTCAGCTGTGATCCACCCAACCTAATCATGGAGATAGTGGAGGATTATGAAGTTAGTTTTTGTTGGCCTTTAAGGCATCAAGCATTAAAATGACATCAATGTGGAGAGAGTCATTATCAAAACAGGGGAATGTGGATATCGTTTCCCTTTAAAATCACGAATTGAATCACTTAACGATACAAAGCAGGAATTTTTGAGGAATAGGGATGCTTGAGTAGCCCCCTTTGTAATACAATAAAGCACACCGCTACTACCAAGGTTTTAAATTTCGGTTTCGATGTCAGTTTCGGCCACCACCGAAACCGAGAAACCAAAATGTTTCGATTTCAGGCCGAAACCATGTAAAAATATGATTGTGATTTCGTTTATTTTTTTAATTTCGACCAAAATGTCTAAAATTTTGGTGTCAATTTCGGCGAATTCGGTTGAAATTTCAGCTATTTCGGTGGAAATTATAACATTTCGGTGTACATTTTTAAAATTTCGGTGGAAATTTATAAATAAATAAAAAAAAAAAAAAAAGTAAAAAAAGAATTTCGGTGAAATTTCAGTAAGATTTCGGTGAAATCTTGTAAAGAAACGACTTCGTGTGAATTTCGTTTCGGTTTGTGCCGAAACCGAAATATTTCGGCCGAAATGAAATGTTCGGCCGAAATGAAATGTTTCGGCCAAAATGAAATGTTTCGGCCGAAATTTAAAACCATGGCTACTACATAGTGGGCACCAACTTTGGCTAATCTGACTGTTCATCTTATGGAACCTATGTTGTGTTATGTATTTTTTAAACTAGGGAATTATAAAACAATCAAAAAGACACAAGACTTAAAATAATTCATTCACGATTTGTTAAAATTTGCCAAACAGCCCGGTAATACAGTTTTGTTTTAAATCATAAATTTTAGATACTGTATATAGCTTTTTAGAGTTTTTAATAATTGAGGATATATATAATTTTACATCCAAACAGTTAAGAATGTGGATATTTCTCTGCTAGCTCTCCAAACTCAAGTACACCATGCAACCCTCAGGAGAAGAGGAGGTTGAGGGTTCTTTCCCTATATTCAGTTTGCAAGGACGCTAACTAATATTGGGAAAAAAACAGCAATTACACTATCAATATAAATCAAAGTCTTCGCTTTTCAACCAATCTCTCCAATTAACCAGTCAGAAGGTGGAATTCTAGTCGGGCCAGAGGCATCTGTCAGTTTCTCCTAGCATTGAAAATTGTTAAGGAGAAGGTAGAGGTCAGGTAGATTTCTCTCACGCAAACGACGAACCATTTTCGTGTATTTGCTGAGGAGAAGATAAGAGGTAAGGTAGATTTCTCTCGCGCAAACAATGAACCTGAATCCGGTTCAAAATCTTCGATCGCGAACTCGTTGATGTCGATCTAGGGTTAGGGTTTCCGACGAAACCGAAGAAAACCTTCTCTAACAAAGGGGTTATTACAATTGGGGTTCTGCTATGTAGATTTCTCCCGCGCAAACGACGAACCTGAATCCGGTTCAAAATCTTCAATCACGAACTCGTTGATGTCGATCTAGGGCTAGGGTTTCCACCGAAACCGAAGAAAACCTTCTCTAACAAAGGGGTTATTACCATTAGGGCTCTGCTTCTTCCCAGTTTTCTACATTCTTCCTCCCACTGCATCATTTCCCCTAGCTTCATCATAAATGCTGAGCATTTACTTGTCTCCTAACCCATTTCCAAGCATACCTCGTCGTATTTTGAGTTTTCCTACCCAGATATGGGCACTCCCATGCCACCAGATACAGGCAGAAATTCCCACCTAGCTAAGGCTTGAAATTCTAAGCAGGAAGGGAGCTACTCACAAAACGGTAAGTTTCAACAGACAAGGTAAAATAGAAGGCAAAGAAAACCCTGACTACCAACACCCCAAAAAGGACAGGTATCTAGTTTTCGACTTTCAGAAAGATGCTCGAGATGTAAAGCTATACCCCCCTCTCATCCTGAAAATATCCTTTGAACCAGGAGTTTGAGCAGCAAGAAAACACAAAATGGAAATGGAGCAACCTGTTCTCTGACCACCAAGTGAACCAACAGTCCGAAAACTGGAATATATGGAACCCCAACCCTCGGATGATGATCAAGCAGTGGTGATCTTTGAAGAAGAAGAGTTCAAAGCTGCAAAGGAGAGATGGGCAAACTGCCTGGTCGGATATTTAATTGGTAGAAGACCTTACTTTGTTGCCCTAAGAGGATGGTTTTAAATTTTGGTTTAGGTATGTGTTTCAGTCCTCACCGAAACCGCAAAATAGCTAGTACAATAGGCAGACCTCTGTATATGGACTCCCTCACTGTAGAGACATCCAGACTAAGTTTTGCCCGAGTTTGTGTCGAAGTAACTGCTGGGAAACACGCCCCCACCCCCCCCCCCCCCCCAGACACAATCTTATTTAATTCCCACAGGGACTCACTCTCAGTTGTGCAATATGAATCGAAGCCATCAGCTTGCACGCTATATAAGAACTTAACCCACCTTCCGAAGGGTGCAACTCAAGGTTGCCAGAGCGGGAAGCAAAGGCACTCAGGAAGGTGGGAAGCGGGAAGCATGAAAGGTCGGAGAATTTTTTTTAATAGTTAAATATTTTAAAAAATTACTAAAAAAATATAAGAAATAATTATAGGGAAATGTTATCAGCACTACTGTATTTTGATGAGGGCACTCCTCACTTTATTAAAAGTACGGTATGGCCCGCACCATAGGATGATCCAGACCGTCCATTAGATGGGCCACAGCCTAAATAGGTTGTGCCCCAAAAATCATTTCCATAGGTTGATCCCAATCCTCTGATCTATAGAGGGTTAGGATCGAAGGGTTGGGATCAACCTATGGAAATGATTTTTGGGGCACAACCAATTTAGGCTGTGGCCCATCTAATGGACGGTTTGGATCATCCTATGGTGCGGGCCATACCGTACTTTTAATAAAGTGAGGAGCGCCCTCATCAAAATACAGTAGTGATGATAATATTTCCCTAATTAAATGAACCAACCAAATATTAAAAAAACACCTTTTATTAAAAGATCCAACATTTACTTGAAGGAAAATAACTATCAGCTGAAATGCCCGTGTTGACCAGTGCGTTGACTAGTGCCTGTAGAAAAATTAGAAACCAAATTATGAGATTTTTTTTACCGAAATTTTGAGATTTAATAATGTTTGGACATGATAGAATTTATGAATTATTAAAATTGGATAAATACCCCATTGTTTGGAAGTTAAGGTTTTGACCGACCCGTTTTTTCGAATTTTGTACTAGAACTGAAAAGTTGACTTTTTATCCTTTTACATTTGGGTCTTGAAACTATTTTTAATAGATTCAAATGTGGGGTATTCCCTTATTTACATGTAAATCTTAAGTAAATACTGAAATGACTTTACATTTAAATACAAAGAAGAGGAAGAGAAGAACACTGCCAAGAGACAAGGAGGGTAGATAGGAAACGTGTTTCCCAAAGTGGAATCGTGATTCCCATAGAGTGGGAATCACGTTTCCCACGATTCCCAATTTTTGGGGAATCGCAAAGATTCTTGATTTCAAATCGTGAATTGGGGAATCGTGATTCCCTAGTCGAAGTAACGATTCCTGCTTCCTTGGTGGGACTTGGCTCCCAGAATCTAGAAATCAGGGAAAACCCATCAAGAAAGAATGGAGAGTTTTTAAGGCATGGCAAAGAGCCAACAACATAATTAAATAAACATCCTACTGCAGCAAAGGAACACCTCCAAGAAGAAGACATTGAATGCCCCGGCATGGAAAACAGAGAAGAAAGAAAAATCCCCTTAACCAATAGCTTCAAATTACTTGAAGAATTCCCTAATGAGGATGACGAGCAAATTCAAGAGGAGATAATTCAATCTGATGAGGAACCTCTAGAATTAAACCAACCTTGCAAGGCCAGCACCCAAGATAGAAAAAACTCCCCCTCAGAAAGTAGTAACTCCATGAAGAATAGTTTTGCCACCCTTGCACAGACGCACCAAGAAGAATTAAACATAGAATGCATCCACCCATCAGATGAAGAATTCACAACAAGTAGTGAAGAAGGCACCTCTGAAAATGAGGAATCATGGGCAGAAAAAAAATCACTCATCGAAATACTCCTCAGATAGTGAAGACAATCCAAAAAGCTCGAAAGAAGAAAGTATCATGCGTGGATAAACGTCATCTAGTCACATTGATCCTAGTTGAGCAAGAGGGCAGTAAAGGAGAGGGCCCAGAATTGGAAGAATCAAATGTACCGCACATAGAATTACAGGAAAAGGGCAAGGTAATGATAGAAGATGCGGAGTCACCCTCCCATGAACCATGGCAGAAGGTTCCAAAGAAGAATTGGCTAAGACGCTCCCAAGGATCCCAACATGCTCCCATCAAGCTAGTCGATTATGTAACTCAAGAGCATTGAGCAGTTTGAACTCTTAGGTCCAGTGTTCTGTATTCGTCTAACCCAAATTTGGATCTCCCTCTCACATGTTTTCCGAGTTAAGGATGGTGTCTTTTTTTTTTTATGACATAGGGTATCCCCACCCCATTTTACGGCAGGCCTAATCCCTATGGATGCACGCAATCAAGGATGGCATCTTGTACCCACGAGTGTAATATCTTTCTCTTTATCTAATAAAATGGTAGGGGTCCCCATCAAACCCCAGCTTACCTATCCAGAAAAAAATCTCTCCAATTAAAACCCTCCACAAATAAACAGCATTCAATAGTTGTGAATATTCAGAATAATCCTAGAATAATTCTTGTATATAATAAAATAAATTCCAAGCAAAATATGAAGGAACTTCCTTGTAGATTTCTGGATATTGAGAAACAGCATCACGCTATTTGAGATTGGGACATTACATGATCAGATCTCAGACTCAGAGAATCCTCTCAGGAAGATGCAACTTTTATTTATTCAATGCGACAAGCTGCCAAACAGATCAAAAGACCGCTATTTTGTTTATATCACTCAAATATCCTAGTTAATAGTATAGTGATGTAATCCTAACACTTCATCTAAACTTCTAAAGAGGCCTAACGTAACATAAAAGAGACTTGTAAAACCAAAAAATACCTAACAAAAGCCATAAAAAACCCACAAAAATGCCTTGGGAGAACGAGTAAAGAGTTAATCCACATTACAATCAATTGATCCTTGGATACAAAGTATCATATTTCGGGAAATGCTCCAACCTCCAATATCTGAATATCACCATCATTCCCTTCAATCTTCACAAGTTCACTAGAAGGTAACACTAAACCTCCAAGGCGACCAAAGATAGGATGAGGAAGGAATGAATATGATGAGGATGCACCAAGGAAGGGAAAAGAGGACAGTGGAGATAAAAAGAGTAATGTTATGGAATGAAGAAAGACTAGGGAAACAGATTATATAAAAGGAAAGGGGGAGCAAAATAGAGTGGAAAGGGTCAACAGGGTTGAATAGAGAGGTGGAATCACATGAACAAATTTGAGATTTGAAAATTTTTCTGACTTTTGAAGGAGAAGAGTGTTTGCTGTAAATTTCTCAAATGGTACTAAAATGCACCTAAATTTTAAGTAGAGGATGATAGGGTGCATCAGACACAAAATAGAGAACTTAAAGTGGCTTGCTGACATAAAGCACACTTAAACGAGACTTTTATGTTCGCGAGAGAAAGAAAGAAGGAAAAGAAGTGGATGAGGAGGCAACCATAGGGAACAAAAGGTGAGCCTTGGGTGGATAGGAGAAGAGATTTCTTCACTTCTTTTTAGAAAAAAGAAAAGATGCTATAAGACGGGCATATTAGAGGAGAAATTATGAATTGATGAGGTACGCAAGAGCGGAAGGGATCAGCTGGGTCTCGGATTTTCATTAAGAGTGAAGAGGAAGAAAGAAATACCTTTTTGAAAGATGAGAAAGAGAAGAATGGCCCAATGATGATGATCTTGATTTTGTCCCGCTTTGAAATTACATAAAATATAATACCGAGAAATAAGATGAAGAAGATTAGAGAAGATATCGTATGGAGTCGTCTAAAGTTGATTCCTTTATTAACAACATGAAAGAATACAATTATGTTTATCCAAAAGTAGGTCAAATAATATCCCTACTAATGACTTTTAACAAAAGTATCATGTCCGAGTATAGTTACCGTATTGTGGGATGTATCATTCCTTGCAATGATATGGATTCTTTGGAAAGAAAGAAATGCTAGGGTGTTTAAAGGATTCTCAAAAAGACCTCTATTCCTATATAACAAAATGATAGCCCTCACAATATCTTGGGTTAGAACCATTCCAAGTTTTGCATTTGTGTCTGCTTATGATTTGTGGCATGAATGGAGAGTGATATGTGAGGGTGTAAGGACTGAGCCTAGAATAACCCAATCTTGGGAGTCACCCGCTCAAGGATTCTTGAAACTCAACTTCGATGGTTCTAGTATGGGAAATCCGGGCCCATCTGGAATTGGGGGAGTTTTAAGAGATGACCAAGGAAATGTCATTTGGGCCTTTTCAGGTCCGATTAGGATAGTGGATGCCAATGAGGCAGAAGTAAGGGCCATTTACCATGGTATCAAGCTTCTTATGAATGTAGAAATGGAAAATGTGGAAATTGAAGGAGACTCAATCAATGTGATAAAATGGCTCAACGGCAATCACTCAATTCCGTGGAGGTTTGTGGTGCTTTTTGCTGATTGAGAAAGATCCTACATCATTTTGGTATCAGAGCAGGTCAGCACTATGTCTACTCGTACGGGAAGAACCTACAAAGGGAGATTGATTGATCATCAACGAGATGAGTTGTAGCTGAGGCTTGTGGAGCAAATGGATGGCTTAAACACTCGTATGGGAGTCCTAGAATCAAGGGTTACTCAAACCACAGGTTAACTCTGCAGCCAACCTTGATGGAGAATCAAGTGTAGGCGAAGCCAATGATGAGAGAGCTGTTGAACGAGGTGGACAGCATGTAGATCAGCCAATTAATCTCACTCCAAGGCGAGGAGTGGGGATTGACAGACCTCAACAAGAGCCCCAACCCCCCTTGATGGATTGGACAAGGGTGTTGCTTGAGAGAGACTATTATGAACCTCAAGATATGGCGGGAGATATCACAAAGAAGGAGAAGGTGGATGTGAAAGACTTTGACGGGAGACTCGATCCAACAATCTTTGCCGATTGGAACTATATGTCAGATGAGAGGCGAGTTTGTTTTACTAAGATGAAGCTCGTAAGTCTAACAAAAGTGTGGTGGATGGGTGTCGAAGGCGACATAAGAAGGTTAGGACAACCACCCATTCGTACTTGGCAAGAGATGAAGGCAAAACTTCGAGAAAAGTACATGCCACCCAATTATCAAGACCGAATATGTGAGCAGCTTGTCAATCTTAAGCAAGGAAGCATGTCCGTGGCAGAATATATGCAAAGGTTCGACGAACTCAACACCCGAAGTCAAATTGTTGAAGATCCTCGTCATACCTTGGCTAGATTCAAATCTGGTCTGAGATCTTATATAAGGAGAGAATTGCTCCGAAAACCACTATACAACGTGGAGCAGGCTTTCCAGGTGGCCTTAGACATGGAGGAGTACTTGTGAGTGCCAACTATGAAGAAATTTTCTTCCCAAGCTGGGGAGACGGCCACAAAAAGGATTAATGAAGGCAACCAAACCTTTAGGGCAGCACCTTCTCAAACTAATAGAAGGCCCATTGATCCTAAAGGAAAGGCACCCATGGTTGACGTAACGAAGAAGCACAATGGAAAAGACTTTTGCTTTAGGTGCGGAGGCAAAGGACACATGGCGTACCATTGTCCAACCAAATCCAACCTACATCTGGGGAAAGAACATGTGGAAGAGCCTAGTCAACAAGAAGAAGCCGAGAATGAGGCGAATGAAGAAGGCGCAGTGTACAACGCTGATGACTAAGCAGATTCAGACATAGACACTTCCCTCGCAATGGTGGTGAGACACAACCATATCATGTTGCTTGGATCGACAACACCACCATACCAGTAAACCAACGTTGCTTAGTTTCCATTTCTTCGGGTCAATATAAGGATTATGTTTGGTGTGATGTGGTCCCCATGAATGTTACACACATATTATTGGGCCGACCCTAGTTCTATGATAGTGGTGTGTACCATTGTGGGAAAGAGAATACTTACCATTTTATGTGCAATGATGAGGACATCACCCTATTCCCCAAGAGCACAGAAGAGCTCAAGAAATTCAAGGAAACTACACAGAACGTCCATACAGCAAGCTGCCCATTGGAAGAAAGCACTCCAATTGCTTACCAGGAAGAAGTTTGAACGTGAAAGCAAGAGTATGGGAGTTATGTATGTTGTTGTGGCCAAAGAAGTTGAAAAACCAACAGCTTATCAGCCTTCAGATGTGCCTAAAGTAGTGGCAAAGCTTCTACAAGATTTCTCTGATGTTGCTCCTGATGACTTGCCTGATGCCTTGCCACCTACGCGTGATGTCCAGCAATCAATCGATTTAGTTCCAAGTGCACAACTGCCGAACTTGCCAGCTTATCGAATGAATCCTATGGAACATGCCGAGTTGAAGAGGCAAGTGGATAAGCTTTTGTCAAAAGGATTCATTAGAGAAAGCTTGAGTCCGTGTGTTGTGCCAGCGTTATTGACCCCAAAGAAGGATGGGAGTTGGCGCATGCGCGTGGACAGTTGTTCTATCAACAAGATCACCATCAAGCATCGCTTTCCTATTCCGCGGCTCGATGATATGCTGGACATGATGGCTGGAGCTACCATCTTTTCGAAGCTGGATCTCAAGAGTGGTTATCACCAAATCCGTATTCGCCCCGGAGATGAATGGAAGACGGCTTTCAAGACCAAGGATGGACTCTACGAGTGGCTAGTTATGCCTTTCGGCCTATGCAATGCACCAAGTACCTTCATGCGAGGGATGGCGCAGGTACTACAGCCTTTTATTGGTCATTTCTTGGTTGTGTACTTTGATGATATATTGATCTATAGCAAGACTAAGGAGGAACATCACTTCCATTTGCAACAAGTGCTGAGGGTTCTCCGGCAAGAGAAACTCTATATTAATATGAAGAAGTGTTCCTTCATGAGTTCTCATGTTGTGTTTTTGGGATTTATTGTGTCTGCTAGGGGTGTGGAAGCAGATCCAGAGAAAATTGAAGCCATTGTCAACTGGCCTACACCTACCACATTGCATGAGGTGCGGAGTTTCCACGGGTTAGCAACTTTCTATTCGAGATTTATTCGTAGTTTCAGCACTGTTATGGCTCCAATAATTGATTGCATGAAGAAGGGCCAGTTCACAGGGACACGAGGAGCTTCCAAAGCTTTTGAAGAGGTAAAGAAGCGAATGACAGAGGCACCAGTACTACAATTACCAGATTTTACCAAAGTTTTTGAAGTGGCTTGTGATGCTTCACACGTTGGTATTGGTGGTGTACTCAGTCAGGAAGGCCATCCAATTGCATTCTTCAGTGAGAAGCTTAATGACGCCAAACAAAAATATTCTACGTATGACAAGGAGTTTTATGCGGTAGTACAAGCCTTACGTTATTGGCGGCATTATCTTATCTCTAAGGACTTTGTGCTATATTCTGATCATGAAACTTTGAAGCATATCAACAATCAGAAAAAATTAAGGAAATGGGTTGAATTCCTTCAAGCTTATACATTTGTCATTAAGCACAAGGCTGGCGTCGAGAACAAAGCAGTCGACGCTCTTAGCCGAGTGTTGTACGTGCTTACTACCATGACCGTAAAGGATGTAGGATTTGAGCAATTGAAGAATAAGTACCCTTCATGCAAGGATTTTTGCATTATCTATGATGATTTGCTAGCTAGACAGCGGGTTCATACTGACTTTTCTTTACAAAATGGCTATCTATTCAAGGCACATCATCTTTGTTTACCCTCTACTTCTGTGCGTGACCAAGTTGTATGGGAATTGCATGGGAGAGGTCACTTCGAACGAGACAAGACGATTGCCATGATTGAGGAAAGATTTTATTGGCCTAGTCTCAAGCATGATGTTGCTAAATTGGTGTCCCAATGTCGTGCATGTCAATTGTTAAAGGGAAGGAAGAAGAACACGGGCCTTTATACACCACTTCCGATTCCTCATGAGCCATGGCAAGACCTAAGTATGGACTTTGTCCTAGGATTGCCAAAGACCGTTCGGGGATACGATTCTATCTTAGTTGTTGTGGATCGTTTTTCAAAGATGGCACATTTTATTCCTTGCTCAAAGACCACAGATGCCGTACATGTGGCAAAATTGTTCTTTAAAGAAGTGGTGCGACTCCATGGATTGCCGAAAACTATTGTGTCAGACAGAGATGTGAAGTTCAATAGCTACTTTTGGCGGACTTTGTGGCATTTATTGAATACTCAGCTAAAATTTTCAGCTGCTTTTCATCCTCAAACTGATGGGCAGACCGAAGTTGTTAATAGAAGTCTTGGAAATCTACTTCGTTGCTTGGTGGAAGACAAGATTACTACATGGGATTTGATTTTACCGATGGCTGAGTTTGAATACACTAGCTCAATTAACAGATCTACTGATCGTAGCCCCTTTGAGATTGTTTTGGGTTTGCAACCAAGGAAACCAATTGATTTGGTTCCTCTACCCCTTTCAGCTCGTCCTAGTGCAGAAGCAAACGCGTTTGCAGAGCATATTCGAGCCATCCATGCTGATGTGCGCCACAAAATTGCTTCAAGCAATGCTAGATACAAGAGCCAAGCAGACTTACATTGTCGACATGCTGAGTTTGAAGTTGGGGATCAAGTTATGGTGCGTATACGACCCAAACGCTTTCTGACCAGCGAGTATAAGAAGCTTCAATATCGAAGTGTTGGTCCTTATAAGATTCTAAAGAAGATAAACTCTAATGCCTATGTTTTGGACTTGCCGGACAGCATGGGTATTCGTAATATCTTCAATATTGAAGATCTTACTCCTTACCCTGGACATTTTGATGCTTCTAGCGACCTCACTACTGCTCGTCTTCCTCCAGCTTCTAATGTTCATGATGAGATTGAGGATATTGTGGACACCAACATTGTTTCAACTCGAAGCGGTGGGTACCAAAAGTATTTGGTGAAGCGGAAGAATAGGCCGTGGTCGGACTGCATGTGGATTTCTAATGAGGAATTTCAACAATTGGCTCGTGATCTTTATGAGAGATACCACTTTTTCAACTCGCCAGAGTTGAGTTTTTCCAAGCAGGGGAGAGATGATGCAAGCACCATGCAAGGGAAATTTGGAAAATATTACAAGAGAAGGGGCGCGCCTAATTCGAAGGCCAATATAGTTATTTGGCAAGATTCCCAATCAGACCTTGCTTAAAGAGTCAAAGTGATTTTGAGTCCTGTTGCTAGTGTTGAGTTTATTATTAGGGGTATTCTAGTCATTTTTTGTTTAAGGCCGGTGGTTGTGGGCTAGATCAGTGGGTTTTTTGTTTGTGGGCTTTTTATGTTGATTTGAACCGGCTTTATTGAATCTAGTAGGTAAAGAGTCCAAGACAATTGTAGTTACTTGGCCTCCAAGTTTACTTGATCACCAAGTTTACTTGGCCTTCAAGTTTACTTGATCACCAAGTTATGGAGTCTAAAAACAATTGTAATGATCATTTCGAGGCAATGAATGAATTCTAGAATTTTCAGTGTTGAGCTCTTCATTGAGGGTATGATTGCCGTCTCCTAAGTGTGAGTGCTTAGGAAAACCCTAGGTGTGATTGCCTAGGTTTCTCTATCATTCTTCTTTAGTTTTTCTACAAACCCACATTGTTTTTTTCTTTTCAAATTAACCTAATTAAATCCCTTCCACTAGCTATATAAATCCTCCATCAAACCCAAAGCCCTATTTATTTCATTATTAGTCATCCTCTAACTCTTTCCCTAGACAAAACCCCAACCTAAAATTCATAATATAGTGCTGATTGAGAAAGATCCCGCATCACTTATATGTCAATAATCATAACAATTGCACTTCCACTACATCTCATTTTCCTCCCCATCTTCGTCAGCATCATAATATTTTTTTTTTAAATGATAACCATACTCAACTCAACTCAACTAAGCCTTTGTCCCAAACTAGTCGGGGTCCGCTAATGAATCCTTTAGAAAATTTTCATGAAGGTGAAAGAATCTACCCGGCTCAAATTAACGAAGTCTAATCCTGACACTAGTTGGGTTTGTCTACATGGATCATTTTCTTCCATTCTCTCCTATCAAGTATTTCCACACTTTTTCTACCCAAGTTGTTTTTTATCTGCACCTACCACTTTTTACTCCATCAACTTTGCACGAGTAACTTCTTCTCACTGGAGCATCCAAAGGCCTACGTTGCATATGCCCAAACCATATTAAGTTGTGCTCTCTCTTCTTCTCCTCAATTGGTGCAACACCTACCTTTTTACGGATGTCTTCATTTTTAATTCTATCTAACCTTGTGTGGCCGCACATCCATCCAAGCATTCGCATCTCTGCTACACTCATCTTATGCACATGCTGCTTCTTAGTTGCCCAACATTATGAGCCATATAGCATGGCTGGCCTCACAGCTGTGAGAAACAAAAGAGAATTGATAAATGACCGAGGTGGTCAAGGTACAGAGAGAAACAAAAGAGAATACAAATACAAAAGCAAAAACACGGGATTTAAGGGGGGAGGGAATCATAGAGAGCAAAAGCGTCCTTAGAAACTCCTCTCACAAGACGATCGGCCACATGATTAGCGGGGCGACGAACATAGAAGCGAGCCATCCAATCAAACATCTCGTCAAAAAGAGAATCAAACCAGCAAGGAGGTTTTTTGGATTTTATTAAGCCACCTAATGACATTCATAGTCTCCTCCTACTATCACATTTTCCACCCAATCTCTGGCTAATAGCTTCAATCCTTAATGAGCCGCTTTTATTTCCGCCTCCGATGCATCTGCAATTCCGATGGGACCAGCAAAGGCCCACATCACCTCTCCAAGGGAATTTCTTAAAACACCACCAATACCTGTCGGACCCGGGTTACCAAAGCTAGAAACATAAAAGTTAAATTTCACAAAGTCCGGCGACGAAGAGGACCACGCTTGGGATATTTTGAGTCTGTGGCTCGTCAATCCACAAATAACTCTCCACCCTTCCCAAAGATCATAAGCCGAAACAAATCTAAAAGAAGGTAAGATCTTTACCCAAGATATCGTGAGGGCAATAACTCTAATGAATAGAAAATCCAGGTTCCGAGAAATCCCTTTGAATGCTCTAGCGTTCCTTTCTTTCCATAGAACCCAGATGATGGCTAGGAAAGACACATGCCATAGGATTTTGTTGTTTTGCTTCAACGTCATAATTTCTTTCTAGACAACCAAGTTTCCACACCTTAGTGAACAATCATACACGCCAAGCATCTTCTTGCTCCATGCTTGAAGCGTTTAAGATCAATGCCATCCTTACACAGTTGATCTATAGGTTCTTCATTTTAATTTATTTTTAATTTGGTAAATCTGTTGGCTTCAAATATGGAACTTCTGATTATCATACAGTCTGCTCAATTCATCCTTAATTCATCCTTAATCAGTAAAGCAACTTGACGGGGTTTGTCTATAGTCCACAAACGAATAGTAGCTATCTCATCCTGAAACTGAGGCAAACACTATATTGTTTTGTCAAGACATTGGATTCCAAGTTGTTAGTATGAGTTGTTAACTCAAAGTTCTTAGTATGTTCCTCATCAGCCTCATGCTTTTGTCCGAGATCTTGAACTTTGTGAAAGGTGTGCAAGTTAACCGTAAAAAACTTCAACTTACCCATCTCCTCCCATGTGCTATAGTTCCTCTTCTCAATCCAATATTCACTTCTCACTATCTATTTTGCCCAGTAGGGTGAGTCCCTTTAATTTGGTAGTCACCAATTGCACCTTTCATGCCTCTGCAAATACTTCCGAGCAAAGAAGTTGTTACTGTTGGCAATCAATGAAGCAACAAATCCGGTTTCATAACTTCACCTTATCATACTAATCTCCCACAACAAGTTGACTAATCTCCCACATCAAAGAAGTTGTTAATGTTGGCAATCAATGAAGGAACAAATCGGGTTTCATAACTTCACCCTATCATACTAATTTTTTTTTGTTTTGAAATGGTAAATAAATTTCAAGGTTGCCAGAGCAGGAATCGAAAGCGGGAATCGAAGGCTTCCCAGGATGGTCAGAAGCGGGAAGGAATCATAAACCGCGATTCCCAAAAGTGGGAATCGGGTTTCCGGCGAATCCGAACCGGGATTCCCAGTTTTTGGGGATTCGAGAAGATTCCCGTTTCGGATTTGAGAACCCGGGAATTGAGGTTCCCACTCCCATCCTTGATAAATTTCATTGATCAGGGGACGGACCACCCTATCATACTAATCTCCCACATAAAGTCGAACATTCTGATAAACCCCAGTTTTTAAACAGAAAATTCCAATATAACCCATTTTTTCATACGGCATATTCTGATAAACCCCACCAAGTTGAACATTCTGATAAACCCCATCAAATTCAGGACAAATGTCAACATGAAAAATCCCTTCAATTTCCCCTAGGCCGAGGATGATCAACTTCAAAAATTAATCTTCACACTCGCTCATCAAAGCCGCATGCACACCAGATTATAGTATCTACTTCCCTGATCAAACCTTGAATATATCCTCCACTTGATCGAAAAATGCGTACATTAAGCAGCGTGAACAAATTCTCAGTCATCATGTCCATATCATTGATCAACGATCAACCCTCTTCAACATTGTGGTTGTCTGGTTGAAGTCCTCGAGTTATCCTTTACATCTGATTTCTCTAGGCTAGCTACTCCAGCTCCTTAGTATGCTTCATTTGGATTATGAATCAATATAGCGTTGATCTAACACTGATTATCTTCTTCTCAGGTCTATCATTTTTATTTGAATTCTCTCAGTTTTTTCATGTTCTAATTTAATCTTTAATTTCTCCTTTTTTTTTTGAAAAGATAAATTTATTCATGGAAGTGAAGAGACTCAGGCTGAGGTAGCCCCAGACCAATAGAAATAAAACATATTACAATGCTCTTAAACAATAGCATAGCAGTTTGAGATAATAAGCCTGTCTTAAATCGCCCCAATTTCACAATATCTTCAGCCTGTCTCAAACCACCCCAATTTCGCAATATGTTCAGCTAATCATTCGAACTCATGATCATATTGGTGTACTTATCATTCTTGATTATCCAACATTTGCATTATTTTGATCAAACTTTGCATGATCACATATAATAGAATCCCTCCATGCATTATTTAGTTACCTCTAAATTTAGTCCCATTGTTGGTAGCTTATCGAAAAATTCACAACATCACAATATGAGATGATTTTCACCAATTTTTGGTACAATTCAGCATAGCATGTGGGATCAGAACTTGACACCATACCAATTAAAGCAGAAAAAGATCCAAGCAATTACACGATTCAATACCTATCAAATGCTTCAATCTTTTCTTTTTTTTTGAATGGTTCAAATGCTTCAATATTTCAACTGATTTTTGCAAATTAAAACCTCTGTAAAATTTCAGCAATAAATCGCTACAAAATTTCAAGAAAACACTCCCAAAACAAATTTTTTATAATAATAATAATAAATGTTTTAAGCTCTACCAATCAAATAATCCTCCATTCAACCAATTTATTAAACCTCTATAAAATTTCAGTTTCAAGAAAGCACTCCCAAAATTGAGACATCACACCCTCAAATTTGAGATTCTCTCAAGAAGATGACCTTTTATTTCTTCAATTCAAAAAAAATCCCGAAATAAATTCATAAAAACAATATACAACCCCATGCAAACCCTAGTCTACAATGAATTTATCATAACCTAAACTTCTAAAGAGACTCCCAATGTGACCCAAAAAAAAACCTCTAAATCCCCACAAGGATATTCAATTCATAAAATAATAGGGCCAACAAAAACCACATTAAAACAGTTTAAAAACTTGAAAACCCCAAATTAAAGAATCTATGACTTAAATAACTCCATCCATGATAATTGACACGAGCATTTGATAAGGCCAACATGCACAAGTTACTTATGTGACTTGCAATTATAACGCATCGCCATGTTTTCTCCGTTTTATCTTCCTTTTATGTTTCTCTTTCCATTGGCAAATTGAACGTGAGGACACCCTTGCTTGACTAACAAGACAGCTAATTCACTTGCTTGGGAATATGTGACTCGCTCTCGTCTTTGTAAACTAGCTATTTGGTTCTGATTCCATAAATTTTCTTCTCTTTTGTGTGTTCTATATCTCTTTTTCTCTTTTAATAAAATTCCAGTCATCGCAAAATGTGGATGAAGAAAAAAGTTTTTTTTACTACACATTATATGCTAGACATAAACTTGCTTTGAAATAATCATTCTTTGCAATATGAATTCCTTCCATCAGACAATTAAAAGAAATAGAAATTTGTAACATGTGATGGTTTACGATTACGTCAAAAACCTCTCAACTGTAACATGTCCAACTAAAAGAGGCTGCATGGGAACCTATTCAAGATAGAGGGATGCTTTTACTAAAGACTTTCGGAGATATGAATTCAATGAGAAGAAAAGAACAAGGATCTTTTTTTGTGTTTTTTTTTTTTTCTTTTTGAATGGTAAGAAGAGCTCTTTAACTAAATATCGAGCTTGCAGATGTAGGTTCTTTTAGAGCATAGATACTAATAAGAGAGCAATTCAACAAAAGTAAATTGATAGATACCTCATCATCTTTTACATAAGGCTCAAACCAGCCCCATAAAGTTTTTGGATCTGCAGCATACCGCAAGTACAGAAAACCAATCTGCACAGCATTTCAGGGTATCAGTCCCAGTGCATCAGAGTACGACAAATGTGGATATCTAAATGGGTTGAGTTTGCAAATTGTATAAAAAATATGGAAACCATGGTAATAGCACTACTTGGTGCATCAGCAGATTATTAACTGTCTATTAATGATACCAAGCTGGGTTGATCAGATCTAAAAACATTAGCATGAAGAATCTTAGATCATATTTCACGAAAGAACTTTTCTCTAAAATAAAAATCTTTTTTAGGGGCCTTACGTGGAAGGGGCGCTACGGCTTTTTTTTGAAGCGTTCCTTTCTTTGTTGACTCGAATCTTATTCATTTCTATCGTGAATGGAATTGAAAACGTGTGCAAAAGGTTTCAAGTTTTGATTTTGGTATGCGTTCTAGTCACACGGAAACAACATTTCTTTGAAAATCTCAGTGGAAATCTTGTAAAATCTCGAAAATGTATGGAAACATAAGCAAATGAAGGAAATTTAAGATAAAACTTCAAGAAATGCTAGAATAACCACAAATACACACTTAGAAATCATAACATAAGCAAGATAATCATTCACAATAGTTTAGCAACAATGAACACCTAGTGACATGCATTGTCGTGGATATCTGAAATAATATGAGACACATATATGTAGGAAACACAAAATGTACGTAACCACATCATTCATTAATTCCATAAAGAGACTACACTACAAAAAATGAGTAGTATAACATAAAGAAGAAACTTACATGTATAAGACGTGTTTACATGTGTGATATTTGACAATACACTTATATGGTATTTGATAATTGAAGAAAACTTTACATTGATAGGGTGTGTTTACATCTCTATCATATATCTTTTGAATACTCCTTTATGGGAGAGTTTTCTTCGACTGTAACTCCTAGATTATTATATCTTATGCAGGCCCTAGAAAGGATAGTGATGTTGTGGAGGCTGAAGTCTGCGCAATATAAAATGTGGTCAAACTTAAGGCCCTAATCGATGTTTCTAAGGTATGAGTGGGGGGTAATTTGCTCCAAGGTTTTAAATTTCAGTTTCAGTCAGTATGGAAACGGAAACATTTTGGTTTCGGTGGAAATCTTGTAAAATCACGGAACCATATAGAAACATATGCAAATGATGAAATTTTTTAATCTCTAAAAAAACATATGCAAATGATGAAATTTTAAGATGCGACTTTGGAAAATTCTAGAATAAGCACAAATACATACTTTGAAACCATCACATAAGCATCCCGTCCCTTTTTCTTTTCTTTTTTTGAATGGTAACAGAATATATTAAAAGAAGACTGAGGAGGTCCCCCTTACAATATAACGACACACTTACAAGCCACGAGGATCTTATACAACCCCAGAAAAAACACTTAGGGCGGAAGAAAATCAAAAAGTTCAAGAACCTGCTTCGATACTCCATCTTTTGCCAACTTATCTGCCACAACATTAGCAGATCTTCTCACATGCTGAAATGGTACCGGACATCCTTCTAAAAGGTCTTTTATCTCAACAAAGAAATGAAGGAATCTCCACGGAGGACACCTAGGGCCCCTAAGCCATCTTATAACATTAAGTGAATCACCCTCTACAATACAACTACCTAATCGATCCCTATCCAAACTCAGAAAGCCTTGGTGCACAGCTCTTACCTCCTCTTCATTCGAATCTGCTGTTCCAATTGGGCCAGAAAAAGCCTTAATGACGTCACCGGCACAGTCTCTTAATACGCCGCCGATCCACGCAGGGCCAGGATTGCCCAAACTTGAGCCATCGAAATTTATTTTTACTAGCCCCTCAGGGGGAGGGCACCAAAGCTGAGAAGTTATATTAATAATCTCCTGACTATTACATACTACGCCCCAACCCTCCCACAAGTCGAAGGCCGAAACAAATCGGAAGAGCCCGAGCCCAAGAGATAGTATGAGAAATGGCCTTGATGAATAGAAAATAAGGAGATTTAGCTTCGAAAACTCTAGTGTTCCTTTCAGTCCACGTAACCCATAAGAAGGCCAACAAAGAAAGCCACCACAATTGCTTACCTTTTTTCCCCCATGGTGTACACGTCCATCCTGCAAACAGCTCTTTAATAGATGATGGAAAAACCCAATTTATACCAAACCTTTCTAGAATCCTTCCCCATACCTCCCGAGCTACTCTGCAGTGGATGAAGATGTGATCTATCAACTCCCCTGATTCAATGCACAGAGCACAATGGTCAATAATCAGCATATTCCTCTTTCTCAGAAAGTCCACCGTTTGGATCCAGTTGCCTAACGCTGACCAGCCAAAAAAACAAACTCTTGGAGGAGCCTTTATTTTCCACACCTTTGCTGCCAATAAATTTTCCTCGAAGGGTATCAAGCTATTGTAGAAAGACTTGACTGAAAAGCAACCAGACGATTTCAAAACCCAGAGCCTTCTATCTTCCCCTGTTAAGCTGATGTAATTCTTATCAAGGACCTGAAATAAATTGATCACCGAAGGCAATTCCCTATCAAAGAAATTCCTCCTGAAGAGTGGTTTCCAGATGACTTTACCAGCGATTCTCTCATAACAGTCATTCACTAGAGCTGACTTATCAGCAGCAACTAAGAAAATGTCAGGGAATAAATCTTTTAAAGGGGAACTAGAGCACCACCGCATGGACCAGAAGGATATCCTGTCGCCGGAATACACTCTATATCTGACCCCTCGATCAAAATGTGAATTTAGACAGAGAATATCCCTCCAAATTGTCACCCCAGGTTTGCTCATGCTATTCAGAGAAACCCAATTACCGGGAGCAACACCATATTTCCCTGATATTACTTTAGCCCATAATCTTGCTTTTTCCTCGCCAAACCGCCACAGCCATTTTCCCATTAATGCTTGATTAATCTGCTTGATCCTGCGAATACAGAGGCCTCCTCCTTGGATGGGCTTGCAGACCTGTTCCCAACTTACTAGGGCCAAAGACCTCTTCTTCTCCGATCCCCCCACAAAAATCTTCTCTGAATCTGTTCAATACGCTTAACAACATTCACAGGACATTTAAATAACGATAACTGGTAAATGGGAATATTGGCCAAAACTGCCTTAATCAAGGTTAATCGGCCTCCTTTAGAGACCAAATTCCTCTTCCAAGTATCAAGTCTTCTTTCGATTCTTTCCACAATGGGATCCCATGCACATTTGTGAGGTCGCCCCATCCCCAAGGGCAATCCCAAATACGAAGCGGGCAAACTTTCCAATGAACAACCCACGATATTGGCTAGACTAGATGCTTCTGCCTAGGCGATATTCACAGCATAGTCTTGATTTTGAGAAGTTTGAACGGAGCCCTGTTACTAATTCATAACAACGGAGAATCGCCTTGAGATTAAGAATATTTGAGGCCTGGGGGGGAGCTAAAGAGTAAGGTGTCATCCGCAAATTGTAAGTGCGATACCTCAATCCCAAACTGGCTACATTTAACCCCGGAGACCATACCCTCCGATCTGCCTTTCATCAATAGCACGCTCAAAGCTTCCGTAACAATTACAAATAGAAAGGGAGAGAGAGGATCCCCTTGGCGCAAGCTTCGCGAAGATTTGAAAAAACCTTTTGAAGAGCCATTAATAAGAATGGAGAAATAGGCTGAAGATAAACAGCTTCTAATCCACCCTCGCCACTTCACACCGAAACCCATCCTTTCAAGAAAATAATCCAAACATTGCCAATCCACTCGGTCATACGCTTTTTCCATATCCAGCTTACAAATAACACCTTGCTCACCTGATTTTGCCATCCAATCCACCATTTCATTTGCTACCAGCGAGCAATCCAAAATTTGTCTCTGGCTAACAAAAGCGCTCTGATTCTCGGATTTGATAGATGGAAGGACCCTCTTTACCTGATCCGCCAATACTTTTGACAGCACCTTATAAAGACAGCCGACCAAGCTAATAGGCCTAAAGTCAGAGACTTTCACTACTCCTTTTACTTTTGGCACGAGAGCAATAAAAGTGGCGCCGGTTCCTCGGTCCAACTCCATGCCAGAATAAAATTCTCGAAAAAATGACATTATATCTCCCTTCACATACTCCCAACAAACCTGGAAAAAGGCGAGGCAAAAGCCATCCGGCCCCGGAGCTTTGTCACGATTCATCGAGAAGACCCCTTTCTCCACTTCCTCCTCCAAAAAAGGACTTTCCAGCCCCGAGCTATTAGTATCATCAAGAGATTTAAAAGGAACCTCGTCCATCCTAGGCCTGACAAGACATTCCGCTGAGTATAACGATTTGTAGTAGTCAACAATTTCCTTGGTAATCGCATCTTTGCTGCAGGATAAGGATCCCTTAACCTCCAATACCTCGATTCTATTATTCTGTCTCTTTGCACTGGCCATATTATGAAAGTAAGCAGTGTTTTTATCTCCTTCCTTTAACCAACTGACTCTGGACTACTGTCTCCATGATATTTCGTCCTGAAGGAGACATCTCGTCCCTTGCGGGAATGTTTCTGCATTTTTTCTGTTTATTTCTCTTAGTTCCTTGTATAGACCTTCTCGGTCTTTTAAGCTTGGAATAAAAATCTTTTACCATTCAAAAAAAAACAAAAAAAGAAAGAAAGAAAGCATCACATAAGGAACAAAAATATCCATAATGGTTTAATCACATCGAACGACTAGTGACATGCATTGTCACACATGTCCAATCAAGTCAACAAAGAAATACAATATAATGACGTATAAGAGAGTACAATGATCATTCTCTCCTCTGAGGACCCCAACTCTATGTCTACTACATTCCATATAGAGTTACGAGGTATTATTGGTGCCTTATCAATCTGACATCCCATGCCTAAGATATGGTTTATGTGCTGTGCAGTTCAATGATATTGCCTACCAAATATCATTCTCAACATTAATGAAATGAAATGCATATAATAACATCTTTCCATTTTTCTGTCGTTCCAACCCTTCCGTTCGAATTTCGGAAATTTTAGTTGAATTTTGGAAATTTTGGTCAAATTTCGAGAATTTTGATCAAATTTCAGGAATTTCGGTCAAAATTTCGGGGAAAAAAATGATGTAAAAGGAAATCACGTAGATTTCGTTTCCATGAGAATGGAAATGGAAACATTACGGTCATTTCAGTGGAATTTAAACCATGATTTGCTCAACATTATTCGGTATTTTCGTATGGAGTCTGTCCCATGAAGATTTAGACGTCTCTTCAGAGAGATCTTCAATATTTTGAAGGCCGTGGAGGAGTTGGCATTAGGGCTGCAAATGAACCGAGCCGGCTCGCGAACATGTTTGGGTTCGGCTCGTAAAAAGCTTGGCTCGGGCTCGTTCGTTTACTAAACGAGCCAAACCCAAGCCCAAAAATTAGGCTCGCCAAATAAACGAGCCGAACTTGAGCTTTGTATAGTTCTGCTCGGAAAAGCTCGTGAGCTTTTTAGGCTCGGTTCATAAACGAGCCGAGCCGAGCTTTAAAGCTTGGATTATGTTTGTTTTTTATATATAAAATAAAAGAATGTGGGTTGTTTATCACAAATGAAGGTTTGGCGGAGTGGTTAAGGCGCTGGATTTAGAGGGGGCTTGAGTTCAAATCCCACAGATGTATGTTTTTATCATTCTTGAGACGAGCCGAGCCGAGCCCGAGCCCAAGCCGAGCTTTCTCGAATATTTCACGAGCCGAGCCGAGCCGAGCCGAACACGAGCCTTCTTAAAAACTAAACGAGCCGAGCCCGAACACCCCAAAGCTCGGCTCGGCTCGTTTGCAGCCCTAGTTGGCATGGATGACTTCTTTGCAGTTTTTTGCATTTTTCTGATATGTTTAAATTTTGGTGGGCTTGTTGCTCCTCTCCCCCCTTCTTTTTACTTGTATGATATTGACCTTCCTTTGTTTTTCTATTAATTGTACATATTAGGAAAATAAATGACTTTGGCGACATGGGAGGCGAAGTTTTCCAAAATTTTATCCGCACTATTAACTTTAGGAATCAACGCAATGACAGTTGCTCCCGTGCTTCTCTCAAGGACTAATCCTTCATGGAATTCCTTAAAAGAAAATTATCCTCTTTTGCAGCATCCCAATAACACTAAAAGAAGGCAATGCAGACACCGTCCGGCCCAGAGGCTCTATCTCTGCTCAGAAAAATCAAACTTACCCTTATCTCCTCATCAAATAATTTTTCCAAGGCTACTCGATCCACTTCTGGTCTAGGGTATCCCCCTGCTTCAATTGAGTAGAGAACCTAGTAAAAATCCACAATCTCTTTGATGATGGCCTCTTTATTCTCTCACCTTGATCCTTAAATGGAGAGCACTGGTCCACTCCAATTTCATCTTCTTCTAACACTCACAATCCCGTGGAAATAAGTGGTATTTTTATCACCCTCTTTTAACCATTTGTTTTTAGACCTTTGTCTCCAGCAGATTTCATCGTGGAGGATAAGTAGGTTGTATTCCTTTATGCTTCCCAACTCAGTCAACTCGTCCAGACTAGCCATTCCAATCTCTTCCACTTGACCGATATCCGGCATTCTAGCCAATCAACCAAGATTCCCTTTCTGGCATTACCCAAGAGTTGGCCTTACTCCAATGCATGAGTCTGGATTTCAGATAACGCAGATTTTGGTTAATTACCACATCAGCCAAGCCAGAAGGATCGACTCATTCCACCACGACTCATTCCACCACTCGATCAATCTCACCTGCATTTTGAAAAAAAAAAACATGATGATCCTACTGCTCCCTGCCCTCTCCCCTATGGCCCTGGTCATATTAAGACCCCCTATAATGCACCAGGGATTTGGCACCTGTTACTAATGCCTTCCATCTCTCCCCCCAAAGGGAAGGGTGGTTCGCTACCAGGTTAGGCCTGTGCAGAAAAGTTAAGTTGGCACCATTAAAAAAAAAATGTTAAGTTGGCCTGCAACGGTCTATTTCTGTCCCCGTTCCTTTTTACAGTATCTTCTTGCTTTTCGGTTGCCCTAATTCAATTATTTGTTCTGGTTACACACTCATTGTAGCATTTTGATCATATCAACCAAAACAAGACAGAAATCAAAGAGAAATATTGTAATAAATCAAATACCTTATGATTTAATGTGGGCTGATACCGAAACATTTCAGCTGAAACTGACTCTTTTCATGATGAAATTTGGTACCGTGTGTGTGCATGTACTTGTTATGGGAGCAAATGTAGCAGAAAATGAAAAATCCTAGTGGATCTTAAGATTGATTATAAGTATAAGAACACGCTTGTGTATATGTGTATTCATGCATATGTTTGCTCTACAATCTACCATGTATGGTGGAAAAGTAATTTAATCATCTCATCCCGTGTGCATTGTAGCATACCATATTTACCAAGTTGGAACTTGATAATTCAGCAAAGAAAATGTTCAAAAAAATCTGCAAAAGATAGGGAAAAATTCGTGTTTTTATTTAATATACATATATATATATATATACAACATATTTTACATAATAAGGCTTCAGTGAAGGTGACAATGAGTTGGCTAAGTGTTTCAATTGTGTTTTCACTTTTCAGTGATTGCAGGTTCAGTTCCCGCTTTACTGATAATTAAAAGGTTTGTGTAGTATGGTGAAATTTATCTGAAATAAATTTGCAATTTCAGATAAATTCGAGACTTGTTGGAAACCTTCATGAAGTTTTCAATAATTCAAAAAATTTTAAAGAAAATCTATTATCATGAGAAAAGAAACAAATTTTGAAACTATTTGGTAAGTACAGGGCATAGATGCCCAAAAAAGATTGAAGAAGACATGGAAGGATCCAAAGCTAACAAAAAACAGATGCAGGGCAAAAAAAAAGTGCAACTTAAGTAAGACTATCAATGAGGGTAGTACCATAAGAAAATGTGGATGTGAGGATACTCACAGCTCTAATATAGGGAGAATCAGGGTGCTTCAATAGCCCATGCATTTGTTTGATAGTAAGTTTCATCGTAAAAAACTTGTAGAGAAGGCAAAATGCTGTTGAAGGACCTCTACAGTTGCCAGTCATCCAGGGTTCCACGTGATCCACTTGATTGTAGATCTCATCTATAACTTCATGATAAGTCTTTAATCTGTAAAGCTCTTTAAAATAATCTGAGGAAAGGATATTCATACAAAGGACCTTCTCTAGCAAAGAATCAATAGGTTTCCCAGAAGTCTGTATCTCCATAACTTTGGTGGGCAAGTCAGCAAGCAGCACCGGTCAATAAATTGCAGCCACGAGAAAATAAAAATGCAAATACACCACGCATAGCAGCAAAGCCTCTCAGGAAGATAACAGCCCCCCCACGCTAAATGTATTTCAGAACTTTCTGGGGAATGCAAAATGCATCCTATGGAGACCTATCAGAAAGCAACCAAGTAAACATCCTCCATCCCTGCATATAATCAGAAGTTAATCAGAAGCTACTCAACAGACAATAAAACAGATGCATGTAAGGATATCATTTTACAATTGTAAACTTCACAGCAACAAAATCCAATGTCTACGCAAAAAAAAACAAAGAAAAAGTTTAAGATTGGTAGAGAATTCATTTAAAAATGAATAAGCCGCCTCGATGCATCCACGTATTCAATGTCTATGAAAAACCTTCGTTGAGATTACAAAGAATGGTTGCTGAACATCAAGAACCAATGTATCACCTGATGGGCAGAAAATTTACAAAGAGAAACGAGAAAAAATGAGGGAAGGGAAGAATTCTATTTATGTTTCCCAGGAGCCACTTAGTTCAAATTTTGCCCTAAATTCAGCACAACGGACCAATATTCCCTAATTTTAAAAAGCAGCCTAGAAATATTTTCCAATTCACACTTCCAAATAATACATATTTCCTGCTCCAATATCAGTTTGCTTGCAACCACCAGAGGATCAGGATTTGATAATCAGACACTATGGAGCGCATAGAAAATAATCTTAAATAATATAGTACTTTAGAGCCATGCAAAAAATTTATATCGGACTTGAAAGATCCTTGGTCATTAAGAACCTGACAAAAAAATGGATCTGTGTGCCTCAAACAACAAGCCTTGACTTCAAAGCATACAGGCAATGAATAGGATCTCAATCATTTCAAGAAAAAGTTTCATTTTCTTTAGTCTTCACATTTCAACAGAGAAGAGAAAAGAGAAACATGTATATTCACCAATCTTAAGAGAAGAAATTCATGTAGATCTATACATTTTCCTTTGAGTATTGACAAGTTTACTACTGAGAGACATAGAGGAAATTGAACCATACAGATTTTCAATTTGACATTCTACTGAAAACCTAGAAAATATTTTGACAAAGAAAACATGACTACCAGTGTGTGCGAAACAAATGCAAAAGGTGAAAGCAAGCACCAGTGGTTTCAAAAAAAGGAGGCGGAATTCTGTTTATGTTTCCCAGGAAACATTTAGTTCACATTTTACCCTAAATTCGGCACACTAGACACATTGTTCCCTTATTCTAGAGAGCAGAATAATTCCAATTCACACTTCCCAATAAAACATATTTCCCGCTCTAAAATCAGTTTCCTACTGAGAGACAGAGAGGTAATTGAACCATACAAATTTTCAATTTGTCATTCTACTGAAAACCTAGAAAATATTTTGATAAAGAAAACATGACTACCAGTGTGTGCGAACAAATGCAAAAGGTGAAACCGTGAAAGCAAGCAACAGTGATTTCAAAAAAAGGGGCAGAATTCTATTTATGTTTCCCAGGAAACATTTAGTTCACATTTTACCCTAAATTCGGCACACTAGACACATTGTTCCCTTATTCTAGAGAGCAGAAAAATTCCAATTCACACTTCCCAATAAAACATATTTCCCGCTCTAAATCAGTTTGCTTGCAACCACCTAGAGGATCAGTATGTGATAATCATACACTATGGAACACATAGAAAGAATCTTAAATAATATGGTACTTTAGTGTCATCATCAGCGATCCAGTTACCAAGACAGGCTCTATACTTGTTGTCAATGACTCTAGTCCAAAGTTGAAGCCTTTGCTCCCCATACCTCCACAGACACTTCCCATGCAAAGATTTGTTAACACCTCTCAAATTATGGAATCCTAACACACCCGATTTAATCGGTTTACAAATCTCCTCCTAACTAAAAAAAGGTGGAAATTTCTCCTCTTCTAAGTTGCCACAGAGAAACCCCCTCCCTCGAAATCTGCTCAATGGGAACCCCCTTCCCAAGGCCTATTAAAGCTTAATTTTGATGGGTTTAGCTTGGGTAACCCGGGTCCTCCCGGTATCGTGTTCTTAGAGATGATGGGGGCATTTTTCAGCAGAGAATAGAGATAGAGATATTTTTTTATTTGTAAGAAAAAAAACCCTGCAGAATGAGTTATCATTCTAATGAGTTATCATTATAATGAGTTATATGTATAAAGTTGAAAATAAGTTTGGTGAGCTTAAGCTCACCAAACTTATGGTGAACTAGCTTGCCCAATCACATGGGGGCCCACTTTGTTAGGATGATCTAAAGCATTCATTTGAAAGTCCCTTACATAGATGGGGGGTGTACCAAAAATCAGCTCCATAGGATCATTCTAACCCCTCCATTTGTGGAGGACAAAAATGGACAGACACAAATCTGCCCCATTTTTGTCCTCCACAAATGGAGGGGTTAGGATGATCCTATGGAGCTGATTTTTGGTACACCCCCTATCTATGATAAGGCCTTGCAAATGAATGGTTTGGATCACTCCCCAAAATGTGGGACCCATGTGATTGGGCAAGCTAGCTCACCATAAGTTTGGTGAGCTTAACCTCACCAACAGTTTCCTCATATATATATATATATATCAAAAAGATGTACAATTGCACAGTTTCATAATGTTCCTCGCCAACGATCCTAGGTTGGAGCATAGTTGACGTTGAATCTAAAGGATCTACTACCGGAAGCTAATCATAGGTTCTTCTCTCCATCGGACGATAGGGCCATTATGCTCCTTTTCGCCATTCATAAACTGAACCAACAATTGGGATAAGCACGAAAATTGAGGTTCAAGCGGCTCACGAAGGTATAAAGTGCTTGGACAAGGCTAGCATGGATAGAGTGGTGGTGGAAGGAGACTACATAACCGTCATCCGATGGCTTAGGGGTTGTCGTTTTCCTCCTTACAGATTTGCGCAGTTCTTTGACGAGATCCAAGACCTTGTGGCCGGGTCTTCGATCGTCTTTTTCTTTCTTTCTTTCTTTCTTTTGAAATGGTAATATGATATATTGATAGAAAGAGAACCGAGATGGTCCTCACAGAGTACATGAAGGTGAACTAAAATACAAAATACAAATATCTCAAGGTGAGAAGAAATTGTACCATTCCAAACCCACCCTACTCACACTCAATCTAGCTAGAGAATATGTTTTCACCATTCGAGGATCTCCTTACATGATTAAAGAAAATAGAAGAATCAGAAGTTAAGTCTGAGATCTCCTCAAAAAAAAAAGATAAAAACCTCCATGGTGGAGCTACCGCCCCGACAACCATCTAACTACATTTTTAGAATCGCCTTCCACTATCACCTTATCATAGAGGTCTTTATCTACTCGCTTGATGCCTTGGTAAGCCACCCTTACCTCGGCCTCACTTGAATCACATATACTAATAAGGCCTGAATAAGCCCACAAAACCGAACCGAAAGAGTCACTACAAAGACCCCAATACCCGCAGGCCCCGGATTGCCCAAACTAGACCCGTCAAAATTGAGTTTGATTAAGTCTTCAAGCGGTGCCTCCCAATGTTGAGCAATCTGAGTTCTCCTCTCTATCATTGCACAATATAAGTCGAAAGCCAAAACAAATCTAAACAGCGGGAGGCTTCTCGCCCACAAGATGGATAATGCTATAACTTTAATATAGAGCCAAATATGGAGTTTTGGCTACCCCATCAAACACCCTAGAGTTCCTTTCTTTCCAGATAACCCACCAAGTAGCTAGGAGACATATCCTCCATACGACCTTCCCTTTCTTATTACAGGGAACCAACTCCCAAGTCTTGATCAACTCAGGGATTGTTTGCGGGAACACCCAGCAGATCCCAAACCGCGCCAATATAAAACCCCATACCTCTCTCGTAACCCTGCAATGTATAAATAGGTGGTCTATGGCTTCTCCATCTTCCAAACATAGGAGGCAATGGTCCACAAGCCACATACCCATTTTTCCTAACGAAGTCAATTGTCTGGATTCGACCACGGCTCACCGCCCAACTAAAAAAGCTTACCCTAGGGGGGGAATGAAATTTACAAACTTTGGCTGAGATAGAGGGTGCACCACAGAGCACTAGATGATCATGTTAGAAGAACGGTCAATTGCGAGGCGGATAGCCTCGCAAGAATGGGGTTAGATCAGGGCTGGAAATGTTTGACTTGCTCCCCCCTTGATTTGTATCTTTTTTATTGTCTGTGTTGTCACTTGCTATGTTCCCCCTTATGATGAAATTTTAATATTATTGGGATCAGGGCTGACCATCTCGGTCCTCCCTTTCGTTTGAAAGAAAGCTTTCTAACATTAAAAAAATGAGTTTGATCACACCAACAGGCAACTAAATAAAGAGAGGAAATAAATGGGGATGTTTGCTAATACCACCTTAATAAGAGTGATTTTGCCCCTAAGCGAAACGAGTATCCACTTCCAAGCGGATAGTTTTCTTTCCACCTTTCAACAACGGGTTCCATCTCTTCATAAATCTCCACAAAGCACACAAGCAAGCTCGCTAATCTAATTTTTTTTTTTTTTAAAAAAAAAAAAAAAAAACCTCACTATTTTGTCTCTCTCATCATCTACAAGATGGATACCATGCAGCTTAGATTTTCAAAAATTACACCTTTGAAATGTTACAACTCCATAGCACTGGAGCACCGCTTTTAATTTCAAAACTTTATCAGAGTCAAGGATTAATGTAGGTTAGAATTGCAAGTAACAAAGAGGACTTCCAGCTGATTAAGATTACAAATTTTAGGGAATTTAAAGTTTAAAATGTTTTATTCGTGTAGATTTAGGGTTGAAGTTTTTGGAAAAAGATCCACATTAAGTTTAAGATGAGTATTTTAAGTTTTAAATACACCATTTTTTTTATTTATTTTTTTTGAATGGTAAGTTTTAAATACACCTTCAGCTTATCAAAATGGAAAAACAGCCACCTGAATATGGTGTGTACTCGTAATTAAGAAGAGTTTAGTAAGCATGCTTTCCCTAAATTTGTGAAGCAAAAAGAACTTATGACGTGATCCAGCCATGACTATATTGGATTAGCTTCTTTTTTTGTATCTAGGACTTTTATCTTACTATTATGCTATGTTGGAACCTAAATGAGGGGGTTGTCCACATCACCTAAGGCCCACACCACCCCACACCCCACACCCCACTTCATGGCAGACTTGGACCATATTAGCCCTAAGTGAGCATGACTTGGACCATATTAGCCCTAAGTGAGCATTATTTAATTGCGACCTAAGGGTATAAAGAACAAGAACCAAGTGTATAAAGAAAGTTAAAACAATATTGAAAAATTGTTACATAACGAATCAATCAAATAATTGAAAACACTAAAGCCATGCAAGCAACAAAAACAAAAACAAAATTAAAATTAAAAAAAAAAAAAAACAGACTAAATGAGGCCTAGTTTAGTACCAAATATGACATACAATGGCACGTGTACACATATAGGAACTAGTCATCTAGCAGGGCCCATCAAGAATGGCCAATGATACAGAAACCTCACCGCCACATAATTCCAGCCATCTGATCGACACACCATAAACAGATGGATGGAATGAAAATGACCGAACATCCGCATCAGCAACGAGAGATCCAGCCCTTGGACATTAGGGTGGCCACTGTGATAACTGGGCAGTGTCCATGAATGAGAACCACCACTTAATCATGCACATTCAACATGCAAAGTTGAGATTAAAGCAGACTATAAGATTTGACGGTCCTATACTAGAAAAGCAGAACCCAGTGACATAGAATCCATCTGTCAGCTTACAAATAGAAATATTAATCAAAATCTGATTGAATTAAGCCTTAGAAAAACATTCTACGAAATAACTAAATAAATATCCAATTTAAAAACCCAAAACCATACACTTCACTGCAATGTACAGATTTTATACTGAAAACAAAAATAGGAGCATGGAGTATTCAAAAAATCGAAACTGAGATAAATAAAATACAGAAACGAATAGGAAAAAAAAAACCATCACAATGATGAGAGGACGAATGACCAGAAACAAACCCTGATAATAGAACCAAAATCCTAAGAAAAACGTTAGATAGACCACCTAGCAAAAATATCACATTTACAAGACCACGTGACCCACACAAATCATATCCTGAGAAAATCTGTTACATGACCTAGCAAAAAGCCTCATTTTCGAGACCATGCGACCCACCCAAATCATAAATCCATAGCCACAATCCCTAACCCTAAAAGATAAAAAAACAAACCCAAGAAATATGGGTAGCTAGTTCATTACAAGGAGACGGACTGAGGACGAAGAAAAATGCAATGAAATATCATAGAGACAAACCCTAATATTAGAACCTAAACCCCCACGAACTTTGTTACAAAACCTAGGAAAAACAACCCATAGTCACAAACCCTAATCAACAAACCCAGGAAAAGGATCCCTCTTCATTTCAAGAAAATCACATAAGTGGATAGGAGGAGATGTGGAGGGGAAATAATCAAAGATGATGGCTTTTTACCTATACTGATTTGATGAGACGAGTCAAGTAGGCCTTCACAGACTTGTTAGGGGAAACATCTTCAACAGTTCATGTGGCCTCCATGGCTGCAACAACGAATACGCACGGCTAGAAGCTCCTTGGATTGCAGGTTTTAGGGTATCGTCTTGGGGACGAAGTGCATATAATATATATCCATTATATGAGATACCGATATTGGCACTACAATGTTTGTTAATGGCACTAAACTCATCTTCTCTTTTTTTATGTAATCAGGGGTCAAAACCTTTTTTATTTCCATAATTCAGAGGCTTTGAATAAAATTTGAACTGCGGTGCTTCAAGTCTCTTTTTCAACATAAAGGTGTTCTTTTCCGTGGATCCATTGCAAGTGGTAAACAATGGGTAAAACAAACATAGTGATCCAATGACCACTAGTTTTACGGCATAAAACTCAAATTTATCTAAGCCATCTATTTTTATTGCAATTAAATTGTTGGCTAAAATCATTTACTGTAAGAGATCTTTGGGGCCTACCGAAAAGGTAAACTGAACGGTCAAAAATGTTCTTATCTCCGGGCTTGAAGATAGTTAGCACATGAGATAGTTTTCCTCAATTTCTATGCCTCTTCCACAATTTCTTTTGCATGCTACTCTTCCATCTTCAATTACTTCAATCCTTCACATATGCTTGGGAAAAAACATTCGGTCACCGAACACACCCATATTTCATTCTTAAATATGTAATTTCCAACTAGGAGGTGTCATCAAAATGTTAGTGTTAAACACAATAGGAACACTAGCAACGGATCTTGGCGATCCAACATTGAGCAAACTCAATTAACAGTATGGATTGAATTGAAATGTGAAAAAGACAGACAGGAAGCCATGGATATCGTTTTGTTCCCACTGGAAGGGATTCTAGTCCGGTATTTCTCCTTGTTCCACAACAGACAGTGATGGTGACAGTTTTCCTCTTCTCTTTGACGTGGATTTGTAGAGACTTAGAAACTAAATTGTCGTGTGCAAGCAAGGACCCAAGAGTTTCTTTTATAGATGTTTGTGGGAAGGGATGCAACTCCTCATCACACTGATCCCTCTCCCCAAACGTATGCTTTTTTTCATGACTTTTCATTTACTGCCTTTCACAAAAGCAATTAACTAACCAAATGTGACAAAATCTGAGAATTTCCATTATTCTTGGATATAATTACAAGATAATCAAGTAGTGCTTATATAGAGCACTTCGATGATAAACATAGAAAGAAGATCATGGTAAACATGGAAAGAGATATTAGTATAATACTCTAATCTAACCTAGTTACTAATTTAATCTAGGTGCCTAATGTATCAAGATTATCCCTTTAACCAACATGCCCAATCTACGACCAAGATGATCCAACGCTGAATCTCAACCCACTACAGCCATTGGATCCCATATATTCTAACATGCCCCCTCAAACGTATATGGATTGGAAATCGATATACGTTTGATTACAATAGATTTTCCCAAAAAATAAATATAAAAATTTGCAAATATTGATGCACACTGGTACGATTGGTGTCTGCCTGTTATTGATATTGTTGAAGATGAATATCGCCTGTTGTTGAAGGATGTGTCACGTGAAAGATGAGCTGCAAAGAGCCTCAAAGAACTGGATTGGACTCAAGCCGGAATGGGCGAGTCATGTATGCCGGTTCGTATACCGAACCCTTTAGAAATTGGTCACTATGGACCAAAGCCGGAACGGGCAAGAAATGGATCACAATGGACCAACGCTAGAATGGGTAAGAAATGGTTCACAATGGACCAATGCCGGAATGGGCAAGAAATGGGTCACAATGGACCAATGTTGAAATGGGCAAGAAGGCCGAAATGGGCAAGATGGGGCCTCAATAGGCCAGAATGAGCCTCGATTGGCATGACATCATGGGTCTACTACCGATCCTCATGGAATTTGAAACACTCTTTCAAGCACACACTTCAAAAGCAATGAAGCACCCCAACTGAAAAAAGCAATGATTTCAAGCACACACCTCAAACGGAAGCACCTCAACTATAATCGATTGGAAAAAGGAGATTTGGAAGATAAAGAAGAAATGAGATGAGCGACAACAAACAACTAATATAATGACGGCAACAACAAGACAGAAAAAGTGTGCACATATCAAACATGGGGTTGAGATATAAATAACTTGCAAGAAAATGAGGCACTTTTAAAAGGCCAAGGCAAAAGGACACGAGATGGGAATGTATGGGGTGCCAATATGGGGTTGAGTTATATAATTAACAAGATATTGATGGTCTAATATCATTCCGCATCAAATATAAAGACAAGCTAGAACTAGGCAGGTAGCAAGACATGGTTGCGCTGAAAACATTCATTCGATTTTTATTATGGGAGTAAACTTGCTTCACTTTGCGAAAATAGAGACATCAATTCACCTAATGTTCACTAGTGAAGAAGCATCACCATAGCCATACCCTGGCCTCCCTACAAACTAACCCTACTTTGTCCGACTTCATTTCAGTGATCAACCAATTCTGTTATAATTCACTAAACAAGTCAACGAAATTAACCAAAGTGAAATGGTTGGTCAGGTTGGTTTGTATGACGACAGGACATATTCATACCAATAACAGTTCGCTCAAAATGAAAGGGAAAAAACTTTTGAGGGTTTTCTGCAAGCATAATCCATTCGAGCAATGAGAACCATGGCCTGTCACTATACATGCCCAAGCTTTGGAAAATGAATTCAAAGGAGAATCATGGAATTTTGACATCTAAAACTGGAAAGGGGACCAATATACAGAGTATTCATTAGATTATATCATTTTGAAATGACAATTTTAAAGCATTTGGTTCTTGAAATCCAAACAAAATTGGAAGAAATTCCTCTATTCCAGGTATAATGCTCTGTGAACAAACACCATATGAATCAAATGGTTCATGCTTAAACCTACTTTCAATGCAAATCGAATCTATCCCTTCTTAAAATCCAGTTACAAAATGAATCAACAACACATCAACGGAACTTTAACAGGCTTCAGAGAGGAATGAAATTCTAATAGAAAATCACTTACAGGAATGAAGAAATAGTTGACGATGATGGCACGGGTCTCGCGGGGATGACCAGTGGCAAATAAAATTTGCTGGAGAAGGAGGGTTGCTGGAATTGAAAGAAATGGTGGGAGCTAGTGATTTTTGCCAGAAACTATGGAGGTGTGATCGGAGTAGAAATAGGGTCTGTGGAGATTGAGATGGGGATGGGATCAAGCAAGGGAGGCTGCTAGCAATGGTGAAGGGGTCTGATGGCGAAATTGGTGTCGGATTTGGGTGAAAATGGTGAGTGGTCGGATGAAGATTGTGGAGGCCGAGCTCTCTTTTTCTTCTTCTTCTTCTTTCAAAAGCTTGAGAAACCCTACTCTAAGCTTCCTTTGCAGACCCTTTCTACCAAAACATGAAGATGTAGATGATGGATTTGATGAAACCCTAACTCTATCTCTCTCTCTCTCTCTCTCTCTCTCTCTCTCTCTCTCTCTCTCTCTCTCTCCTAGGATTTTTCAACGAAGATCCCTTTCTCTCCCTCTCTGTGAAATCGAGAACCCTCTCTGCCTTTTTTAACGAAATGATAAGAACCCCTCTTTGGAAACCCTAATTCGTCCCCTTTTAAAAGGGGAATGATATATTCGACCCTCTTTTCTCTTTTGGGACAGCCCCCTGAATGTATCTAGGACTACGACCTAGGTTTCAAATTTCGGTTTCGCAATGCATTTCGTTCCTCACCAAGACCGAAATTTCAGCCGAATTTCGGACGAAATCTAACGTAATCATATTAAATAATATTTTATCTCGTACACAATTTCGATCGAAATTACTGAAATTTAGGCTTTGGAGATTTTTCGGAGATAAATTCCAGATTTTTTGGAGATTTCCTAGGGATGACGAAATTTCGGTGAGAAGAGAGTGTGGTAAGAAACGAGAAGTGATATATTTTGCACCCTTTTCTTGCCTGGACAGCCCTCTTTAGTGTATTTACTACACTATAGGCGTCTATAGACTATAGGGGTGGTCTAGCCAACTGAAGGGGGAAATTAAATTGCTTTTCTCTTGTGGAGGAATGATATTGGCACCTCTGTGGTTTGATATTGACAAAACTCAACTTGTCTTTTCTTCATTTTATCGTCTTGTAGGGCATTTTGGGAACGGTAATGACCATTGATGACTCTTTAAACACTAAAAGACATGATGGGTTGGTGAAAATATCAAGATAGGGGTGTGGCGGTATACAGTTGAACTCAGGGGATTCAAATAGAGGAGTGCTAATACCAAATCTCAGGGGTATTTTGTAATTTTTTCTAATTTTCGCAAGATGAAGGAAAAGCTTGGAAATTTCAAAACAAAAGTGCATACAGGGGCACGGGAGTTTTCTGGACTACAAAAATTCTTGGGAAAGCTTTGCAAGGAGGATTTTTTGGATTTTTTGCAATTATGATTTGGTTTTTTGGAAATTTCAGGACTCGGTTTCAAAACATTTGATGATTCGTTTCGGGAACTTGAAGCGTGGTTTCGGAAGATTCCGAATTCAGTTTTAGGTCTCGAATTTTGGAAGCTTTATTTGATTTCCGGATTTTATTTGATTTTGGGAATTTAGGGCCAGGTCAAAATGGGGTGTCTACAGTGACAAGCCCTTAGTCAAAGGATCTGTCAACATAAGTGCGGTGCTTAAGTAATCCACAAATACACAATGATTCTGAACTTTTTCCCTCGAAACAAGAAACTTTAGATCTAATATGCTTCGAGCCGTCTCCAAACTTGTTGTTCTTGGAAAAGAAAACTGCTTCGGAATTATTACAGAGAAATTTCAGTGGCCTCTCAATAGAATCAATCAAATGAAGTCCTGAAATAAAATTCCTCAGCCATAAGGCGTGAGCTGAAGCCTCTGAACACAAAATAAGCTCTTCCTCCGTAGTGGATGAAGCCTTTATTCTCTGCTTGACGCTTTTCCAAGAAATATGTCCTCCTGCAAGCATAAAAATATAATCAGAAGTGAACCGATGGGTGCCCAACAACCAGCAAAGTCAGAATCAGAATAGTCGATCACCTCAAGGCTATCCGATCTCCTAAAAGTGAGCATGTAATCTGAAGTCTCTCACAGGTAACACATGACCTTTTTGGATGCCTTCCAGTGGTCCAAACTGGGTCACTTTGGTACCTCTCAAGCATGCCAAGAGCAAATGCAATATCTAGACAGATATAGACCTGAGCATACATGAGACTCCCAACTACGGAAGCATAAGGGATATATCTCATCCCATTCTATTCCAGTGCATTCCTGGGACATTGTAACTAGCTGAATACATCGCCCTTAACTATAGAGGTGGGACTAGGGGAGCACCTATCCATGCTGAATCACGTAAGGACTTCTCTATATAGGCCTTCTGAGATAATCCCAGTAGTCCTCTAGTCATATCCCAGTGAATCTCAATTCCTATAACATATGATGCTTCTCCAAGATTTTTCATATCAAAATTCCTTGAGAGGAATTGTTTTGTCTCGTTAAGCATGCCTAGGTTACTACTGGCAAGTAGCACATCATCAATGTATAACACTAGTATGATGAATCGACTCCCACTAACCTTAAGATATATGCATTGATCTACATCATTTTTCTTGAACCCAAAACTAGACACAACCTCATGGAATTTCAGATACCACTGCCCAGAAGCTTGCTTAAGTCCCTAAATAGACTTTTTAAGCCTACGAACTAGGTTCTTCTCGCCCTCAAACTTGAAACATTCAGGTTGTGTCATATAGACATCCTCATGCAGGTCACCATTCAAAAATGCAGTCTTTACATCAATATGGTGCAACTCTAAGTCATAATGATCCACTAGAGCTATGACTATCCTCAAATAGTATTTCCTTGACACTGGAGAGAAAGTCCCTTTGTAATCTATTCCCTCATTCTAAGTGAACCCCTTAGGAACTAATCTGGCCTTATATCTTTCAATACCACCCTTGGAGTCTCTTATAGTCTTGAAGACCCATTTACAGCGTACAGGCTTGACCTCTTTAGGTAACTCAGTGAGTTCCTAGACACTGTTCTTTTCCATCAAGAGCAACTCATCCTTCCTGGCTTCCAGCCACTGAGTTGATCGATCATTGTTCACAGCTTGGCCAAATGAAAGTGAATCATTATCCATTTCACCGTCTTAGTCACACTCGTTCAGATAGACAACATAGTCATCTGAGATGGTGTAGACACCCCAATTTGACCGGACACAAGTTCGTAGTGTTTGTGAGAGACCTTGTCAAATTAGTGAGTTGAGGCCCCGAATTTTATCCTAAGCTGGGTTAGGGTCTCACTGAGGCCCCCGTAAAGTTTCGGCAAAATCTGCAGAGAAATGGCAAATAGGACGAGCTGAGAAGGAGGCATAGTATAAGTGTAAAAAGGGGGGCGATTTATCCGCGGAGGAGAATATCCAGTTGAGAAGGGGGGTGCATTGATTCTGCGAAGGTCGCGCCCTGGCCAAATAAGACAAAAATGGCGGGCGCACCTTATCATTTTCCGCGCGCCTATCATATTTTGTGCAATCATCAATTAGTGGGGTGCCGTTATCAGCAGCTTTTCAAGGTTATAAAAAACAAAAAAAACAAAAACAAGAAAGAAGGGCACTGTTCATTCTCGTCTAAAACATAGAGAGAGAGAGAGAGCGAGAAAACCCGTATTCCGGTAATCTTCTCCGGCCAGGCACTACCTCCGGCGAGCCTCCATAAATTCCGATGATCTTTATAGGTTAGATTGTTTTCTTCTCTCATTGTAGTCATCTTTTCTTTTTGCTACCCAAGAAAATCCAAATCTGCTCCTTTCCTCTATTTTTCTGGCAAGATCTGCCACCTCCGGCCATCCTCTGTTCTTCCTTAAGCAGATCCGGATTTTCTTCAATTACGGTTTTATCAGAGAATGAGATCTCATTTTTAGGGTCTTTTGCTAAGAGAGATCTAAGAAAGGAAAAGAAAGAGAAATCCCTAAATCAAACCCTAGCCTCTTTTTTTTTATTTTCTCTGATTAGGCCTTCACCGGATTCCGGCCAATTTCTGGTCGGATTTTTTTTCGCTCTCATTTTATAGCCTCATTTTCTACCTTGCTTGCCTCAATTCCCAGATCTAAAGCTTTGGGTCTGTGTTCATCTCAATCCACTTCTCCACCTCCACTAGTGCTAGATCTGTGATTTCTCCTAGATCTACACTATAACTTCATCACCATCATTTAGAATCCCTAAATCAGCTCCATCTTCTCCCATCACATATCTATCCCTTTTCACCTTGTTTGGTCATCATTTCCTTGAATCTTCACCACTAAATCGTTGCTGGAGCAAGAGGGGAATAAGAAGAGGAAAAGAAGGTTGATATGCTCGAGTTTCACTGAGTTCTGATCTATCCTTGTTGTTTTCAGGTAACGTGTTTCTTATATATATATATATATATATATATATATATATACACACACACATATTGTTATTATTATTATTATTATTTTTGCTATTTTACTCTTCTAATTTGCCTAGCTGAATTATTTTGATTAGTGGTGGCATATACATGTAAGTGTTGAGTAGAGTTCTCTGCTTGGGTTCAATAATTTCATCTTATTTCAGATTGGATCTATGCTCATTCTCATTGGTATAACGTTTTAATTGTATTATGATTCATAATTCTTGGTCATTATAACTTCCTTGCTTATAATAGTGTTGGTGGACACATTTAATTGGGATATCATGGAGGCTGTTTCATTTTGATCTGGTTGATGATGAGGCTGCAGGTTTGTGCATAATATATAGGAGAGGAGTCTATTTTTTTAGTGATCAAAAGAGTAGGGTGAGATTTGATGGTCACATTGGAATAATTCCTTTGATTTTAAGCTTTAGGGCCTCAAAGCTGTACAGACTTGCTATCTGTCCATGTGTTTTTAATGTCATCATTTCAGCTTTATTCTTTTCTTCAGTGTGAACTCTGTTTTTAATGTCAAAATTGCTATATGAGGCCTTACAAATTTTATATCTGTGTTTGTAACTTCTTTCTAATCTGGAGAAAGGTAAGATATGAAATTCTTAGCTCAGGTTTAAACTGAGATAACAGTGTTATTCTGTTGTGCATATCTTTTAGAAGTTATTGCAAGGTCTCTGTGCATCCAATGTTTAAAGCCTTTTGGTGTGTGGGAATGGACATGAGATGCAGTATTGAATGGGATTCAGGCTTTGGGTCTGAGGATATTGGTTATGTTGGACAGGTGCCCTTCCTATTGTGAATGTGTAGCACGCGATTTAGCTTATATTTGTAGTCTTAATTCTCGAATCTTATCAATAAAATAAGAGGCGTGGACAGGTTAAACTTGGTATATAATCACATCTATGGTCTGATGTTCATATTGTCTATTCTCTGAGTTATTCTTATCGGGTTTCAAATTGAGATTAAACAGGTTAAGTGGAAGCCTGTTCAGATATATGTTCGGATAATGTGTTGTCTGCAACTAAATGTGCAGGGTATCTACAATTTCTTTAATATCGTACGTGATTACATATTAGCACTGTTATTGCCTTGGGTTCATTTGTTTTGGGGTTAAGTTTTCTTAAAGGTGGTAAGCTGGAATAGCTTTTACAGGGCTTTATTGGGAGAAAATGATATTAGCAACCGCATATACCCTCATTTCTCACAAGATTTTGTACTAAGCCCTTGCTTTCTTATTAGTGGAAGCCCTTTTCTTCCCTATATGGTTTTGAAATCTGGTCTTTAATGGTCTGCTTGATATAAAAAAAGGACATAATGGCCTAGTCAAAGAGTTGAATATTTCCTGTTGGAAACCACATTGAAGGCATTAGATAGATAAGTTAATTTGTCGATATCTTGTTGATGATTAAACTGTTTTGAGAATTTACTTATATCTAGAATCTTAGATACAAAGTCATATGTCATTTCAGTTGATTATACTAAATCAGTTTGATGTGCTGAGAGAAATGATATCAGCAAATGTGTTTTGATTTAATCAATTAAATGGATGCATGCATATACTCTGTGGTCTTCCTACGCATATAATTAGTTTGAATCATTGAATATTCATGTAAGATATCCGGGTGTCATTTTGTTGATCTTAAAGATCAATGCATTTTGCAGCAGTTTACAAATTAATCCCTGTTTTCTCCTATCAAAATCTTAGCCACATGGTTTCTTTATTGGCGTGTTCTCAACTCTTTCATGTGTATTTTGTGCAATTAGCTTACCATGTGTATGAAATATTGGAACTTTGTTTACTTTAAATCATGTAAATACTCTCTAGGTTATAGCATTGTTAGATCAAGCTTGTTTCTTTTGTCTCATCTAATCATTTGCATGTTCTTCTATATACTTAATTTAGAAATCGTGAAGAGAAGTCATTATAATTTGAGACAATCCTTTAAATGATAGGAGATTGACAAGGTCAATACCCTTTGAAAAAATGGTCAGCGTTAGTTTTAAGATTTGTCTTACTGAATTTCATTTGGACCTTAGTTTTCCATGAGCATTACACATCTTGAAACGACAATATTTGTGCATCCAGAGTGTTTTCCATTATGCGAGAAATAGAATGATGATGAGTGATAATGATCTTGTCTTGCAAACTGTTTTGGATTTCATTGGTTGAAATGAAATTTGCCCAGGAATGATACTCTTTTGGAAATTTGAGACACTTGTTATTTCATCAAGCTTATGTCTGTTTACCTATTTAGATTCCTCAGCTGACTTGCTTAGTGATGTTGCTAAAATGTCTTTGAATCTCAACACATAATTGTTTGTGATTTAAATTAAAGTAGACCTTTGATATAAGAGCTTATCATGATTTCATGAGCCTTCTTTCAGAGGCATCTTTGTAGCTGTGTTGAATAAATGTGTGGAATATTATATTCCTAAATGTAGTGATAAGGGTCTAATCTGTATAGAGTCTAGAGTGTATCATTGCAAAGGCAATGGTGGCGGTAGTCGGAGCCTCCCCTATAGAGAGACAATTTATGTCTCTATAGAAAAGCCCTTCCTCAGGGGACTTGCTTAATCCAAGTAGGGTTCCCCTTTCTATTTAGTGGACTTCTTTAATCTTTTAGAAGCCGTTAAATGATGGTTTCTCTTCCTCATTTAGGAAACCATTGTGGTCTCATTAGAGAGTTGCACTAGGAGATATGCTCTGTCTCATTAAGGCAATTCTCATTTGGAGACAAGCTTTATAGTTTAGAGCCTCCCTCTTAGAGAGTCTGTTTTGATTTGTATAGAGAGTTAGATCATAGGAGGCATACTTTGCCTCATTTATGGAGCATTTTCCAAGTTGTATCCTAACTTGTTTCCCCCTATTAGTAGGAGGCCAACTTGGTGTGGTAGTAGTCTAGCATTCTTGTATAAGAGACAGGCTTTGTCTCATTAGGGAGTTTTCCTTTTAGGTGGCTTATCTAGCCTCATGTTAGAGTCCCTTTCTTTTAGAGTGAGTCTTTGACTCGTTTGTCCTTTTTAATGATATTATTAGAGAGTCTTTGACTCATTCGTTCTTTTGGTGATTGTTGTGGAGTCTTTGACTCATCTGTCCTTTGTGTACAGGAGACTTGCCCAGTCTTATTAGAGCTTTGCCTTTTGGGATCTTAGATCATTTCGTCATCCTCGATAGTTAGTTTGCCCAGTTTAGGGGTTTCCCCTGTTAGCCCTAGGGTTTGGCCCTAGGGTGTTGCTTTGTGTTCCCTTAGGTCTTTGACCAAAAGGGTGAAAACTTTTGGAATCTTAAAATCATTAAAGCATTTAAAAATCTCAAAAACATTAAAAATTTGAAACCCAAAAACAATTGAAATATCTTAAAATTCAAAAAAAAAGCTTGTTAAAACATTTAAAAATCCCAAAAACATTGAAATATATTAAATTTCAAAAACATTTGAAAAATATCAAAAACCTTAAGCCATTTGAATTGCTTTAGAGTTTTAGAGAGAGAGTTCATTTTCGAACTACGTTGGCTTGATCCTCTTCCACGAAGTACGTAGTGCAGCTTGGGATTTATATCCCAAGTCCAGCCAAACTTTTGGAAATAACATTTTTTAAATCTTTTTGAACAAGCAACCTTTAAAACATTGTTTTCAAAAGATCTCCCTCTAGAGTTAGAATTTTCTCCTAGATAGAGAGTTTTAGAGTTAGGAGTTTCTTTTGATAGGTAGTTTGTTTGTTTATTTGTTGTGTGCTTATTTTAGAGTTAGGGGTCTGCCCTAGAGTTATAGGAACGCCTCTGTCCGGTCAGTCGACGATCCACATCGCCGAGTGATGACTAGAGTAGGATACGTTAGTTCCCCCTTTGTTTTTCTTAGGAAACACAGCCTAGTTACATATTGGTTGTAGGAACCACCTGCATTAGCTTAGGGCTAATCTGCATTTAGTTAGGGCATATAGGGTGTCCTAAAATCCACAATTCACTGGAATTTAAATAATCATACAAGAAACTTTAATAACTGGTCCGATCTTTTAGATCGAGTCTAGGATAGATGTCTAGGTGTCTTAGGCATCATAGCTTAGAATAGGCGCAAAGAACTACGTTGCTCTGATTCTTGCGGAGGCGGGGATACATAGGCTTCTTTGGATGAATACCAGACCATCCGAGGACTCGGGCTAAATGGTTTAGAGTCTTAGGATTTGTTGTCTTGTTATTGTATGTTTTGATGTGTTTTCTTACTTTCTTGTACTGATCCTATACCTTTAGCTGTAGCATGCATGTGTATGTCCACCAGAACTTAGACACCAATTAGGCATGTCACTCACAACCTAGCTGTGCTTAGGCGACACATCTTTTATTTTATTTTATGTGTGCTTATTATTTCATCTCCGAGTCATGTATGATTAGGTAGACGTCCACTCGGGGATATTTGTTCCCATTTCACATGATTTTGCTCAAAATTCTTTGGAGTTAATGAAAATGGCGTAAGAGACCAAGTACTTGCACTCGGACAAATTGGGGGTGCTCTTCGGACCTTCTCCATTCGTAATCAGGCACGAGCTCATATGTATTTCTGGTTATCCATTGCACAGAGGATTTGATTTTGGGGTTCCATGGCCTATTCATGGATGGCGACTCTGAGTTATTTTAGGTACGTCATGGTTTGAGGATTTATCCTTTGATCAAGGGGTATTTAGTTTATATCACCACTCGTGCTATGCTATGAGGGTGGCACTGTTTCGAGAGTTCCTTTGGCAGAGCTCTCTTTCATGTGGAGATCTAGAGGATGGTGGGGGCTCCGTTCCCTCACCGTTCTCAGGATCGAGGTCCACAGATGGCTGACCTCCTCTCTCTCTCTCTCTCTCTCTCTCTCTCTCTCCTTCTCCCTATGATCTACGCATAGGCTGCTCAAGGGCAACGGAGCATCAAGAATGTTGGTCAGAATCTCCAATGTTCCATCTGGTGCACCAACATCCTCAGGTGGAGGCATTGGCATCAGGACGAGCGGAAAGGGCCCATAGACGTCAGTATGTATGACTTCTGGTAGGGCAGTGCTCTTAGTGGCGCCCTTCTTACTATTTTTAGTTTCTTTACCCTTAAGACACTGCCTACAAATCCTGAAATTGGAAAAGTCAAGAGGAGGAAGAAGTCCATCTCTAACCAGTCTTTCCATTCGACTGATGGAAATGTGGCCTAAACGCTTATGCCACAGACTGGAAGAGTTTTCATCAACTGGATCTCGTTTACTGCCATTGTAACCGATTTCCTCAATCACATCCTATGGACACCCCCATTTTGCTCGTCTTTAATCAACAAAGAATTTAGTGTTTTTCTATCAATTTTGTTTCTTTTCATCAGTTTTTGCTCACTTTCCATTACCTTTCCTCTTCCTGTTTTTGTCCACTTTCCATCTATTTTCCATTTTCTTAGGAAAATTTCCACTGAGAAATCAAATTTCAAAGGGTCGGTATTTCAGTTAACACTAAGTGAGAATTCGATCAACAAGTATTTTAATCTATCCAAAATATATAGTTTTTTTCCTCATCCAATTGGAGTTACTTTTAGAGAAGGAATCTTTTATGAAATTATCCATCATGTGTGTGCCTCCAAGAGAAAGAAATTCTTTTTTCCATCCAAATTCTAATTGGTCGACGAAAACTTGAGTAACATAAGTACTGTGTTGAGAATATAAAAGAAACACACAAGATGATCTAAACACACGAACCAACAGATTGGAGGGCTTTTGGAATCTCCTGAACTGTTGTTGCATGTATGAATATAATTTGTGTTATCTTTAATGCGGGAAAAAGGGCATATTGTATTTGTAAAGGGGAGAATTGGTTCCATATACAGATCATGTGGGTCCCATTTGGATGAGATTCTTGGTCAAACTACATGTTTCCAATGAGAATTGGTTTTAGAAGAGTACTCATGTTATATATATGACTCCACAAAGCATGTTCGGATGGTTTTGGGGGGGTTACTCTCTCTCTCTCTCTCTCTCCCTCTCTCTCCCTCTCTATGTCTCTCTCCACTTCATTCATCTCTTCCTCCCATCCTCTCAAATAAACCATGCGGTTGGGTCCCACTTGGGGGATAATCTAATTCGAAGAGGACATTGTTTTGTGGTATCCGGGTGATATTCAACTTTATACTTTCAAGAAGAGTGTGGACTTTCGTCCAAGATAAAGAAAAGAAGGTCACTCGACTGCTTTAGGGGGAATCCTTATCTCATGTTTTTTTTTTTTGGATTTTAATAAGAAGCTGTAGCAGCCCCATTTTGCTTCGCTTTAGCCAACAAAGGTTTTCTGTCTTGGGGTCGGTTTTTTAGGTTTTCTCACCCTCTAGGTTAGTTTCTTACATTTTCTCCATTTTTGTGCCAGTTTCCGACATTTTCTCTGTTCTTGGTCGGTTTCCTAAGTTCTTTCATTTTCTATGACAATTCCATTATTTTCCTCATTCCCAGAATATTCTAGGGAATTCTAATTGGTTTCCCTGGATATTTCCATGCAATTTATTTCCATGGTTTCTTCAAATTCCCGATGTTTTACCTCACCTTCCATCAGTGTTCTCTCATTCTCCATCAAGTTTCCCTCGCTTTCATTTTCCCTCATTTTTCCCATGGAAAATCTGAATTTTAAAGGGATTGGAGTTTTGCCAATTCCAAAATGGGGTCCGCTACGTGATTAAGATTAAAAAAATTTGGGTTGTATTCAAAGTACTTCGCATTTATCTTTTGTGTTGGGCACCAAGTATAATTCAAATTTCATGATGTGGGGCCCACTATGAACTATTAGAAACTGAATTTCTAATCCAGAGGGATTCTGCCAATTGGGTGCTATCTCATAGGTCATTGCATCACAGTTAAAAGGGCGAGCTTGATCTAATCCCAATCGGGGCACAAAGGCCATTGGCAAGGGCACGTATGAGGCTACAAATTAATTGAGGTACTCATAATGCCATGGTGCTGAGGTGTATAAATTTAAAATAGAAAAATAATGGAGTTCATTTTACTAACTGGCCAAATCTGTGTTGGCTAATTTAAATGGCAACTTGAAATTTTGTTACTTACATGTGCAAGTATATCACGTGGGAATGAGGGGATCCAACTGGTTGCTATAAATTCCGGATATGAAATCTTTGCTTTCTTAATATGAGCAGAAGCAAGCTGCAAGAATATAAAAGAAAACTTACGATGGAGGCGGAATCGTACATGCAATCTTTAACCCCGTATTAGAAGCATACCATCTCGTGTGGATTATTTCCACTCTGATCAGCTTGTCCTGTAGCAACTATATTATAACAATCCTTACTATTCTAAAAGCCTGAAGCCCTGAAATTTCGTCAACCTACTTTTCCCTTAATTCCCTGCTCTTGTCTTTGAAATCTTCCTCCTATGTCCCTATTTTTTCAGGGCAATTTCGTCACTTCAATGCTGCTTTGCCTGGAAAGCCACGTGCAAAAATCTTGCGGCATGTAAGCTACGCGTTCTCTCTGCTTGCCTTGGGTTTCCTTATCTCTCTCTTCTGAAACATCATGCAATCTACGAAAATCTACGAGGAGAAAGGAGGAGCAGAAATCGTGTGTTCTATTTATCGTTTTTTGTTAATTTGGCTGTTGTTTTATTGTTTATTATGCAAAAGGTTTGATCTGTTTCTTTTAAATCGATGTGGGTTTCCTTCAGCTATGTTTTTTGCTGTGTTTTTCTATCATTCTATCTTTCTTTCTAAAATGACACAAGTCTTCTGTAATTCTGTTGGTTCCGTTTCTATAAATTAATTTTTTTAAATTATACCACCAATTTCTCATAGATGTGCCTGATTTACAGTTCCTTGCTACTGGTCATGAATTTAGGAGATCTACCTTTAGCTCTAATACTCCATTTTTTCTTCTAGGATTTGTTGGTGATGAATGTGGAAGGATTCTATCTTTTGTTTAAAGAGATAAGCCTTTAGCTCATATTTTCCGTGCAGATAGTTGTTGAAGAAAATTTTCTCCTCTTCAGAGTATGATGAAATAAATTTAAAAGATCCCCCCCCCCCCCCGAAACCAGTTACTTCTGACATATCATGCAATTTATGAATATCTAAAGGGAAAAAGTAAAAGCAGAAATCATGTGTTCTGCCTTCGTTTTTACTAAAATTTGTTGTTAACTATTTTGCAATTAGGTATTCACCTTGTAGATCCCGATGCCTCAATGCTAAAAATCCAAAGAACATGGCTATGATAAAATTGCCTATGTTAACTTTCTTAGTTTCATTACTATTTAAATAATTTTGTGATTTTGGATTTATTTTATTGTTTTACTGTGTGATTTTCTTTAGGTGGAGTGTGTTTGAGTTTTGGATTTATTGCTTTAAATTGATCATTTTGGTCTCATAAAGTTTATTTGTATTTCTTCTCAGGTCAACAACTTTTGTAATTCTAAGCGTTGACAGATTGCAAAGCCCAGAAATTGAAAAGGTATCCTCAGTATTTTATTTCAATTGCTTCATATTGATGTGGCATTTTATTGTACTCAAATCTAAATACATTTATCTTGTTATATTCTTTTGTAATTTGAATTTTCAAGTCCAGTATCCTGCTTCATCTGCCATACACTTTAAATCTTATTTACCGACTGCCTTAAGCTTACTCTGAAGCTAAATTGAGATATCCACATATTCTCTAAGCTTTTCTTATGTGTTGTATCTTCTATTTCTTTCTTTTTTGTGCATATTTAGATGTATCCTTCTCTTTTTTCTGGAAGTTAAAAGGTCGAAAATTTGAGGCATGATATTTCTGTGATCTACATTCAAGTGGTGGTGGTGTGAGCACTTCTCTGCCTGAGAGTGAGATGAGTTCTACCAAAGCTGATATAGGTGCTGAAGTGGGTAGATGAAAGAGGGATTTCACTGCTGTACAATGCTTCTCATACATGCCTTGAAGATAGTATTACAAGACCTGATGGGAATTGTTTGCCGCAGAAACTTTGTGCAAAATGTAGTCATGATTTTAATCTATATATTTTATACTCTAAGCAAGATGGATGCAATCCCAATCAGTTGCCTCCATCAAAATACTGTTAAGGACCTTCAAGCAATGACACTGAAAAAGGGGGAAAATATTTCCAGATAATTACAAAAACAAACAAACTGTAGACACCCCATTTTGACCGGACCCTAGTTCACATTGTTTGTGCAAAAACCCCATCAAACCATTGATTTAAAAAAAAACCAAATTTCTTTCTAGAATGGGTTAGGGTCCCACCAAGATCCCCACTAATTTTCAAAGGAATCGGACAAGAGCTGCCCCTCAAGCGAGTTCAGTGTATAGTGTGGTGCAGTGCAGTGCAATAGGGAGGGTGAGCTAATTCAATCTAGGTGTACACCTCAAAATCCATGTATTTGGAGGATCTTTTTTATCAGACTAATGTTTTAGGTGCCCATAGATACATTTTTAAACAGATTAGGACCCCAAAAATTTCTTTGAAAAATTTCAGAAAATTCCGATGAAAAATTGCACTAAGGACGGGGCCAGTTTGTGTAGATATCAAAAATAGGGGGTGCATTATCCAGGCAGAATCACACATTTGAACGCCCATCAAAAGGAGTGCCAATATTAACTTCCGAAAAAGCCTATAAATAAAAGTCTAACCCTCATTTTCTTGGATCTAAGGTTTCGTTTTCCAAAATCAGAGAGAGAGAGAGAGAGAGAGAGAGAGCGAGAGAGAGTTCCCTCAACCGAAACCCTAACATTTCCCTTCTCCGATCTTCTCCGGCTAGATCCAACTGAGATTCGGCCATTTTCTGGCTAATTGCTATTGTTAAATGTCTTCGTCTTCATTCCTCTCTGCAAAAAATTCCTTATTCTTACTCTTTTCATCCAAAGTAGTTTAATTTTCTATTGAAAACGTGTTTCCAAACCCTAACTCCTAGATTCGGGTTTCTCCTTCATCGAATTACATATTTCTTCCATAGATCCGAATGTTCCAGCTTTGTATTCAGTTGGTTTTAGTAAATTCTGGTTTGAATTTCTCTCTGCAACTTTTGGCCACTAGCTCTGATTATTAATTGGTTCTTGGACGAATATAAAGGAAGAAAGGTCAGATTCAAGTCATCTTGCTAAAAGTACAAAGGAGTAAAACAGAGGTATGTAGAAAATCTTCATTTGTTTGATTCAATTTGATCTCATTTTTTTTATGTGTGTGAAAGAAAAATTATTTTAAAATTAAGATGATGAGTTGAGCATGTGGTTACTAAATGTATGTTTTTGCTTGATGTGTATGTACAATTTTTTTTTTTAGATAAAAATTCTCGAATCAGGCATTCATGTGATTTTCCTCTCTTGAAATTATTTTCTCAACTAATTTGTGAAGACACGAGTGGATGAAATTGCATTCGCTATTTGTAGATTGTTGATATTCCTTGAGATTGTATGATTTTTTTTATTGTTTTTAAAATCATTGAATAAATTTAGAAATCTTGTATTAAAATTAGAGAATTTGCGTGTATTTGGAACAACTTATATGAATATTAAACGTATTTCTGTCAATTGATCTTCCATTAATAAAAGATATGTGACATTTGTATTTTTTATTGGGTTTTGCTAACGAGTGCCCTTAGGGCACTCTTTAAGGAGCATTAAAAACTCTCTTTTTTACTCATTTTTAGACGGCAGCCCCTCATTTCCCACGTTTCATTAAATGCCTGCTACTTTTGTCAACATCAAGAGAAGATTGAAGCATTAGAGGGGTGTCTATATCAAAAACTGCTTTCTATTATTAGCATAGTTAAATAGTAAATTCTATTAATGTTAAAGCCCTCACTAAAAGAAATCAATTGAAATACATATATCTACTAAAATTGGATTATCAATTGAGATTGCCTAGATCTAACAGTATAAATATTAAAAGAAATTATCGGAAGCAAACAAGATATGAAAAATATAACTTTACTGTTCATATTAGAAAGATGTCTAAACACAATAAGTGAATACATAATTACATACTTCATTTATTGGATGCCTCCAAGGAGTCCAAGAAAGGCCTAACCAAGGCCGGACGGAAGAAACTGGAATGTGAAAACAAAGAAACTATCAGATTAGACCCAATGTAAGTATCTTGCAACAAAAAATAAATTTTGTTACTTGGTTTAAATATCACATAGAACAATCCACCAACAAATTCAATAAAAAAAGGAAATATCAATGAAATTCAGGTAACAAAAAAAAAGATTTCAGCAAATAGGGCAGAGGAACTAAGCAAGTGTTTTTGTGATCTTCTCTTGTAAAGTGGAAAAAACCATTGAAATCAAATGAATAACTACCTCAAACAATTGTCTGAAGGTTCCTTTGTCTCAAAGGAAGCTAGAGAATCCCCTCAAGCTTGATGAAAGGGAAAGACGTCCTTTCTTCACAAGTCTGGTAACAGGAGAGAGAGAGAGAGAGAGAGAGAGAGAGAGAGAGAGAGAGAGAGAGAGAGAGAGAGAGAGAGAGAGACTCTTGATGTTCATATTAGAAAGTTGTGCTTTTTCCATTTTCATTTTCCTTTTCTTTTGATATGGGCACTCCTCTCTTTAACAGGTAGGGGTGAGAAAAGAGAGGCTTTTGAGGAGTGTCTATATTAAAACAACTATTCTTACTATTTAGCATTGCTAATAATAGAAAGCTATTTTTTATATAGACACCCCTCTAAGCTTCAATCTTTTCTTGATGTTGACAAAAGTGGCGGGCATTTAATGAAACGTGGGAAAAGAAGGGCTGCCGTCTAAAAATGAGTAAAAAAGAGAGCTTTTAATGCTCCTTAACGAGTGCCCTTAGGGCACTCGTTAGCAAAACCCTTTTTTATTTTATTAAGAAAAAAATGTATGATCTGTTTTAGAGGTTGATTTGATAGGTTTTTAGGCTATATTCCAAATCTTAGTGTAATATGTGTAGAGACTTATGTTATTTCAATCAATTTATAGCAGGAGTTTATTAAGAGTTTAACGTTTTATTTTTAGTGGAATCATTTATACCAGCTGATATGTAGATGTAAGTTTTTTTTAGGCACAGGTGTATAGGTTACTCGTTTAAATGCTCTATGGATTTGTTCTTTTATAAAGAGAATTTTTTGTGTTCAGTTATTGTAGCCTTAAGATCATTTATTATATAACCTGAATTTGGATCACTTTTGTGCATGAATCGTTAGCTTCATTATAAAATGCAGAGGTTTCTTCTAAGTCACTCCTTGAATAATGGAGAGGTCAAGAAAGTTTAGTGCAAAGTTTTATAGTAGTTTATATTGCTAAAGTATTAAAATGATCTTTGATTTAGTCAATAACTATCAGTTTAGGCATACTTGTTTTGATTAAATAATGTATGCATGTATATGTGTGTGCCATATGTGTGTATGAGATGTGTGTGTATGTGTGTAAGTGTGATTTGCATCCTAGTGGACTTTGTAGTCAACAAGCGTAGAGACTTGCAACCTTGAGTTCCTTTATTGATTTATTTAGTCTCTGTAGATATAAAAGAGCCCAAACTACAGTTGGTTAGAGAAATTTGTCATGTTTTAACTTTCATTTTGGTTTTAAAATATGTTTACAAAACTTTTTGAGAATGATGCTTGTTATGTGAACCCATTGTGCGTCGGTCTTTTTGGCTGAAAGATTTTTTTTTTTTTTGTTAATCCTTTTTCTTTAGTTCTTTTGGGATACGTGCGCATCAGCCTTGTTTTGTTATCTACATGAATTTTATTCAAGTAAAGTAAGGAGTTAGACTTTCATTTTACAACCTGTAAAGGGAGTAGATATGATAGGGTGGAGGGTTTGGTGGGTGAAAATGCCTATTAATGCAGAGGTTGATAAGTTAGAAGATGAAGAAGTTTCCTGTCTTAATCCGATTATTAGAGGACATATGTCTGAGTAAGAAGGCTGCAGCAGTTCTTCTTAGCATTTTCTGTTTTAGCTACAACTGTTTTGCTGAGTTTAAGAAAGTTTTAACATGCGCATATAATTTAGCAGATTATGAAATCATACAGGTGTATTGGAAAACTCGAAATAAAATAATTCTGGTATAATTGTCAGAACTTGACAGTAGTTTTGTTGGAATTTTACCTTGGTATTCAGTAGAGTTTTGAAGTCGTAGCTCATGGTATAAATCTATTAATTGTGCAAGTGAGCCCTCTGCTACAGTTTTGACTTTTTCTTTAAATAGATAAGGGCTATTGATGGATCATTGTAAAAGATGTTTTATAGTTGGGCTGTTATATACAAGGGATAGCCACATGAGTTTATTCTACAAACATAATAGGGAATACCAAAATATGGTTGTGGTTAATATAGATTCTTGGTGTTTCATTTGAAAATATTTTTAGCTTGGACGCCTCTTTCATATCATTTAGTTAACCTGTGAGGAGCTTTAAAAGGGTAAGGTTGTTTGATTTTTTTTTAGCTGATAAGGTAGTGGTTTTAATAGCAAATGCCAAAAAAAGGTATTGTGTATGTTTTTTATAATTAAACTAACCATGATTGAGTGGCATTCTGTTTTATTACTGTGTGGGGATTTTTGAGAATTTCAGCAACCTTTGGTGACTGGTTAGAAAAGATATTTGTGCAAATAGTAAAAATGGTAAAATTAATATCATTTCTTGTCGAATATCACTATGGAGCTGTAGTTGTACATGACTTACTTAAAATTTTAATTTTCTTCATCTATCTCTTCCATGTGTAGTAACAATTTGTTTTGCTACAATAGTCTTATAAGTTCAAATCTGTTCATTTGCAGATTTCGAGGGTTATATGTGTTTTGAATCTTTATGTAGGTCATGGTGCAAAAATTTTCTTGGTTTTGGTTTAGCACCATAATGTTAGACATTGTATAAAATATGCTTGTTATATTGGCTATCAATGTAGTTTTGTTTCAATGGTTTAAATTATGTATTAGTTTTATATATAGCACAAAACCTGAACACTTTGTGACTTTAGTACCTTTATTGTCGAGAAAGATATGCACAATGCCGCCTTCTTATTTCTTTTATGAGCTCACCACATGAAGTTAGTTTGCCATGTCCATGGAGTGCTTAAGCAGGGAATAATAGGTGGGATAGAATAGCTAATAAAGCATGGTTATCACCATCATTATAACTAGGAGCCATGTCCAGGTATAATTGGATTTGCATTTTTTTTAGGTTTTCTTTGACCCCAATGAAAGTAATGGTAATTTTGGTTCAATGAAAAATGAGACCAGTGATAGAAATGCCCGAATATGATTGTTTAAATGATACTCATTTGTTTCTTTGCACTTGGATGATTAGCATCATCATGATTGTATAGTTGTTTATTTTCTCTCATTCATCATGTAGGAGCAGTTACATTAGCAGATCTTTCTTTTTATCTACTGTTGCCATTTTTTATTTAGATTACATATGCTTGCTCTATTAATTCAAGTTTTAAGGTCCTCTTACATACGGTTTTGAAGTTGTGATTTTTTTTATGGCCATGCTCAATAATGAATTGTGATCTTTTTATTAAGACATTTAAATTTATGGAATGTTGGTTGAATCCTCTCGTGTGTTTCTCACATTGATTTTATATTTTCAACATGGATGGTCAGGTAATACATACATTATGTCTACTGTTGACATCCTCTTTGTGCTTTTACCTTCATTGCTCCATTTTGTAACATGTGCATGTTGTGGATAGATATAAAGTTTAATTGTAGTTTCATTCTTACTTTAGTTTTCCCTCTTCAGTTACATATACCTAAAGGGTGTTGATGCACCATCTAGTTCCCTTACCTCATTTCCTACATTTTTAAAGTGAAGGTCGAATTGGGCTAAGATCTTTCATAGTTTTCATGGCTCTTTTCTGTTTTCTTTTAGAATTTGTCCATTGAGTGTAAAGGATTATCTTTCATGTTTTGGGTAATGGTGGAATGTTCCCCTAGTCAGCCCTATTCCCTCTTGTCTTAGGATTTTACAAGATTAGAGGATTTTCTTTTAGGTTCGTATTCTCCATATTCATAAGTTTTTTTTTAGAGTCTTGTCTTTTAGTTTAGCAATTTGTCTTGGCACTTGCTTATTTATTGCGAAGGCGATGAAGGCGTTAGCCCAAGCCTATCATTTAGGACTCTTACTATGTCCCAGTAGTATTTTTTTCTTCTCTTTTAGGTGCTTTCCTAGTCTTTTAGACACTAGTTTTTCCCTCATTGCATGTGCAATGAAAGAGTCATCTAGGGCCCCCATTAAGAGACATGTTTTATTTTGTTAGGCGGTTCTCCCTTGGAGATGAGCCTTCTCATTTGGAGCCCACCTTAGGAGGCTTTTAAAGTCTCAGTAGAGTTAAAGGTTTTTGCTTCCTTTGGAGACAAGCTATGTCTCATTATTTTTCTAGTGTCATAGTTTAAGTGTCAGCCTTTAAGCTTAAGAATTTGACCCTTAGTATGGGAGTTTGACTTTTGTTTTGGACATTTATCCCTTTTCTTTGGAGACTGGCTAAGCCTTGGTAAAGTTTGTCATCTCTTTGAGATTGTTAGTTTGTCAGGGAACTTTAGTTCCCTCGTTAAGGCTTTTCCCTTAGGTTGTTGGGATTTCATTTTACCTCTTTAGTACTCTAGCGCGATATGGTGAGTGTAGAGTCTCTTATATTGGATTCCCTTTAGCTGAAAGGGTAAACACATTGAAGCATTTAAAATACACAAATATTTGAAAACTTAAGAAATTTTAAGAGCGTATTAGGAAAATGTGTTTTCGAACTACGTTCGCTTGATCCTCTTTCAGGAGATACGTAGTGCAACTTGGGATCCTTATACTAAGTCCGGCCAAACTTTGTAAATAAACCATCTAACCCTTTTAAAAATGCAAGAAATCTTCCGTATAACTTTTTTTCGAAAAGATCTTCCTCTAGAGTTAGGATTTTGTCCTAAATAGAGAGTTTTTTTCAGAGTTAGGGGTTTGTCCTTTTTTGTTTGTTGTGTGCTTGTTTTAGAGTTAAGAGTTTGTCCTAGAGTTATAGGAACGCCTCCGTCCGATTAGTTAGCGATTCACATCGCTGACTGATGACTAGGTCTAGGATGCGTTAGTGATCCCATTATTTTCCTTATGACACACAACCTAGTTATACATAGGTTGTAGGAACCACCTGCATTAGCTTAGGGCTAACCTGCATTTAGTTAGGGCATATAGGATGTCCTAAAAATCCGCAATCCACTGGAATTTAAATAATCGCACAAAAAGCTTTAATAACTAGTCTGGTCTTTTAGGTCAAGTCTAGGATTGAGGTCTAGGTGTCTTAGGCATCATAGTTTAGAATTGGTGCACAGAAGTACGTTGCCTTGATTCTTGGGGAGGAGGGATACGTAGGCTTCTTTGGATGAACATCAGACCATCCAAGGACTCGGGCTAAATCATTTAGAGTTTAGGATTTGTTGTGTCGCATGTGATATCAATAGGTTATATTGCGTGTTTTGTTGTGTTTTTTTACTTTTCTGCGCAGATCTTATACCTTTAGCTGTAGAATGCATGTGTTTGTCCATCAGAACTTAGACACCCATTAGGCATGTCACTCATAACCTAGCAATGCTTAGGTGACACACTTCTTTCATTTATTTTTTATGTACTTATTATTTCTATTCTCAGGAAATGCATGCTTAGGTCGACGACTCCTGAGGATTGATCCCATTTCATATGATTTTCGCCCAAAACTTTTCAAGGTTAATAATAAATGGCATAAGAGACCAAGTGCTTGCACTCGGACGAATTGGGGGTGCTCTTCGAATCTTCTCCATTCGTAATCAGGCACGAGCCCATATACATTTCTGGTTATCCATTGCACAGAGGATTTATTTTTTGGGTTCCATGGCCTATCCATGGATGGCAACTCTGAGTTATCTTAGGTACGTCTCGAATCGAGAGGTATCTTGTTTATATCGCCACTCATGCTATGCTATGAGGGTGACATCGTTTCGAGAGTTCCATGGTAGAGCTCTCCATTCACGTGGATGATCCGAGAGGCAGTTGGGGGCTCATCCCTCACCTCTCTCTCGGATCAGGGTCCACACAAACCAACTCTATATCTACCTCACCTATAGAAAAGAAATATGATCAGTTAGAGTTATGATCTTCTTGCATCGGTGGTTTCCAGTTTGTTAGGGCACGTACTTTGATTTGGGCTGTGGGTATTTCATTATTTATTTTATATGCACTTTGGTCTCTATAAATGGAAGCAATCAGCCCCTTCATTTTAGCATTCCTCTTAATTTTATAATCAAATATGCCAATTTGTGAATATTTATCAATAATAGCACTCTTACCTTCGTTTTACCCTTCTGTATTTAGCCTGTAAAAGGTTCTTGCAATTCACTATAGATGTTTGCTTGCATGTTGATTTCTTTGTTTTCTCATTAATTTTATCTTTTCTTATGCTTTCTTGTTCGGGTAAAAGCCACACCACACTCGTCTAGAATCAGGGTCTGCTCTTTTTTCAACCATGTTTATACAATACAAGGTGGCTTTCAAAATTTAGAATGACAATAGCCAAGTTTAATTGTAAACATTTCTTTACTGAATTTTATAAAAAGATCATGAATCATAAAATGATGTCACCAATCTTTTATAGAAAGATCAAATGAGTGTCTTTGGAGAAGTATAACAGATGATGCTCGTCGTTTAAATAGGGATAATTAGTTGAACCTATATGTTATTATGACAGCTTTTTATAAGTTTCTGCTTAGTTTAGAAGAGATAATTTTCCTAAGAAAGGGATTAATTGCAAGATGGGCATGAAGAGAACTAAATTGCATTGCAGTTTTTAGATCAGGTACTTCTTGCTATTATGCATGTTTATGAGCTTTGTTGAGAATTTTCCATATTTGATCAATTTAGTTATTGGGCATGAAGAGAACTAAATTGCATTTCAGTTTTTAGATCAAGTACTTCTTGCTATTATGCATGTTTATGAGCTTTGTTCAGAATTTTTCCATATTTGATCAATTTAGTTATTTCAACTGTTTTATACTTGATTTTATTTGTTGTTCGTTCCTGTACTGTTTTCTCTTATTTGCTAATTAGTAGCCTTTAAGAATATTACTTTGAATGAATTAAATGAATAAGAAAAAAAAATCTGCCAAAGCAGCCGTGAAATTGCTTTCTATGAAATTGCCTAGCAAATGCCATTGAGCTTGCTTGTGGGTGATGATATCTTCATATAAATTTCCCTTTTGTGAATCCTATGTTTATTACAATTTCTAATTGTTTGGATGATCCCCCTTTGTAGTTATTTCAAATAATTGTAGGTGGGAGAATTCACTAGCGCAAAAATATATTTTCTTTTACATACAATATGGGGATTTGAACCTCAAAATGACGTGGGTTTCATTTTAGAATTGGTATATTTTTCGTTACTTGTTTGGTTGATTTTGGTCCTTGCAAATTTGGTTGTAGTTTGTTTTTTTGTGGTTGTTAGTTGGCATTTATTCTGATAATTGAGGCCTTAAGAATGATATTATAATACCGAGTTTTTATATGGTGCCAGACCGCGAAGTACCTACCGTGAATGTTGTACCACCCTTGATATTTTATCCAACACCACCACACTTTTTAAGAGGTTGCTATTGGATCAAATATCAAGAGTGGTACCTCTTACGTACCACCTTGACGGGACTTCACGGTCGACCACCATATAATTTCTCTCATAATACCATTAAAAAAAGAATGATATTATAATCTATTGTATTAACAAAGCCAGTACTTCTTTTTTTAATGGTAAAAACCCAGTACTTGTTACCAAGGTTTAAAATTTCAGTTTCGGTAACCGTTTCGGACCCCACCAGAAATCAAAATTTCGGTCCGAAATTTGGTAATTTGGTTCCAAATTCCGAACCCAAATTTCAAAATTTCGGACCGAAATTCTGAAATTTTGTAACACTTTAAAAAAAAAAAAATGTCATAAAACCGAAATTTCGGTCCGAAATTTGGTAAATGGTGAAAAATTGAATTTCGAAAAATTTCGGTTTCGGTCTCCACCGGTATCTGAAATTTCGGTCCGAAATTTCGGATTTCGGTCGAAATTTTAAACCATGCCTGTTACACATTGGTATCTATGCTATGTTCTCAACATTATTTAGGAGGATTACACTCTACTGAGTTATGTATCAGTTTAAATGATCTTAGTTACTTCTTTTGGCAGGAATTCTTACAGCCATTGAATACCATAAATTCATCATTGATATCGAGGTGCAGAGACTATCATCTTCATATGTTAGTGGACCTTCTTAATTATAACTTGCAGGCCGGAAATTGCTTTGAGAGTCCCGCTGGCAAGGCATTTCCCTTTTACATTAGCTTGGCTAACCGAACCATTTACCTTTCGATTTTCTGCATGTGGGATTTGGTGGTACCTTAACAAGTCTTTTGGATTATAATTATTCCCCTTTTTGTATGAATATATTTTAGAATTGTCAAAATATTGATCTCTTGAAGCAGCCGATCTATTCATAACCTTGCCATCTAGCTGTTCCCATTTTATTCCAGGAATTCAGAAATGGCATAGTTGATACAACACTTATACCAAAGCATGAAAAGGATTTAGCTGTGGTAAGAATATGCAATGAGTCCGTGTGGCATTTTTCATTGGTAATAATGATCCTCTATTTCTAAAAAGTTGTTGGTGCAGGGCACATGTTCTTAATAGATATTAGTTAAAAAGCCTTTCCATTTTTTGTGTTAGTCATGTATGTACTTGATGCTATTTCTTCATTTTCTTTCTCATGCTTATATAAAACTCAACTACAAAATGCCTCTGATTTTAACCAGCTTGACCAAAGTTCAAATCTTGGATGGTACAAAGTCAACAGTGGAGATCTCAATAGGTGTTTATGATATAAAAAAAATCTTCATATTTACATGGATTTTTTCCCTGGACGGAACAATTATACCTTTCCATTTTTTTGTTAGTCATGTATGTACCTGATGCTATTTCTTCATTTTCTTTCTCATGCTTACATAAACTCAACTACACAATGGAGCTGCCTCCGATTTTAACTAGCTTGACCAAAGTTCAATTCTTGGATGGTACAGTCAACAGTGGAGATCTCGATAGATGTTTATGATATAAAAAAATCTAGAGATTTACTTGAATTTTAACAATTATTTTAGATTTATCAATAAAAATGATATTTAAAAAAAGGGGATTTCGTAGGGACTATTGCAGAAGGCAAAAGGCATTTCGTGGGACAACTGTTACATGAGAGCCATGAATTAAATAAGGGAGATGATTTATTGATGCGTATGTGTTTCTCTTGGAATCACATATATGAATTAATAATTATTTAGTTGATTAATGGGCTTATGGTTTCAGTCATGTGTTTGTATGCTCTGTTTATTAGTGTTCTCTAATCTGGATCATTCCCTTTCAAGGTGACAGATTGTTGAATGATAGTGTGGTAACAGTCACAACAGAAGATGCGAAAACAATTGGAGCAGGTGTAGCCGTGTAGTCATTCCTTGGAGTTCTGAAAGTCAAGTGATCAAGATAGTTTACTTCCTGAATGGAAAGGAAACATTAGTAAACCTTTGAATTGGAATTGAGGACAAGATTGCAATGCATTTGGACAAGTTTTACTAGCCCAAATATGGAGTTTTTATTTTACGGGTAGTTGCAGCAATAGGATGTATCCATCTCCTGGGTCTTCACGAGGTCAATGACATTGAGAAGATGTCTGATAAAGTTTGTGGTAAAATAATCATGTATTTTTCAGATTTGTGTTGTAAAATACCTCAGTCACATGTATAAACACGTATTTTTTCAGATTTATGTTGTAAAATACCTTAAGTCGCATGTGCAATATTTGAACTTCTCTTTTCTATTTTCTTCATGCTGCTGAAATCTTAAGTATATATGAATCGAGATTCCCCTTATTTTGGCTACATTATGTTCAGCTCATTATTTTCACGAGGACAAATCATTTTCTGAGATAAGTGGTTTTATTCTTAGGAAAAGACAACAAACCTTTGGGTTCTACCTTGCCCTCTCTAATTTCAAGTAGAGGTATTTCGATAGACCTAGAGATGGATTCTGCGATTTACATAACCACTCCGTGTACAATTTCACATTTGGGTTTTCCCTTGCCCTGGAGATCGATTCTGTGCTTCGAGTTCTACATTTGCTTTAGCTTTTCCCTTGCCCTTTAATTTGAATGAGTGATTTTTAAGGTTTACGACTGATTTTATCATTTTTCGGGCATTTTTATTGGGTTATTTGCTGCATTTGGATCTTATTGACTTCATTTTTTTATTCAGGCTAGATGGATTCTGCCGACTGAAGATGAAACAAAGAAGAAGGTAAATCCAAAATCAGCCACCCATAATGTGGGATCATACCGTTCCCTAATACGTTACTATCAATGTCGTGTACATTGCTATTGGCTTGATTTAATTGATTATTTTTGTTCTTATGTCTATATTATGATTTGCATCCAAAAGTAGTGAAGGCCTCAAAAATGTGAAACTGGAACCTTACAACATGGCACTAGACAATATGAAATCATAATCTATGTTTTCTTTTTCCTGTGTTTGGTTTGGCTTTACACATTTTTAGCGTATTTAACTGATAAGCAGACCAACATATTAGGCAGTAGAGGAATGTACATCGGTGCTTGAGCTGGATCAGAAGCACACCTGGAGCCTTGATGCTGCGGGCACACTGGAGCGAAGATGAAGATGAAGAAGATTCACAACCTTAGTATCGGTTCCGTGTTAAAACTTTTGGCGAACGTCCTTTGAAGTGAAGGTCTTGTCAGTAGTAAACCATACTAAATCATGTTGTAAGATAATGATTCTTGATTATGATTCTTCAATGAGATTTAGGGATGTTTGAAAGCTCCTGAACATTCATGTTGCATCTTTTTCTTTTTGTTGGTCTTTAATCCTTATAATTTCCTTAACTCCATTTTGTAAGTTATTGATTCTTGGTTATGATTCTTCAATGATTGGGAAGAATCAATAAGACTTCTCCATTTGTTCCCCGCTGATTACTAGCACGCACGTCGCAACGCACGTGCACTTTTACTAGTTAGCTATAATGGGAAGAAGATATTTTAATAGGAGTAGCAGCAAGTTTTCTATTTTTATGAGGCTAGTTTGGGATTTTTCTGGTGGGCAAGGCTCTCTTTCTTAAATTATTCTGTTCGGATTCTTTTTTTGAGGGCTCTCTCTCCCCCTCTAACACAGGGGCGGATAATCAGTGAGCTACAAATTAATGAAGCTTGGGGTTGATATTTCAAGATGAATATAGAGGTGGCTGTTGGGGATTCATGGGGTAAATTCAAGCAGCAAATGGCTTGAATCAAGAGGAACAAGAGCAACATACGGCTCTTCTCTGTGTGGCTTCGGAAAGCAACAACGGCAATAAGGCAACAAGGCAACGACTAAATTTTTATTCCAAAAGATGATGAAAATGTTTACAATATTGCCTATTTATAGGATTCCGAAAAGTGAAATCCTACTCAATCTAAAATCCTAAAAACACTCTAAAACAAATCTTCAAAATTTGTCCATCTCTTTCTAAAAGCCTGCAACTTTTAAACTTCTAAAACAACTCTAAAAGTTTCTAAAATCTCTTCGTAATTCCTACGTAAATCCTAAACAAATTCAAACTCTTAAAAAAACTCAATTTCCTAAAAATTCTAAATATGGATGGCCAACTCTAAATAAAAATAAAACAAAACAAAACAACCCAAAAAGGACTCTTGAAACGTAGTAATCAACGTGAGTCGTTGATCTTGGCGCCATATTATATCTTTCGATCCGAGGGTCTTGAACGATCCAATTAAGGTTCTGACGATCTCAACCGTTGATCTTCGTGATCGTGCAAGATGCACATGCATCATACCCGCTTTCTTGAAAAGAACTCGACCACGAGTTCATGATGAAACCGTTGGAAGTAAAAATTGGCACACCAGATTTGCTTCGTACTCCAACTTCGAATTGGAGGCCTTTCCAGCGAATTAAATATTTTCATAGGGTAAGTATTCTAGCATTCGTCGATGAACGATGGGATTTGATTCGGTTGGAAAATAGGCCCTCGATGTAGTCTTCGAATTTTGGTGACGAATGCAAAAAATAGCTTTCACTTCGATCAACATCAATGACTTTGAGCTCGCTTTCAATCGATTTGTGGTCATCTTCAAGCGATTCATCTATTTTCGACTGATCTTCTTTTTGAATCTTATCATCCGCAAGGGAATCCTCAAGGTGTTCGTTTGGCGTCAATGGATCTTCAATGACGATTGGAGAAACTGATTCGCTCAAACTATGTTCCTCAACACATCGGTCTAATCCATCAATTCCTGCCTTGATTTGCTCTGTGAGTGCATTGATATGAGCTTAAAGTCATTCACCGAGAATTCGTTGTTGTTCATCTCTAACACATTGTTGTTCCTCCATCTCACTTATAATTTTTAATATCTCGGTGATTTGATCCGCTCGTGATGGAGACGTGGTGAGGGATCTTAATTTTCTAACCCAAGATTACAAGAAGATATAATTCTTGTTTTCCTAAGCTCTGATACGAAATAACGCAGGGGCGGATAATCGGTGGGCTACAAATTAATGAAGCTTGGGGTTCATATTTCAAGATGAATATAGAGGTGGCTGTTGGGGATTCATGGCGTAAATTCAAGCAGCAGATGGCTTGAATCAAGGGGAACAAGAGCAACATATGGCTCTTCTCGGTGTGGCTTCGAAAAGCAACAACGACAATAAGGCAACAAGGCAACGACTAAATTTTTATTCCAAAAGATGATGAAAACGTTTACAATATTGCCTATTTATAGGATTTCAAAAAGAGAACTCCTACTCAATCTAAAATCCTAAAAATCCTCTAAAACAAATCTTCAAAATTTGCCCATCTCTTTCTAAAAGCCTACAACTTTTAAACTTCTAAAACAACTCTAAAAGTTCCTAAAGTCTCTTCCTAATTCCTACGTAAATCCTAAACAAATTCAGACTCCTTTCAATTGGGTATTTTTTATTTGAAGGCATTTCTTTGAATCAGTTTGGGAGATTTGGGTTTGGGTTCGGCCATCTCCCTCATACCTCTTTGTCCAAGTTGGATCTTCTCTTCCTCCTTTGTATTTGAATTTGTTTTTCTTATAGTTTTTCTTCACTACACAGTACACACTGATTTCGGTCTTTGATTTTAGTTTTTCTTCAGTTCATAATTTCATATGTGCACTTTCCGTATTTGTAAAAAGTCCCAAAGGACCTTGTTGGTTGGAATAATATGCATTATATGTGGTGTGGTAGTGTGTTTGGTGACACTCAGAGCCTTAAGACCATAAATATAAGGCATATGGAAGTTCATGGCAGAAATGGAGGTTTCTTTCATGGGGCTTCTTGAGTTATTGGGTTATGTACAGAGTAGTATAGAGAAATATAGAACTTTCATAAAATTTATTGCAATTTGGGTGTGTTTAGATTATCACCCATAATATCTATTGCAATTTGGGTCTGTTTGGAGAATCAGGTTTAGGGGTTTGATTTTTGAGGTAACCACTCTGTCGACACGAAGCCATTCAGTTTGTCACTGCCATAATATTTGTTTAATTGAATTCATTGTTTGCATTCTTTTTCTTGTTTCTTTCTTTTTCAATTTGAATTATTATGATTTGATAAGTTCCTATTTGGTTAATATGCATGTAAGCCCAAGGGTTCAAACATTCACCTTACCTTCTTGTTTTGATGCTGGCAAACCCAAATTAATTAGTCTTTATAGACTAATGTGTTGCTTTGTAGTGTTGTACCTTAGACAGGAACCTGAGAGGTCATATCGCCATTACACAACTCAACACATGGCTTGCGGATCAACATGCACAAAGGAACCAAAGAGCTTGTACACACATGGGAGACATCATCCTCAGAAGATGTTCAAGTCAAAGAGCTCAAGTAAAAGATCTCACAAGCATGCTGAGCAAAGTGCTAATGGAAGCTTGGAGTTGAACCAGCATTGGTGACCACCTCATGTACCTCTCAACATGATTTGAAGAATGGAGGAAGTTACAAGATCCAAAGCAAGTTGAAGAGTTCACTCACAAGTTGAAGATGTCTAAGAAAGTGCGGAGGAGCCAAGACATCAAGAAGACTCAAGGTTTACACTTTTAGATTGTATTGGAGTCCTCTTAATTTAAATGTATTTGCACTTTCAAAGGCTTTCAAAATGGTTTCGTAAAACAGATTTGATATCTTTAGAAACCATCAACACTCCCCAAAATGTATTTGAAAACCTTGGACAAAAGCCCAAAGACCATGGCCCAAGACCTTGGATTTTTATAAGTTAAAAAGGATTTTCAAACAGGGCCGGTCGACCGGGGTTCCCCGGGCGACCGCGGCAAGGTGGCTGGAAATCCAACACTTGTCGAAACATAGCGGGCCGGTCGACCGCGGAGGTGTTCCTGGAAATCCAGAAGCACTCAATCATGGTCGGGCCGGTCGATCACCATAGTGCCGGGCGACCGCGGATAGGGAATTGGAGAAAAATATAAAAGTCGGGGTAGCCCTCGTCGGGCAACCGCCATGGGCCGGTCGACCGCGTATGTTTGAAATTTGAAATTTATATAAAGAGCCCGATAAGGGCGAGCGACCGCCGTGCCTTGGTCAACCGCCGCGGCCTAGAAAAAGAGTCGTTGGGGCTTGCACAGGTTGAGTTTTTCAACCCAGTTTTTACGGTTTTACGCCCCAAACGGTCATATCTTTCCATGGGCTATTTAAACCCTATCCTAGACCAACTAAACAACCTTTTGGTAAATTATTTTCAAATCCTTTGAGTCAAAACTTGCAAATCTAAGGTTCTTTACTTTTATCCTCTTTATGCTTTGATTTGTGTATTTTCATTTATCAAGAGGATCTCCATAGGCTTTTACTTTGCTAGTCTTTTGGAGAGAGTGAGCTTTTGAGTGTTTGTATTAGCCTATCAAGAGGCATTAAGTGAGCTTTATTTTGTTCCATTCTCAATGTAATCGGGGTCTACGATTTGGCCCAACAACAAAGGTGAATCCGACGCGAAGAGGAGCTTTTCCCTTTGAGACGTTTGCGAAGAGTGATCACTACCTTGGAGGCGGTTTGCGAAGAGGAGTGATTTTCTTGGAAGCAGTTTTGCGAAGATGGATTGTTCCTTGGAAGCGATTTGCAAAGCGAGTTTGTTCCCTTGGAGGCGGTTTATATTGTAAAGCCTAGGACTCAGCGTTTAAAGAGGTCCAACATAGTGAAGAAAAATCCCAAGGAAAGACCAAGTACTTGGGTAGTGGAGTAGGTTCGTTTATGACCGAACCACTATAAATCTCTGTGTAGTCTCCTTGTTTTCCTTCTTGTCTCCTATTGGGTGTTTGGTAATTTCTAACCTTGATTTATGTTTATGCTTAATTGAACAAGGGTTAGATTTAAACTTGTAATACTTTTCAAAATCCTAATTGAACTTCTAATTGCTAATTGTTAAAATTGGTTTTAACATTACACTTAATTAGGACAAAAATTTTAATAACCCAATTCACCCCCCTCTTGTGTTGCATATTGGGATTTCAATGCACACATGATGCATGCTATGCTCCTATGTTAAAATTCTTATTTTATTATACTTTTCTTTTTCTCCTTGGATGTCGCAAGAAAAGGTGCCTAATGTTATTGGTAGTGAACAATCTTCAAACCCCATAGACTCAAGCCAAACGGTTGCAAACTCACGGAAGAGAAAGTCAATGAAGCCATGGTCAGAAGTGTGGGATCACTATATAAAATTTGTTAATGAGGAGGGTGAAAGTAAGGCTAGGTGTAGGTACTGTGAGAAGGAGTTACATTGTGATGCGCGAAGAAATGGAACTACCACACTTAGGAATCACATTTGTTCATGCAAAAAGTTCATCGCCAACTTAAACACAAAGCAAACACAATTGAATTACCAACTGATAAGGGGTGAAGAGGGGGAAGGTAGTGGCACCCTTACTAGTTGAAAGTTTGATCAAGAGGCTATTAGAAATGCCTTAGCCCGTATGGTAATTGTTGATGAGCTTTCTTTCAAGTTTGTAGAGAATGAAGGGTTCAGAGATTTCATGTTAGTTGCATGTCCTCGGTTTCATATTTTGTCACATTGGACGATTACCAGGGATCCATTTCAATTGTTTTTGGAGGAGAGGTTGAAGTTGAAAAAGCTTTTTAAACACTCAAGTCAAAGGGTATGTCTCACCACAAACACATGGTCATCTTTGCAAAGAATTAACTACATGTGTCTCACAGCTCATTATATAAATAGTGAACGGAAATTAAACAAAAAGATAATAAAATTTTGTCAAATTTCTAGTCACAAAGGTGAGGACATTGGTAAGGCGGTTGAAAAGTGTTTACTTGAATGGGGGATTGATAAAGTGTTCACCATTACCTTGGACAATGCAAGTTCAAATGATGTGGCGGTTGGATACTTAAGGAGAAGACTTGTCGATTGGGGGTCTAATGTGTTGCAAGGAGAATACCTTCATATGAGATGTATCGCACACATAATCAATCTAGTTGTGTGTGATGACCTGAAACAAGTGGGAATTTCAGTTGAACGTGTGTGGGCGGCGGTTAGATATGTGAAGCGTTCTCCAGCTAGGTTGAAGCTCTTCAAAGAATGTGTTGAGACTGAAAGGATTCAAAGCAAGAGTTCATTGTGTCTGTATGTTTCCACTAGATGGAACTTGACTTATTTGATGTTAAAAGCACCTGAAAAGTTTGAAAAGGCATTTGATAGATTTGACGATCAAGATCCGTTTTTCAGTAGTGAACTTGATTCGGGGTATGTGAATGGGATTAGAAAGCCCGATTATGAAGATTGGGAAAAGGTTAGAAGGATGGCCACATTGCTTCAAAACTTCTATGAGCTCACCATATAGGTTTCAGGCTCAATATATGTTACATCCGACACTCTATTTCATAAAATTAGTGAGGTTGAATGCCTTTTGAAACAATGGAGTGAGAGTGATGACTTTCAATAGGTAATGACGGCCAGGAGAATAAAAGAGAAGTATGACAAGTATTGGGGCAATATTGAAAAGATGAATAAGTTAATTTATATCGCGGTTGTTCCTGATCCTTGAAACAAAATGAATTTTCTGAAGTTTGCTCTTATTGATTTGTATGGAGATGAAAAGGGCAAAGAGTTGGGAGAAAAAGTGTTTGATGCCATAGTTGAAATGTTTAATGAGTTAAATAATAAGAACACAACCAACACACCTCATGACACTCAAGTTCACTCAGGATAATCAAGTTCAAGTGAGAATGCTCAAAACTCACAAATGCAAGAACCAAAACAACATGTGAGGAAGATGATGAAGGAAAAGTTCAAGAAGCACATGATCGCATCCGGTGGTGGGGATAACAAATCGGAGTTGGATAAATATTTAAGTGAAGATATCGAAGACGATAGTGACGAGTTTGATATGTTAGGGTGGTGAAAACTTAACAGTCCTAGATTTCCTGTACTGTCACAAATGGCTAGGAGTGTGTTGGCGGTTCTGATCTCTACCGTTGCTTCAGAGTATGCATTTAGCACAGAGAGACGTGTTCTTGATGCATGTAGGAGTTTTTTGACTCCTAAGATAGCACAATGTGTTCAAGATTGGCTTCGATCATCGTCAATGCCGGTTAACATCGAAGAAGCATTAAAAGAACTTGAAACAGGTGATAATGGTAATATTTGTATTTTTAAAATTTTTTGAGTATGTTCTACTTGGAACTTGATTTTGTTATATTGGTATTCTTTTTTTTTAGAATTTCAAATACTGAAGATGCTTCTTCAAATATTGATCTTTGAAGAGTGAACGATTGAGGTTTCAGGTATGTGGAGTTTCCTTTTAATCATTTCTTTTAATCTAATATTTTCCTACTTTCATGGTTCATAATGATTGGAAATTTGGAATCCACTAGAGTGCCTTTTGCCCATCAGCTGATCAACCCATGTACAGATGTACTAGCATATTTCTTGTTTCTTTTCACATTATCAGTTTATCACCTTGTTAATTATCAGCCTGTTAATGGAGGAGTTGGATACATAATTATCAATCATTATGAACCATGCAGTATTTTTGCACTTGGAGTTGGATACATAATTATCAATCATTATGAGCCATGATGTACATAATTATCAACCACAAAGCACTTGGATACTTGGATACATAGCTATTTCTATATGTATTCAGTATTTTTGTATCATGAGCTAAAGCACTTTTGTATTCTATTCTATCACTACTCCATCTTATGCTGTGTTCATGTAGTTTATACAAGTCTCACTCTTGTGGCTGCCCTCTGATCTTCTCTTTTAAAAGATTCATCTTTAGAAACTTTATACAAGATTCATCTTTAGAAACTTTTGGGCTGCAACTTTATACAAGATTCATGTTTATACAAGATTCATGTTTAAAAACTTTTGGGCTCCAACTATGTGGTGTAAAGTTGCAAGTTGCAACTACTTTCATGGCTGCAGTTTAATGTTTAAAACTACAGCCATGAAAGATTCATTTAGGAGTTCTTTGTTCATTAATTTTCTTGGATGTGTATCATGATTCAGTTCAGTACTTGTGAATGAGTCCTGGTTTGCTGAGTATCTGATAGATTTTTGGGGTGTCTAGTTCACTGGTCAATGGGGATCTGTAGATATATGTTGGTATTAATATATGTACATATTTTCGTCATTGCCCAGGCAACACACATCACCATGATGTGATCTAACCCATCTATGAATCATTTTTACAGATTTTTCTGAGGAGAGTTCTCAAGGTGTGGATGCACAATAACAAGATTCATCTTTAGAAACTTTTGGGCTGCAACTATTTGGTGTAAAGTTGCAAGTTGCAACTATTTTCTCATGGCTGCATTTTACTATTTAAAATTTGAGCTTTTATATCCTTTCATGGCTGCAATTTAAAGATAGTGGGTAGAAAAAACTCCATTGGGCCTATTGATATTTTGATTGCTGGTAGAAGAAATTCCATAAATGTTTGAAATTTGAGTGCATTGACTGCATTCATATTGAGGGATCATGAAGTATTTATAGTAGTATGCCTTTTTTTACTCCGAATTTATTTTATGCCTGTGAATCTGTGATCATGAAGGTTTCATCCATTCCAACAGTTTTTGCATTCATCTTCTGTCATTAATGGAAGTATAGATTTAATGTCATCTTCCAGGTCCTAGAATCACAAAAAAAATAGTAACTTATCCAGGTAGTTCATGAAATATTATTAGCAAAATACCCTTGTCATTTTCATAGGAAAAAATTGGTTCAAGATTATGCTAATTGATGTTTTTAATCATTAATTTAGGCATTTAGCATCTTGAGAACCTTGTTTGTTTTGGCTTTGACAAGCAATTTATTAGCAAAATAGCAGGGTTGTTCATTAATAGATTCAAACCGACATAACCAGTTTGGTTAGTATGTGTAACTGTTCGGTTAGTATATGTAACGGTTCAGTTTTGACCGAATGGAAACCCACTGCTCGTTATTCGGTTCTAACCGAACTAACCGATCAACCGAATTCTTTTTTCAGCTTTGGTTCGGTTTGGTTAGTGTATAATTTGGTTGCGGTTTCGGTTACCTAGTTTACATAACCGAAACTTTTCGGTTCGATTAATTTCGGCAAAATCGGTTCGGTTATAACCGAATGCACAACCCTACTTAGTGTGTGTGTGTGTGTCTATATATATATATATATATATATATATATATATATATATAGAGAGAGAGAGAGAGAGAGAGAGAGAGAGAGAGAGGAATATGTTCGTGCGCTCAAGCTCTTATAGGAAATGGTGCGCTTGAGTGCACCAATCACATGGGTCCCACAATTTCTATGAGGATCCAAACCATTCATTTGCAAGGCCCTATCATAGATAGGGTGTGTACCAAAAATCAGCTCCATTGAATCATCCTAACCCCTCCAAAAGTGGAGGGCAAAAATGGGCAGATTTGTGGTCTGTCCATTTTGACCTCCACAAATGGATGGGTTAGGATGATCCTATGGAGCTGATTTTTTGTACACACCCTATCTATGTAAGGCCCTTTCTAATGAATGCTTTGGATCATCCTAACAATGTGGGCCTCATTGGATTGAGAGCTCAAGCTCACCATAAGGTTCCAACGCTCAAGCTCACAATTCTTTTCCTCATATATATAGACACACACACAAGTAAAAAACCCCGTGCGATGCACGGGCCGACAAAGAACTGTACGGACCACATCATAGGTTGAACCAAACAGTCCATGTGATGGAACACAACATCAATAGGTTGTACCCGTAAAATCATTTCCATAGGCTGATCATAGCCCTCCAATCTATAGAGGCTTCCATAATTAAAAGAGCATAAAGGAGGGGGTAGATTGAACTTATGTGGCTTTAATGGGTGCCTTTGTTAAAAAGCATAAGGGAGAGGGTAGGATTGAAAATATGTGGGCTGAATGGGTGCCTTTATTAAAAAAAGTGATGTGTAATTCTCATAGAATTTTCAAATAATTCAAATAATTCTCTCCTTTTCCCTTCTGCTATATATATACTAGTAAAAAATCCCGTGCGATGCACGGGTCGACAAAGAACTGTACGGACCACATCATAGGTTGATCCAAACCATCCATGTGATGGAACACAACATAAATAGGATGTGCCCATAAAATCATTTCCATAGGCTGATCCTAGCCCTCCAATCTATAGAGGTTTCCATAATTGTTGTTCCTCTGAAGGTGTCCGCAATTCGTCAATATTTGTAAAGGTGTCCCCAAGTCGTAATATTATATAATATGTTCACAAAAATTCATAATATTATGTAACATATGCACCCAATCCGTATTTTTGCAAAGAAAAAACGTGACTTTGTCCATTTTTTTTATTTCAAAAGCATAAAGGAGGGGGGTAGGATTGAAATTATGTGGCTTTAATGGGTGCCTTTGTTAAAAAGCATAAAGGGGGGCGTAGGATTGAAAATATGTGGGTTGAATGGTTGCCTTCGTTAAAAAAAGTCAAAAAAAAAGTGATGTGTGATTCTCTTAGAATTTTGAGAGAAATTCAAATAATTCTCCCATTCTCTTCAACTATATATATATATATATATATGAGGAAAAGGATTGTGAGCTTGAGCGTTGGAACCTTATGGTGAGCTTGAGCTCTCAAACCAATGAGGCCCACATTGTTAGGATGATCCAAAGCATTCACTAGAAAGGGCCTTACATAGATAGGGTGTGTACAAAAAATCAGCTCCATAGGATCATCCTAACCCATCCATTTGTGGAGGTCAAAATGGACAGACCACAAATCTGCCCATTTTTGCCCTCCACTTTTGGAGGGGTTAGGATGATTCAATGGAGCTGATTTTTGGTACACACCCTATCTATGATAGGGCCTTGCAAATGAATGGTTTGGATCCTCACAGAAATTGTGGGACCCATGTGATTGGTGCACTCAAGCGCACCATTTCCTATTAGAGCTTGAGCGCATATATATATATATATATATATATATATATATATATATATGAGGAAATGGTTTGTGAGCAGCTGCTTAGATAAGCTTATCTGAGCAGAGCTCACAAGCCATGGGGGGCCACATTTTTGGGGGGATCCAAAGCATTCATTTGGAAGGCCCTTCCATGGATAGGGTGTATACCAAAAATCAAATCAATAGGGTCATCCTAACTCAATCAAAGGTGGAGGGGAAATTGGACAGACACTGTGTGGAAAAGGATTGTACGCTCGAGCGCACCAAGCTTAGGTGCGCTCGAGTGCCCCAAACTCATGTTGGCTCACTTTGTTAGGATGATCCAGAGCATTCATTTGAAAGACCCTTACATAGATGGGGTATGTACCAAAAATTAGCTCCATAGGATCATCCTAACCCATCCATTTGTTGAGGTCAAAATGGACAGACTCTGTTTGTCCACAAATCTACCCATTTTTGCCCTCTACTTTAGGAGGGGTTAGGATGATCCAAAGCACTCATTTGATAGGCCTTAATATAGATAGGGTGTGCCCAAAAAATCAGCTTTATTGGATCATCCTAACCCTTTGATTTGTTGAGCTAAAAAATGGACATATTTGTGGAATTTTATACCCATCCATTTTAACCTTTACAAATTGTAGGGTTGGGATGATCCTATGGAGCTGATTTTTTGGGCGCACCCTATCCATGTCAGGGCCTATGACTTCTTAGGATCACCCAAACAATGTGGGCCCCCACTGTTTTTATGGCCGATGGACTAGATAACTTTTCTAATTGGCCCACTAGAAACACTTCTCATATATATATATATATATATATATATATATATATGAGGAAAAGGATTGTACGCTCGAGTGCCCAATCGCATGTGGGCCCACTTTGTTAGGATGATCCAAAGCATTCATTTGAAAGGCCCTTACATAGATGGGGTGTACCAAAAATCAGCTCCATAGGATCATCCTAACCCATCCATTTGTGGAGGTCAAAATGGACAGACACTGTTTGTCCACAAATCTGCCCATATTTGCCCTCCACTTTTGGAGGGATTAGGATGATTCAATGGACCTGATTTTTGGTACACGCCCTATCTATAATATGGCTTTGCAAATGAATGCTTTGGATCACCACAAAAAATGTGGGGCCCATATGATTAGGCACTCGAGCGTGCCATAAGCTTGGTACGCTCGAGCGTACAATCCTCTCTCTCTCTCTCTCTCTCTCTCTATATATATATATATATATAAAGGGAAAATTGTTTCTGAGCTTGAGCTCAGAAATAGGGGAAGCTATCTGAGCTCGAGCTCAGAAACAATTTTCCCTTGAGCCCACATTTTTTGGGTGATCCAAAGCATTCATTTGAAAGGCCCTTACATATATAAGATGTCCATAAAAAATCAGATGGTTAGGATCATCCTTGCCCTTCCATTTGTTGAGGGAAAAATGCGCAGATTTTTAGAGAAACAGTATCTATCCATTTTTGCCCTCCAATTTTGGATGGGTTAGGATAATCCTATAGAGCTGATTTTTAGTACACACTCTATCTATGTAAGGGCCTTTTCAAATGAATGGTTTGGATCACCCAAAAATGTGGGCCCGCATGAGGTTTTGACGCTCGAGCTCAAATAAGCTATCTGAACTCGAGCGCAGAATCAGTCCTCTCCACCTCTGGCTGTTCTTACATGCAAAGCCATCTGCAAAATTGCTTCGCGCGAAATTGCCTAGCAAATGGGATGGTATGTCAATTATTTTCCACACGCAGTAACTAATTGGCAAATATGAATTTCTCAAGGGCTATTTAGCAATAATATTGCAAAGCAAGTACTAATTGGCAAAAATCCCTTAAAAATAAGTGTTAAGGAAACAGTAATGAGAATTTAAAACAATATCTACTTTTTTCTTTTCAGACCATCAAGATAAGAAGACAAAGGAGTCAGAGCCATGATAAGCAGCTTCATGGCCTCTGGTTTCTGTTTATATCATAAAGCACACAGACATCTGCGGCTGTCTTCATCTGCAACCAAAATAATATAGAATTACAATTAGAACAGTAAATTCACTTGGAAAAGAAGCCTCAATATGAGACAATGATTACAATGCCAACAGCAACTGAAAACACACTGATTACGATTCATCCGAGTCCCAATGCATACATTGGTTAATTTATGTTTAGGAAGTTCAGTAAGTCCAATATATCATGATACATTCTGCAACAGTGAAAAGGGTATTAATTGATAGTGGGCATGTAGAGAACGCATCTTTGAGCACTATCAACCAATACTTCCACTTTAGCTTTCCATGCCACTTCGTCACATTTCTATAGATAAACCATCCTACATTCATACCACAAAACTGATAATCCAATTGCATTATTTTCCTAGGAGAAATTATTTCTCCCTCGTCCATGCGTAGTGATGTGATCCAGGGAGGAGAAAAATTGACGATGGAGGGGAAAAGAGAAGAAGAAGAGGAAGATAGGATGAATAGAAGAAGAGAAAGAGTAGAAGAGAAAATTGTGAAGAAAAGAGAGGGAAGGAAGAAGAAAGGGAAGAAGAGGAGAAATTGGAAAGAATCTGTATTCTCAATTCATTAATTCATCCAAAGTTCTAAAATACCTAATACATGAGAGCCTTATATAGGCAATTGAAATAACATGGAAAATAAAAGCCCTAAAACCTAAAACATGGAAATAAAAATCCTAGAAACTAAATAATCTCAACTCAACTAAGCCTCTGTCCAAAACTAGTTGGGGTCGGTTAATGAATCCTTTAGAAAAATTTCATGAAGAAGGTGAAAGAAGCTACCCGGCTTAGAGTGACTAAAGTCAAATCCTGACACTAGTTGGGTTCGTCTACATGGATCATTTTCTTCCATTCTCTCCTATCCAAGGTCATGTTCTCTGTTATGTTCCTAGCCATCAAGTCTTTCCTCACTGTTTCTACCCAAGTTGTGTTCGGTTCGCCCCTACCTCTTTTCACTCCATCAACTTGGCACGAGTCACTTCTTCTCACTGGAGCATCCAAAGGCCTACGTTGCATATGCCCAAACCAAATGACAACGGAAATAAAATCTCAGAAACTAAATAATAATGGAAATAAATCCCTAAAAATCCTACTGGGCAAATATGCCTCTTATAGCACAGAATCATTCTCCCTCGTTGAAAAGAACTCGCCTCGAGTTCTAGTCCGCCTTTATCAAACGTAAAAATGACCCACGCCCATAGTAGGAGTAGAAGGTCGTCAAAGTCACATCTGATATAGGCCATCATAAGCGGTCCATCCGGGTAAGTGTGACAGACTGGAAAAGTGGCAACCCCGCTGAGGCCAATCATAGACTGTAAATGGTCACTTATGGTAGCCGCATAAAAGATCTCGACCGTGTCAAATTTAAAATCCATAGGCAACACCATATGCACATGAACGTGTGCCAAAAATCTCCTCTGTAATAGTGGGGACCATCTACAACAACTGTATCCTCATGCACAATGCTCATCATGGCCTCTGTGTCTGCAATCTCTGCAATAGGCTCAGACTCAGTACGCTCAGCAACCGGATCATCGTGTCAGCCTCATCACCAAGAACATCCGGCCCATCACTAGCATCAACTACGTCTGGCATATCGTGGGAGTCATTAACATCAGTCGTAGCATCTTCCTCCCCTTCTTGAGAAGTAGCCTCATCAACAGGGGAAGAACGAGACGGATAGGCTGCCTCCCTGGGAGCCTTAATGCCCGAGATGCTTGTTAATGCAATTCAAGGCAGCTTTCATATCAGCTATCATGTTCGAGTGCTGATCCAAAGTAGCTTGAGTGCGTTGTTCCCAAGCTCCTCTGGGTTGGACTTGTCTATGCCTCTGATAAAAAAAAAGGGTGACCCAGTGCACGAGGCTCCCGCCATTGCGGGGTCTGGGGAGGGCTAGATGTACACAGCCTTACCCCTGCTTTGCAGAGAGGCTGTTTCGTGACTCGAACCCGTGACCACCAAGTCACAATGGAGCAACCTTACTGTTGCGCCATGTCTTTGCATCTGATGATATTGATAATAAGCCTTTCTAGCATAGACCTTCGAGAACCCATCACGGAGATCTTGCCATCGACTAAAACATGCCTAAGTCACTGCTCTCTCAAAAGTGTCTCCATTTCACCTTGGCATCTCTTTGACGAATGGTCATTTGATGATCATAACCATAGTAGTTATGTTATGCATCAAGAGCCTCGATCCATCACAGACGCACAACATCGTAATCTCCATAGGGATAGTAGTAGGCATCGGAACCATAGAAATATGGAACCCATGGTGCAGTCACTATGGGGCGAATCAATGTCACATGGCCCCCAAATGGACTCTGTGAAAATCAGCCGCCAGATCTGTTTGTGCCACATGGCCCCCAAATGGACTCTGTGAAAATCAGCCGTCAAATCTGTTTGTGATGTCAAAAGGAACAAAACGCCTTTTGCTGATCTCAGACTCCAGGATAACCTGGATCGGCGGTCGAACCAAAATTGACGGATGAGGAAAGTTGAGTGAAGTAGTAGCTTCGCTTGCTATTGGCTGCTGAGAATAGGCTAGATAGACTCTTCAAGTCGTCCTGATCAACTCTTGTGTAGACAGTGAGGCCAAATTTCGAGCAAAAATGGCCCAAGTGAAGAGAGAGATCAGACTTAAAAATATCAGACTTCAACTATTTTTAGCCGACCCCAACTAGTTTGGGACAGGCTAGATAGACTCTTCAAGTCGTCCTGATCAACTCTTGTGTAGACAGTGAGGCCAAATTTAGAGCAGAAATGGTCCAAATGAAGAGAGAGATCAGACTTTAAAATATCAGACAAACTATTTTTAGCCTACCCCAACTAGTTTGGGACAAAGGCTTTGTTGAGTTGAGTTGAGACTTAATATTTTTAGTAAATCCAAAAAAATTCCTAAGACTCAAAGGAAGGTTGTTTGGTACTGGGTTTACATGGGACTGGTTTGGGTGGAGATGGAGAGGCCGAAGAAGGCGGCTGATGACGGCTGCGGCGGAAATGTGACTTATGATTGTTGTGGGGGGGGGGGGGGGGGGTGAAGGGGATGGTTTCAGATTGGCTTTTAAGGGTTAGGGTTTTAGAACGAAAAGGAGAAGGGAAAGATGGGGGAGGAAGCGGAAAGAGGGAGACAAAGAGAGAGGGAGTGAGAAAAATAGGGAGAGAGCAAAGTGTTGGGATCTTTTGCTCTGATATTAAACTAATGTGATCTAGGGAGGGGAAAAATAAACGATAGAGGGGAAAAGAGAAGAGGAAGAAAAGAAGAATAGAAGAAGGGAAAGAGAAGAGTGGAGGAGAAATATATGAAGACAGGAGGAGGGAAGGAAGAAGAAGAAGAAAGAAAGGGAGGAAGAAGAGGAGAAAAAGGGGAAAGTATGTATTTTCAATTCATTAATTCATCCAAAGTTTTAAAACCCCTAAAACATGAGGGCCTTATATAGGCAATTGAAATAACATGGAAAATAAAAGCCCTAAAAACTAAAACATGGAAATAAAAATCCTAGAAACTAAATCATGGATATAAATCCCTAAAAGTCATAATGGGTGAATCTGCCTCTTATGGGACCTACGTTCTGCATCAAGTAGGGACATGTCCTTGTGACCTCTCCCTCTAGATATAAGGAAATTAATTCCTTCACCGAGGATTTTTCATTTTGGAACGAACACAAAGAAGCTCTTCTAGAAAAGCGGAATATATGGGACAGAAGTAACCTGAAAATTAACTCAGCCCTATCGATGAATAATATCTCATAGATGATGTATTGTTTACTTTAAATTGTTTTTTGAAACTCGGAATTCATCTAGGAACCTGGGACGGTCTTTCCGTCCAGGTATATATTTACTTTGGAAGTGCCATCTCTATTCAATTCAATTTATTCCTTCCAAATTTCCCAGGTATTGTTTGCTTTCAAGTTGTTCCATTAAGCGATTGAGGATCGGTCCAATGCAGTCGTCATCTCTTGAGATCCAACATTGAAGAGAATATCTCCAAAAGATCAACAGACCTATTTGTATGAATACGACACAGATTCTAGGACCTTCTGTCCTCATCTCAATATTAAGATCCATCATCTTCTGCATGTTACATGTGCTCTCCCGCAAATGAAGGTACGGATTTTTTGGCTAAAACGTCACTGTGTCTTGATAAATCATATGGCAGCTCTTGCTTTGGGGTGACAAGTGCCTATCCAGGTTATTAGGCCTAACCTTTTCTGTTTGTTTTATTATACCATGTATAATTCGATGTGACTATTTTCTTCATGACTTAGACGCTTCTATGGATGAATAGGATCATTTAGGTTGTGTCTCCATTGGATAAGTTCATAAAAGATGTGCAGAAGCTATCATCTAATTCTCTAAGTCTCACTTCTCAACAGAAGTGTAACCCTTTCCAACCCGTAATCTCCATAATGATATGTTGGATGTCTTAATGGGGATAGGATCTTTCCTATTGTTAGAAAGAAGATTTTCTCTAATTCACACTTCTCAAAAGAAGAGTAGTCCTTTCCAACCCTTACTCTCCATAATGATATGCTGGATGTATTAAAAGGGATAAGGTATTTCCTATTGATTGTTAGAAGATTCCATATTTGTCATAAGGATACTTTGGAAGCAATTCACTAAGATTGATGCAAAAGTCTTATACCCAGTATTTGCTTCCACAATATGTTGCTAATGTGAGCTTAAGTTTCCAACAGAAGTAAATTGGTAATCATCATGCTTTTGAGCCCATATTTTTGAGTTTTTAGCTCAATGTAAATCCAATGGCCTAAAGATCGTAGTATACCCACCATTGAGACCGCTACTGATAGAGAACATGGAATATAGATAATTAGATATGCTGCTTATGAGTACTTGTTTTACCATTACAGGATTCCACATGCAGCCGAACCGATCTCAGATTCCATTTGTGGAATTTCACCAAAGGTTTCATTGTTAAAAAGACTAAAAAACCTAAAGAGAGCAAAATTACCAAAACTACCATTACTTTTAGAAAATTAAGAAACATAACCCCATCTTCCCCAATTGACTAAACGAAGTACAATTTTTTTTTTGTTTTTTTGCGAGGGCTCACCTGCGCTGGCGTCGGCAACGAAGGTCGCTACCCCCAATAGGGGTCATCGAACTGATCACATGTGAACAAATACCCTATAGTTCTCATTTTTGCTTTCCCTCTTCATCTTTCAACCATAAACAGAACTCAACCAATTGTTCCATTTTAATATTCTTTGTCGAGATTTACCGAATAGATCTGCTAGGATTTGACCGATATATCACCATTCTCCGGGAGATAATTCATGAAGAAAGACACAGTGCTGTGCTGCATGAGATAGAGAATCTTAACTACTCGATCGAAAGAAGACAACATGTGAGTGCACAGCTTGCAGGTGACCATTTGAACTAAGGAAAAGACCCACGTAGCTGTTGAACTGCACATAAAATTACCCTTCTAGCCTTGGATCTATATACAATTACGAGAGAGAGAGAGAGAGAGAGAGAGAGAGAGAGAGAGAGAGAGAGAGAGAAATTTCTAGTAAGTGAAAAGATGTTGAGGAAGCCATGAAATCTGCTTTCTTCTTTTCTATTCTTTTTTTCTACTTTTCTATTCTACCCATGGAATAACTCTGAAGTATGACGATGATGATGAAGTTTGATGCTGATGTCATTAAGCCCAACCCTATGGTCACAAAATAAAGTAGGAGAGTCATCGTTTGGATAGACTCTGGAATGATCGATACTGTTGGCCTTGGAATCTATCGGGCTGCCATGAGGGAGTCTTCCCCAGTAGAGACTCCTCCTCCCTCGAACTTAATGGAATCCGAGTTCCCTAATTCTCAGACATTGTTTCAAAACAGAGCCCTGGTCCTACCCGGGCTGCCCGTTTTGCTGCATCAACGGCCAAGAAGATCTTCCTCATCAGCGTTGGGAGTTAAGAAACCTGCTAAGACATGGCCGGTGGCTAGGCAACGAGAGAGTTACGTGTGGGCTGAGAGACAAAAGCAGTCAAAAAAGATAAGAGGAAAATAGTGGAAGTGTCAAGATACGAACCTAAATCATTTAGTAATTGTACATAGGCTTGACGGTCATTTGTACTTCTTAAACTCTAGTATTTCCTTACTGCACTTGTCTTCCTCTATTAGTTAGGTTTCAATTTGCCTACTGACACAAGAAAGGGGAAAAAAACTCTTTCAGGTCTCACATATTTAAGTATTTGTATCCCCTTTATAGGCCTCATGCATTTAATCATTTAGGGTACTCAACCAAGGGATCTCACCCTTTCTCTCCCCTCCCACTATTTCCTCTACACTTTGTACCCACTTTTTCCTCATTCTCTCAAAGTTTGTCTTCGGTCACTTTCAAACCTTCTCTTCTCTCTTTTCTCCAACTCCTTAAATCCTATATCATGAAATCTTTTTCCTCCATACTTCCTCCACTTCACCCTCGCTTCCCTTTTCTCCTAGCTTCTCACAATTAAACATCCCCATAGCCATTTCCTACTCTAAAAAGTCAGATACTTCTTTTATTCTTGCCTCAGGGGTTGGGGTTCATTGACCACATTATGAAATCTTTTTCCTCCATACTTCCTCCACTTCACCCTCACTTCCCTTTTCTCCTAGCTTCTCACAATTAAACATCCCCATAGCCATTTCCTACTCTAAAAAGTCAGATACTTCTTTTATTCTTGCCTCAAGGGTTGGGGTTCATTGACCACCGACTTACAGGTTTAGCTATACCACCAGATAAATTGATAACGGTAGAAAAGACAGATGGGGAGATTGAGAAAGGATGGCAGATTCAAGGGAATTGTATCCTCTTGTTTACCAAGGATTAGCATATAGTCACTTGGATTAATTCCACCCTTCTAAGATTCCTGCTCAAGTGCTCAATATCAGTTCATATCAAGATTTATGGGAAGTACTTTCTAATTTGAAGCCCACATTATACAGTTGAAGGCAATGTTACCGTGGTCGCCCTCCCACCCTCCAACCCACGATCCGGGGTCGCCGACCCCAACGTTGGTCATTTTCGACCAGGATCGCTAAAAATGGCGACCCAGGCGACCCGCACCGCAGGAAGAAGTGCATAGAAAGAGAGAGGGGGAAGAAGGGGGAAAGGGAACAAAAAACAACTTTCCTTCCCAACTTTAATCTAATCATACCTCATTGGAGGTCGAAAAAAAAGAAGAAACTGAGAAGAGGTAAAGAGACTAAACTGAAACAGATGTTCTGATAGAAACTTCCACTGAAGATTGCCAATCAAAATCCAATCCATGTACAGTACTGTAAAACCCCCCTCTCTGCTTCCTTGCTTTTACAGAGAGAGAGAGAGGGGGGGGGGGGGGGGGGGGGGGGGGGGGGTTTGTAAATGATATAAGAGATGAGGGAGAAGGGAACCCGTGAAGGCTAGCCACTTAAAAACCCTAAAAAAATCCGACCACAAGCCTACTAGCATTGGCGCTACAAGTTTTAACAACTTTTTTAAACAGTTGTCAAATGTTATTGCCTTTCCCAAAAAACTGATATTGGCAATACAAGTTTTATTCTCTTTTTTTAAATAGCTTTCAAATGTGATTACCCTTCCCAAAAACTATCAGCAGCCACCAGCTGTTACACTTGACCGTCATATTTAAGATAAGGCCTAACAATGCTTTAGCATATCTTGGCCTAACATTAAACTAGAGAGAGAGAGAGAGAATGCTCTCCAGAGCGACCCAGATTAATGCTCCAAACCGACCTGCGACCCCATATAGTGAACCAACTTAGCCTGCCCTCATCGTACCGCGTACCGGTCTATCATCGTAGCCCGTACCCGTTCTCGTACTGCGTACCGGAACGAACCGCATTCCATGTAACCTTGGTTGAAGGTTGAACTGCAAAACACTATGGCAAATTAACAATCGAAGAATAACTTGCCAAAATAAAGAGCCTTGTTGACCAGTTTGTAGCAATTCAAAAACTCGTGACCTATCGTGACACAGGTACTCTCCACAGTCTTGTTGATGACTGCACCAGGCACACTATCTCCACTCTCGCATAGCTTTCCCTACAATTGTTGAGCTTCGAAAGTTGTTTCTGCAACATGATGGATTAACATCTGCCACCAAGGATACTACGACCTCATCCAAGCCACTCTCTAGAGCCTTGGTGATGACTGCACCACATTCACCACCTCCATCGTCACTGGTTTAGCTTTCCCTACATTTGCTAAGATTCGAGTGTAGCTTCTTCAGCATGATGGATTGATGTCTGCCACAAAAAGCTTTTGTGAACTCATCCAAGCCTTCAACGCCAAACCCAACTTCTCAGTACACCTTTTTGAGGTCTTGTAATTATCCAACACAAACTCACCTTGTCCCGCTGAAGTTGAGGACATCCACATTACCCGAAATAGCAACATGCTTATTATCCATAGGGACTTGTGTTGAGGCAACTACAATCCATTAAAAAATACAACTTCCTATTGTAAATTATTTCTAATTATAAATCAACCTAATTTAACCTTCCTATTTCAACTTCAACGTCATGAATACAAAATTTGAACCCTAGAAGTTTCAAACAACCACATCTTCTACCAAAACATCGACTTTCTAAAACCCAACAAAATCATTCAAAATACCAAGTAAAATCATCAAAATTATTCAAAGTTCATCCTCCCTTCTCCAATATTTTGTTGAAAGGAGCTACGGATTTGCACTACATGACCCCCAATACCCGCCAGAATGGATATAGCATCACCCACATGGGATATTTCGCTACTTCAGTTTAACTTGAGTCTAAACAACCCAAAGGAGACAAGGGGTTTACCACAGGTCAGAAGATCTGACTAGGGGGAAACTCAGCACTGATTAATATCAAAACAATAATTATATATTGAATAGCAGTATATGAAAGAATGTCATTTTGATGAGCATTTGGATACTTTAACTATGATATAGTTTATGATTTGGCCATGGTTTTTGCCTTTTTCATTGAACATTCTAACATTTATATCCTTCCAAACTATACAAAATGGTGAGGAAAATAGGATTTTCCATAAACATTCAAGTTCGCTATTTCTTACCGGTTTGCACCCTCAAGGCCAGAAGGAATTGATAAAAGATAATTTTATATCAGAGCACACACGAAATAGACCAAAGAAGTAACTTGTATCTACATCAACAACGGGCACTAAATAAACAGGTGGGTAAGAGATTCCACTAGGGAGCCACAAAAGACGTGGTCACTATATTTATACATCTTCCCCTTTTAATCATCCGGTCATCAGTGAGGATCTAACTATTAAGAACACATAACATTAAGGCTATCACAATGGGAGAAGCAAAGGAGATCCAAATGTAGGGGAATCTAGGATAATTCTATAAATTTGCAACTAGAGTAAAATAGGACTTGACTAAAAAGATAGAACATTGAGGGGAACAGGGTCCGACGTCTAATAAGGATCCAAGTGAAGCCAAGAGGATGGAGAAAAACCGAAGGTGGTTCTTGCGTTTCGGTAGGAATGAAAATGGTTCGATAGGTTTGAAAAACCTTAGAGGAATTCACTAGTGGGCTTGCGGGTGGATGGAGAAGCCTCGGAAAATCTACATCAAACTGAGAGGGTAGCGAGAGAGGAGAACACTAGTTGGGAAATAGATTGATCCAGATGAGGAAGAAGACTTGTGAAGGCCACGAAGATAAGGAGCTACGATCTAGGGATTGGAAATGTTTGAAATGTGGCTTCTCCATTTTCAGAAGAAGTGTCTGCTGCTGGAAGTGTACAAAGAAATGATCCAGAAGTGGTAATATCCAAAGCTGGTTCAGGCGGTGGAGCGATTAGAACTCACACACATGAAGAAGAAAGAGCTGCAGAACTAGGGTTGGAAACTGAAACCAATGTTGGGGAAAGGGAAGCTCCTCACCCCCTCCCTAAAATCCAATGGACTAAAGTGTTATCTCTCTGGGCTGTTCCATGCGCCAAGAGAGGTGTATGGGATAAACTTCAAGAAAGCCGGTCAGGAGATCTGTGTAACTTGAAATCTTGGTTGCTTAGCTACGGAGATATGGAGGATGGTTTGATGATATACCAGCTGAAAGATAGTGAAGTTCTCATTGTCCCGCCTGTTTTAGTGAATCTGGAATTAATGAAGAGAAAATGGCTTAGTTCCTTTCATTCTCCCTTCGAAGACATGCAGTATGGTCAGTGTTTAAAAACGTGGATGTGATGCAGAACACGGCCAAGAAAAATCCTTGTCGACTCAGTGCGGACGCGGCCAAGAATGCGGTTGACTCAGTCATAACTCGGGAGAGTCAAAGGAATTTTTATTTGACTCTGAAGGGCAAAACACGGAATGCGGATGCGGTGCAACGCGGAATGCGGCCAAGGTAAAAGGGAGTCAACTCGGGCGAGTTCCGAGTCGAGTCAACAAGTTTTTAAACACTGGTGATGGTAATCACCTAATCCTAAATTCTCCAACACTAATACCACATCTTAGTGGGAAATCAAAGGAATCACTCTTCAGGCTTGGTGTGAAAGGAACTTCAAAATAGTGGGGAGCAGATTTGGAAAAGTTTTAGATACGGACAATTCTTGCTAAGCTGGCAACCGATATGACTCTGGTTTCATCCTTCTGCAAGCCTCTAAATCGGCTCCCCGACTTTTGTTGACGATTTATGTTTCTGGATCTCTGCCAAAAATGTCAAGAAAATCAACAGAAAGAGTCCTAGAGTCGTGAAAAGGATCGAGGAAGAAGATAGTATCGCCGGAGGTTAGCCGTAGTGGAGGGGCAACTTTACACAGAAGAAGAAACTCGTCGGAGACAATGGGTGTCTTGGCGCATATTAGCCCAGCCGGCGCACTCGAACTTGAATCTTGTTCCCACGAGGTGGAGTCGTCTTCACAGAGCCAGCGACACATGGACAGATCGCGGGGCTCCCTATTGGAAGATGAAGGGGTGATATCTTCCACAGTTGCTTCTCAGCATGCCTCAGAGGCAGAGTTAGTGGTGTATTCTCCAAGTTTCTTACGTTTCAGAGATAGCAGATAATCGGTGCTTTATGATAGGGAGGTCTTGAGTGGTTGTCACATCCTAATTGGAAGCATAGCTTGTGATCTATCAGCGAAGGGGTGGCTTTTGTCAGATGACCACTTGGAACAATTGGTGTCCCGCTGTCTAGAAAATCTTATCCACCCTCCCTCTAAGATCTCCGGCCAGGATTTCTCTCTATCCAGTGGCATGGATATTTGGCCCCAGAGAGAGGACCTTTGTGCTGTTGAGCTGGGTTTGGGTAGGTATCCCTTGGTGGGCATGGGCCCATTAAACCTGTCGGGCCAGGAGAGCTTTTCATTCCGTGGATATCTGAGAGTAATTAAGCAGGGAGAAGGAGGGGGCCATCCGTCTCAGTTGTCTGCCTTTTACTATTCACCCACAAGAGATGAGTTTCACCGATCCAAGGCTAAGGATCGAATTAAAAGATGGCCGCAAGTGCAGAGTTCAGATTCATGGAGATTTAGGGGGGCTTGCGTCGTCGACGGATATCGAATCATAATAGAAGACGAGCTTACTCTCAAAAAGGATTCAAGAATCAGCACGTGTGATTCATCATCGGAGAAAGCAACGAATCCGCTGACCCGGAGTTGGAATATCTCATATCGATTGGAGGAAATCGATGTCTTCCCGCTCACTTCCCATTTTGATGATCTTAGTACCATGGATATTGCTTGGCAGCGGCCCTCAAATGGGTTCACTTCGGACCGGAAAGCATTCCTCTCTGTGTTCAAAAAATGAGGTACGTTCTATCTGTTATCTGGTGGATTTCTGTGTGGCTTGTCTCTCTCTTTTCTGCCTTGCAGGGTCTAGGGCAAGGTACAATGATCCCTTCAGTATCTATCTTGCCACTAGAAATTGAGTTCCAAGTTCCAACCCCGGGTTGTCTGGTCAATGAGTGGAGTCCGAACCAATCGAAATCTGCTGTTGGGTGTATAAGTTCAGCTGAATAGTTTGTTAGCAATTCAGCTATCAGAATCAGACATGGATGTTTCAGAGGGGTATGACTCATCAATAGATATCTTGAAATTCTCTGCTTGATCATGTAGTGGAATGAAGCAAAGTTCTGGGTATCAATTTTTTCCTTAATAGAGGATAGTCTGTGGAATATATTTCGGCAGTCAGAAATGTGAGACCCTACGTTGCTTGAGAATTCAGGCTCTGCTGGCCAAGAGACATCGAAAGGATCCTGCGAGAATTGGCTAGATTAAAAACCAGGATTAACTACAGAGGTGGGGCTCAGTGCAGACCAAGTATAAAGGGGAGGGTCAAGGATGAAAGACTCATTCCTGAGGACCATTCCAGACTCCGCTCTAAATGAAGATATAATCATGGAATGCTAATGGGTTGGGCTCCCTGAATAAAAAGGCCCAAGTTAAGGAACTGTTGAAGAAACATAAGCCCAATATTTTGTACATCCAAGAAACGAAGTGGTCGACAACCAACAGGGCAGCAATAAAAGGTATGGGGGTTTTGGAGCCATTAGGATTTTGCATATAAAGAAGCAGTGGTTGCCTCGGGAGGAATTCTAGTAACATGGAACGTGGTGAGGCTAGAGCAAGTTGACTCCTGGATTTGTAGATATTCGATGTCTACGGTTCTGAAAAAAGTTTATGACAGTTCGCTTTGGACTTTCACGAGTGTTTATGGTCCTGTTTTAAGAGAGGATAAAGGTCTACTTTGGGAGGGGCAGGAGGAAATAGACGAGAGGTGGTCCCATCCATGGTGTATTGCTGGGGATTTCAATGAAATTCGGTCGATGGAGGAGCATGTTGGGTGCAATAGTGCTAATCACAACATGATGGCTTTTGCTGAATTCATTGCCATTCATGAGTTGGTGGACTTACCGTTGCCCCCTGTTGGCTTGATATTTGCCTAGATGTATGTCAGAGAGCTCTCTCCCATTCGATTTCGGATCATTGTCTGATTCTCTTGGATCCTAGATTGGAGTCTTGGGGTCCTTCCCCATTCAGACTTGAGTTAGCATGGTTGGAGCATCCCAAAATAGAGGAAAACATGGTGGGGTGGTGGTCAGAGCTAAGCGTGACTGGTCCGGCGGATGTGGTCATTGGGTCGAAGCTTCGTTATGTTAAGAAGAAGCTTAAAAAATGGAACCTAGAGAATCAAAGGGTGACATCTGAAAGGAAAGTGTGCTTGTTAATCAAAATATAAGAACTATTGGAAAAGGAGACCAAGGGATTACCGGATTAGCTTCTGCTGACGAAGTGGTAGAAGTGGGAAAATTGAAGAAAGAGAACAACAGAGTAATCTTGCAGGAAGAAATCTCTTGGAGATAGAAGTCTAGGGTAAAGTCGCTAAAAGAAGGGGATAAAAATATCGTGTACTTTCATGATTCATGATCAATGGAACGGAATCGTTAATTTTCAAAAAAAAATAAAATACTGCGTACTTTCATGCCACTGCTAGTGCTTGAAAGCGTAGTAATCGGACTAAAGCAATAGATGTCAATGGGGTTATAAGTCAATGAAGCACGGATACGGGTACGGGGTGCGGGTACGACATGATACGGGTACGTGAATAAGTGATTTAAAAAAAGAAAAGGATACGGGTACGTTGGGGGTACGCTGAATATAATATATTTTATATTTTATTATATATTTATAAAAATAAAAAATTAAATATTTTGTTAAAGAATTCAAACAATTTAATTGGAGAACAATCAAATAACGATAACATCACCAAAATCTAATATTACTTCTAAGTTGTTAGGTTTTTAACTACGGGATATAGATATATTATAGATATTTTGATATATTCAACCCCCCTTTTGTTAATTGGGACAGCCCCTCTATTGTAAATCTGTAATTTTCGATTTAATTTGAACCGGGTGCGCACCCAATACGTACACAAACTTAGGTGCGTACCCAGTACGCACCCAAAGAGTACCAAGAGCACCCGATACGCACCCGACACGGGTATGTGGGCCTCCGGAGAGTACCCGTGCTTCTTAGGTTATAACAAGGTACTGAGGAAAGAGATATTGGACTTTTACTTAAACTTATACTCTTCCAAAAAAATGATTCACTCGATTCCTAGGGTGGAGGCATTTGGGTGTCTTAGGGAGAAAGAAAGTAGGAAGTTGGAATGTCCTTTTTTTTGAGGAAATCGAAAAGGGGGTCTTTTCATTGGGAGAGACAGAGCCCGAGGCCCAGATGGTTTCTGCCTTACGTTTTTTCAACAGTGTTGTGGGTATGTTAACGGGGATATCATAAGATTCTTCCAAGAGTTCTATGAAGTCGTGATTGGATAGAGGGACTGGTGCACTGTTTATAGCTTTAGTGCCCAAAGTCAAGGGGTCTCTAAAATCTTTGACTATTGTCCTATGTAAGTTTAGTTGGTTGCGTTTACAAAGTGTTGGAAAAAGTTCTAGCGAAAAGGTTAAAGAAGTTTTTATTGAATATTATCTCTCCCTCTCGGTGTGCTTTTGTGTATAAAAGACAAATATTGGATTGCTCTCTGATCGCCAAATCCAATGAACCGGTTGAGTTGTATTAAAAAATGGGTAAGAAAGGTACAGTGTGCAAACTGGATGTGGAAAAAGCGTATGATCTAGTGGAATAGGATTGTCTTGATTACCTACTAGGTAAGGATGGGGTTCGAGTCTAGATGGAGATCATGGATGACGAGATGCGTATCATCTGCATGGTTTTCAACTCTCCCTTTTGGCTATTTTACATTCCCAGGGGACTGAGGCAGGGTGACCCCCTATCTCCTTGCCTCTTTGTCTTGCTGGCAGAGACCTTTAATAGGCTTTTGGACAGAGGCAGAGATAGAGGATTGATAGAAGGCTTTTATAGCAGGAAATGGTGACAAGTCTAGGGTGTTTGGCATAAACTTGGCAATGGATATGACTTCAGGGTTGGCAAGGGTTCTAGGATGTAAGGTGGACTCCATCCCCTCTTCTTATCTCGGTCTTCCCTTTCGAGCGGGTAGAGCAAAGAAAGGATGTTGGGAGCCCATTGTTGAGAGAGTTGAAAGACAACTTCATACATAGAAACGGAATTTAGTACCTACAGGACGCGGCATGCTTACTCTAATCAAGTCAGTATTGGCTAATATCCCAAATTATCAGTTATCCATTCTCAAGTGTCCTATAAATTTGATGCAGCACCGTGAAGAGAAATTGAGAAAAGGGGAGAGAAATAGATGAAAGGGGATAGAATTAGAAGAATAGGGGAAGAAGAGACGAAAATAACCTGAAGAAGAGATGAATTTAGGGAGAAGTAGAAGAAGAAGAGAAGAATAGATGAATTTAGGGAGAGAAGAGAAGAAAACCAGAATTAGAGGGAGAAGAATCTTTATTCAATATCAATCAATGTTCACAAAACAGTTGTAAAGAGGCCTATATATAGGCAAATAAACAATCTAAAAGATAGAAACCTACTAAAATAAGAATTCCTAAAAATAACATGGAAAATAAAATCCTAGAAACTAATAACATGGAAATAAAAATATTAGAAACTAAATAATGCGGAAATAAATCCTAATATCTGCATCATTCCCCGCTTGAAAAGAACTCGCCCTCGAGTTCTAATCCACCTGGATCAAATACGTAGACGACCCACTCAAGCAGCATGAGTCACAATCTTTCGGCGACACTCCTGATGTGTAATGCTCGTAACAACTGTGAGGTGTTTGAAATGCCAACGGAGTGAGAGGGAAGAAATCGCCCATGTAGAACCATAAATGTGCAAACCTCTCCTGACAAGTAACGTAGCGGGGAAAATGGCAACGTACTCCTTCTGGATCAATGGGATCGGCATAACAACAATGGGCAATACCAATCCATAACAAGCCTCAATAAGGTCATCATCATCTACTGGTATCACATTGGGCGCAATGGAATCAACAACAAAGTGATCTGCTAGAATCGTATCTGGCATAGTGATATCATGCGGGCAATCCTCCTGATCAATGTGCGTAACAAGCTCCTCTGTGTCAGCACCAATCTCGATAATCTGATCAATCGGCTCAAAGATAGGGTAATCCTTAACAATATGCTCTCGATCATCCATCTCAGATAATGGCTTATTAGGCAAGTCACTCGCCTCTGACTCATAGCGGTGCTCGGTCGGCTCCGCCAAAGGAACAGCCTCACATGGCTCTAACACAAGATCTGCCTCTGCTGTGGAAGTGTCAAGATCCTTCTATAAATGCTCGGCAATCGGTGCTAGGGAAACCTCTGAATCGTCATGCTCGTCGACATCGGCCTCATCAATCACTGGATTCTCTGGCTCTATATCTGACATCTCTGACTCAGTATCTAACATAACCAAGGACTCAACCATAATGATCCCATCCACAAAATCATCTGTTGCACCAATAGCATCATCTGTGTTTGGCTTATCAATAGTGTTACCAAATTCCTTTGCTGCTTCAATTTCGGCCTCTCGTGCATGACGGGCTACGATGATTCGGTCAAAGCGAGCGAAGACTTCAGCTTCTTGTTCACGGCAAGCTGCTTCTTCTCGTCGAGCGGCTTCTTCACGCTTCAATCTCCGTATAAAGAGTCAGAAAAAAATCACGAACATCCTTTCAACGACAGATTGGAGGCTCACTTTTTCTACGACGGTTCGTCTCCATGTGGTCCCATGAGCATCGAGTTTGTCGTCGCACAGTTTTTTTAGCCCAGTAGATAGTCGCTTGGTGATCATGGCCATTGTACTCATGATAAGCGTCTAGAGCATCAATCCACTGTAAACATGAATCCTCATAATAGCTAAATGGAGTGCGTCCATTCCAATAGCTTTCGTCGTACCCATCAAAATATGGAATAAATGGTGGAGGCATAGGGATCAATGTCGAAAATTGAAATCAATTGTCTGATCTGTCTAGCATGTCGAAAGAAGCACAACGTCTGTCGCGGATCTGAAATCGGATGAGTGAAAGCTGATGATCGGAAGAAGGGGCGCGATCAACGGTTGAAATGACTCATGAAACTGTGCTGAAGACTGTTGTTCACTGCTAAAAATAGGATGGATGCGCTCTATAAGTTGTCACGAACAACTTCTGTGTTGAGGTCGAGGGCCAATTTTGAGCAGAAATAGTCCAAACAGAAGAGAGAGAAACTAGATAGAGAGAGGAGAGAAACTATGTATGCTTTCTTCAGATTTTTTATTTATTTTGGGGGGTGCCTAAAGATAAAAGAGGGGGTGGTGAGATCAGTTCACAAAATAGTGGAAGGAGGGGTGCCCAGGAGGAAAAGAGGGGGGGGGGGTGAAAATATACCGCAATTTATAAGGTAACAAAGGGGTGTCCAAGGAGAGAAGGTAGGGTTAGAAGGTATTAGATAACTTCCTTATGCGAGAAGAAACCTCCGTACTTGCTGCCTTCAGTTGCCTTTTTTTTTTCCCTTTAAGCAACTCCTCTAATCAATAATAGAAACCAAGGTCGTGGATAGATAACTTAGTGGGCAAGTTACCTTTCCTAAAGCTTACAAGTAATATGTAAGTTACTTGTTATTGCTGGTCACTTAACCTGTGGCTGCAGGTTACTAAAAATAAAGATGCGGATAGATTCAGCTTCCCTTTCTTTGTCGAACGAGGCAATAGTAATTTCCCAAAATACCCAAAATTGTTTGAGGCATACGGCACTATCAAGGAGGCGTGCTATACACTCAGACACAAACACCCTCAAAGTTTGCAGCAATGGCAGATTGGCAACCCGAAAATCTGCGTTTATGGGCTGAAAGAAGGGTGGCAAATCTGGGGTGAGTTTTTGCAGATTTTGGGTTCTGTTTTGGGCTACGGTTTAGGGTTCGATTAGGGTTTGGAGGATAGTAGTTGTGGTGGGTTAGATGCAGGAGATAATGGTGGAGTCTGGGGTTCTAGAAAAGTATGGTCAGTTTTCAACGGGGTTATGGGATTGCCAGACTTTTGGTGAGGACTGTGAAGGGTTTTGAAGGGAATGGAAGGACTGGTTTTGTTTGGAAGCAGGTGGTGGGACTGAAATTGGGAGATGGGGTTTCAGGGGTATGTCTAGGAAATACGGTGTTAAGGAGATGGTTGGAGGTTGAAGACAACTGAGTTAACTCACCGTTCAACTCGCAGCAAGAAGAGCACGCCGGTTTCACTCGTTTCTTTGCAGATTGTCGAGGCAATCAAATTTTGCAGCCAGAATACTTCCAATTAAATGAGGGGACTCCCCTAAAGATAATGTCATTGGTCTAGAGTAAACTCCGGTGGGCTCTCTTTATCATCTCTGCATGAGGGGTGGGGGGCTGATATACATGGATATAAAAAAGGGATAGATATTTGGCAGGGAGGCCTTCAATAAGATATCCTGCCAGGATGGGACACATACTTTTCTACATCTCAGGTATAGACTCAATTCTTTCCACCACAGTCCCAATCATGGGGGTTGAGGCCCATTTCTTTGAGAAGAAGGCTAGATACTTTAATTGGGAGGGAGGCCGACCTGAAATCTAGGACAAAGGGGAAGGAGCTTAGAAGCAGGATCTTCCCTCGGGGTGCCGGTCCCGACTCGGAACCTCGATTCGGCGCTCCCTGGAAGGCTTGATTTTTTTTTTTTATTCTTTTTTTTTTTTTTGGGGAAAGACATGATGAAAATCTTACATTAACGCTCCCACAGTGCTCCGCTTCCTCGCCCCCGCTTCCAATTCATCTACATTGACCCAACATACAAAAAACTTTTTTCCTATTTATTTTCTAGCATGTGGTCTCCTCTATAAAAACAATTAAGATGTAGATATGAATAGCTTGAACAGAGAAGCCTCGACTAAATTATTGTGTTACCATTTTAAAAAAAGACAAAAATGATTGTGTCATTAACATAGCAAGTGACAGACAGACAAAATCCTAAGACAAGTCTCAAGTCCACAATGGGGACCATTTTTTGACCTTTAGAAGAGAATATAACTAATATGCTGAGGTGCCAGTGCCAAACTGAAAAGGAATGGAGAAAAAGGGTCCCGAGCCTTTGACCTCTAGTTAAAAAAAATTGTTGAATTGACGTTTCTTAATAACAACAGATAAGTGAATCGTAGTAATGGACCATTCAATCCACTTTCTCCATTTAAGGTTGAATGCCATTTTCTCCAGTCTCCATAGGAGCAAAGCACATTCCAATCTATCATAGGGTTTTTCCATATCATGATTGAGGTAAAAATGACTTTATTGGCCACCACACTTCCATCCATTGTCTATCGACTACGAAACCACTGTAACTAGATGCAACCACGAGAAGCATATCGCTTTGAATTCTGATCGAGTCATGGTTTTAAATTTCCACCGAAACTGAAACCGAAAGGAACGAAATTTATAAACCAAAATCGTAAGTGTATAAATGTGGTGTATGCATTACGTATAAATATTTATATGGCTTCAAAGTGAAATTTGGTATGCACTAAATTATCAAAAAGGTGCGACAATGCATGTCACTAGGTGTTCGATGTTTTTAAACCATTATGGACGGTTGTCTTTCTTACATGATAGTTTCTAAGTGTGTATTTGTGCTTATTTTAGCATTTCTCATCTTTAAATTCTATCATTTGCATATGTTTCCATATGTTACTTCAATTTTACAGGATTCCCACCAAAATTTCCACCCTACACTGAAATGTTTCCGTTTCCAGGGCAACTGAAACTAAAAATCATAGGTCAACTAGGTCTTGACCTGAGATAAAATTAAAAAAACTAATCATCGTCGGGGATATGCATGGAGTAGAACTCTCTTCAGGCCATCTAATAGAGTTAAAATTCCAAGAAATGCATCAAGGATCAATATCTTTAGCCTGTGTGTTGGATAGCTTCCCCGAAAGCTCTCTCTCAGTGTAATCAAATGGGGGATATATTGGCAACAACATCCATGAAATCAAATTCATGATCATCTGCATTAATACAGAAAACCTACCACGAGTGATATGACTCTGTCTCCAGCAGATAACAGTAAGGTTTAGTGAGCCAAATCCCCTGGGTTTAGTGAGTCCTATCCCCTGATAGGCATGAGGACTGAATAAATGTTGTCATAGTCGCAAATGTTGTCTTAGTTGCACTTCGTACATAATGTTAACTTATTAGATTTTAGTCTCCATTAACAATACAATGTCTGGCTCCTCCCTCCACCCACTCTTTTTTTGTCGAGAAGCGAGATAACTTTCTTTTCTTAAGGAAGGTACAAACTGATTCGATAGGCTGGGAAGTGAGCAGCCGGAGAAAAACATTTTCCGGATCGGATCACTAAGCATCCGCAATTAGAGCCATCACTTGGGATTGAAAATGAATCAAACCTTTCCCTTGTAGATGGTAGATTTGATCTCCCCAATCCGAGGTGAGAGGAGGGTTATTCAAAGCCTTTTTTCCTTGTTTTAGCAATATGCACTTAATTAACATGGAAAATAAATAATATAATGTAAACAGCAATAACATTAACCAGAAAATGCAGACTATCAGAAAATAATACTCAGCAGAAAAATTTACTTCTTAAAATAAATGCACTTTCTTACGTCATTCATACTTATTATATAATTGCAACGGGCAAACCAATTTACAGCAGTATTCCTTCTTAGAGAACACCAATAGAGAGTCAACGTTTCCCAAATCATTCTGGCAAATAATAGCTCGTTGCTTCTGTTTAAATTAACTAGTACAAGATATATGATTAGATGGAACATTATAATCTAGAAACCATGTTTAATTTATACCGACTCCAGTCACTTTTAAGGGCATTTTGATCATTTTAGCAGAAAGAATGGCTTTATGATGCCATTCAAAAAATTAAAAATAGTATTATGATCAATTCATCAAATCCAGGTAGAACTTCTTCATGCCACAAAGAATTGGGAAGGGAGATGTTTCCTTGAAAACTATGAAAGAGGTAGAATTATACCTGTATGACATTAACTGTTTGTTTGATTGCCCAACCAATTATTACCAACACAGCTGGAAAAGAAAGTAGTGGAGTCTTTTTCACAGTATTCACAAAAACCTGCAATAAAGAAAACCAAAAACCCAAAAAAATAAGATGGAAAAAGCTTCTCTATAGATTTGCAAGTCCAAATGACAATGCAACCAATGGCTTACATCAATTACACTTCCAGGTTGGTTTTCAGCAAGAAGGAAGAGCATAATGTAAAGAACCTGTAGCATTATATTGCAATTGGTTTAACAGAGACATAGCTCGTAAAGGAAGAAAAATGAAAGGACCAGATAGGCAGTATCAATTGCCTCGGATGCAACGCAGCAATAGCCCATGAATAATCGATTTCCATAGTATGCTTTAAAAAGCCAATTGCTGCTGTCTTTTACGTCTTTGTGATTAGCCTTGCCTGCGAGGAAAGTACTGTGCCAAGAAAGCAGGGAAAATTAGAACTAATATATAAGTTAGGATTAGAAGAAATGTGATCTAAGTTAGACATGCTTGCAGCAGAATGTATACCCATGCTTCAAAATATCAATATCAGTCATCATCGATAGGTATCGGCCATATCGGCAATACGTATCGGCCATATCGGCGATACGTATCGGCCATATCAGCGAATATCGATGAATATCGGCCATATCAGTGATATGTATCAGCCATATCAGCAAATATCAATGAATATGGGGCCTTAAATATTACATTGACCTAAACGATATGACACCGATATCTCATTCCATGTGTATACCTATTTTTAACATGCAAATCCTGGTTATTTCAAGCAGTTACAAGCTCGGGGAGGAACCGGGAATTTGTATTTTATGGATTCCGCTAAGGATAAGAATTTGTGTTTTGTCCCTTTTTTCCTTTTTCAAATTGACAGTCAATATCAAAAGAAATTAAAAATTAATAAACATAAGGCCAAAGGTAAACGACTTCCAAGTATAATTGACAATTTGAAACAAACTGATTTGCCCTTACATCATTTGACAACAACTTAAACAATTCATGAACCTGTGAGGTTCCACCATGGGTTTCAATTCACATAAATTATAGGATAACATAAGTCCAAGCCTAATATATGAACAGAGGTCTCCAGACCACCAATAGATATGAAATACCTGTACATTTGCAGCCAGTGACTGGCAATATCCAAGGCAAGCAATGATAAGAAAATCAAACCAGGACTGCAAAAAGGGTGATATTAAAATGCTTAATAAGACAGTCATATATATGAATGGATCCAAAGAAATTATATAAGCATTAAACAAATCTATTTAACAAAATGTTACCTGTAAAACTGAGAAAGGATTACCAACAGACAAGCAGTGCTGACCCTGGGAGTGGAGGAAACAGATGAAAAATAAGGTCCATATGGATGGTGAAATAAAGCTTTTGATTTTACCGGACAGTAATGATTGCTAGGTTATAGCACTAAAAGAAACATATGGAGAGAAATGAAGCTTCTGTGCATTTCTACAAAATCATTAACAAAAAGATGGATAGAAGGGCACCTGTCAGTTACCATATCCAAAACCGCTCCAAAGGTAGATACTGAAACATGAAGTCAAAGAGATTAGTCAAATGCTATAACTCAGGCATTTCTTTTAAAATAATTTTTTTGAAAAATGACATATATATTCATACTAGATAAGATGTACAAAGTGATGGGGACAAGTTGTCCCGCCACATTACATTACATCACAACATACCATAGGAGACTTCTCCAATGGCCCAAAAAATTAGAACATCAATAGATAAACCCCGTAAACCCCGAAGTAGCCTTCCATCCTACTCCCCCGAACGCGCAGAATACTACCACTCAGAACAACCAAGACTCTCAACCAGACGAGTCTTCCAACACCTTTCCTTCATCCATCCTCATATATGCAACCCCCACCAAATAACACAACAAAAGGTTGACCAACCAGGGGACAAAGGAACCCGAGCAACGAAGGACTAATGTCCCTCAAGGTCACTCAATGAGTCGAAAAGAACCTCCCTTCAACCTTTCCATCTACACCATCACATGTTAGCAAATCAGAAAAACACCTTCCCAACTACATCCAAAGAGGCGGCCCATCAAAGCTCCCAAAAAACTGTATGTACAGCCATCAAAACCATCTAATTAACTTAACAGGGATTTAAGCTCGCTGTGTCCTTTACTAGGGGTCTTCCCTTTGACAGCATCACACCTCTCAATATGCAAGTGCATCCTCTTTGTCTCGTTCACATTCTCCTCATAACCAATCCCCAAACAACTTCCCATCTTCTTCATCTCCTTAAATTCTTCCAACAGCTAACACAACAAAAGGTTGACCAACCAGGGGACAAAGGAACCCGAGCAACGAAGGACTAATGTCCCTCAAGGTCACTCAATGAGTCGAAAAGAACCTCCCTTCAACCTTCCATCTACACCATCACATGTTAGCAAATCAGAAAAACACCTTCCCAACTACATCCAAAGAGGCGGCCCAACAAAGCTCCCAAAAAACTGTATGTACAGCCATCAAAACCATCTAATTAACTTAACAGGGATTTAAGCTCGCTGTGTCCTTTACTAGGGGTCTTCCCTTTGACAGCATCACACCTCTCAATATGCAAGTGCATCATCTTTGTCTCGTTCACATTCTCCTCATAACCAATCCCCAAACAACTACCCATCTTCTTCATCTCCTTAAATTCTTCCAACAGCTCATTGTTTTCTTCCTCCACACTCTCTGAAACCGCCTCCCCCAACTCTTCATCATCCCTTTGAAGACATGCTTTGATCTTGGCACTAAGATCCACGTCTCCCGAGACATCCCAATTTCTCCTTGTAAGACAACCCATTGAGTCACTTTTGTCTGCACCTACAAGAATTCAGTATTCTCTCCCTTCTGATTTTCACTTGCCATTGATTCTACATCCAAATCTTGTCAGTTCATAGAGCGGAACACAAGCCTCTTCCAAGCTTTTCTTCCCCGTCATCTCCATTATTTCTTCCTCCGTACCTTCCGCCTCTTCTTGCAGCTTTTTCCATTGGAACTTAAGGTATTCCAGCGCCACTTCCGCCTTTCTAAAAATCTCCTAACGTTCCAACTTTCGATCACTACCTTGCCCGGCCGCTTGAATCTCGATGAATCACCCACTCCGAACCGATGATAACGACTGAAAGGATGCTCAAAATTAGGGTTCTGAAACTCATCATCTTAAAAATGGACATACCTTTTAAGCAGAGAGAGCAAACTCGACGCGAACTTTTTCTCTCGTCTGAAGAGAGGTCCACCGCTACTGTTCTTTTAATAAGGGAACAAACCGCCCCTTTTGATCACTGGCTTCAGCTTTAATTTATTATGTTTCTTCTTCCCAAAAATTTTATAGCTGTCGAAGTCATCCTTTTCCCGATAACCTTTTAAGCTCTGCCTTGGGTCCCACGATAGAGCATGTGCAAACTTGACACGTGTCCAGCGTACCATGTTTCTTTTTCCCATTTTTATCTTCATCGATTTGGTTTCTGACCACCTTTTTCTTTTTCCAGGAAGAGAGAATGTTTTCATCATTCTCTGTCGAACCTCCCTCCTCTCCCATCAATTGCTTACACATTCCCCTCTAACCACGTGGCTTAGCCTTTAATTTAGGGCTCCTCGCCGTCTCATTGAGCCAATCACCTCCACCTCAAGAATTTGCCAGCCTCAACGTACCTGCTAAAGAATACACCGCCCGATTAGATCCCATTTCAAATTTGAATTTAGGTTTCTCCAAAGGTCCCCCCCTCCCCCGCATCTGGGGCATCAGAAGGACCGGCTTCCCTGACCCCGACTCATCAGAAACTTTCCCTGACTCCAACAACAACTTATCAGCGGCGGGAACCTTCAACGACTCATCCTCAGAGTTCTCAGAAGCCGTTTTAGCATCAATTGAAATCGGAGCCCCCATTCTAGAATGACAATATTTACTAAATCCATAAGGAATTCCTTCCACCACACCTATTAAATAGCATTTATTCTCAATGTTCACTCTAATAAATGGACTTAGGTATTTCCAGTCCGAGGTGAGAACCTTAGCTGAGGCATTTCTTTTAAAATATTAATCCCTATTGGTCTCATTTTATATGAAGAATCATCTACACATGAAAGTTCAAATTGTGACTAGAGAGTTGATGCATATTATGGCCGTATGCTAAAGATTTTAGGCAATCTAATAGAATCATAAACAACTAAGGATTGAAACTAAATACTAAGATTCTAGTAAGGGAATCCAGTGAAACTCAGTATGAAGTAGTTGGGAAGATTTAAGGGTATTGAATTTGATTTCAATGGAAGCCACAAGCAAATGCAAAATATGTGGTGGCCAAGCATTGGATCAGCATGAGAATATAAAGCAGGAGTACATGGCAACTTATAAGTATTCAAGGGCTGTTCATCTTGAAAAAAAAAATAACAGCATCTAAACAACAAAAGATTTGATTGGGACAAGCTCAGAGACGATAAAACACCAAAACCCAATAGGAAAAACTCATAATTATTCATGCCCCAAAACATTTCATGTTTTCTATTCATAGGGTCCACCAAAACCTACGTTACCCAAAAATTAAATAAAAATTACCAAAAATCTATATAAATCAGCTTCCAATTTTAGTGACAATAGCAAAATATGTGGTGGCCTTTCAAGATTGTCAAGCATTGGATCAGCATGAGGATATAAAGCGGGAATACGTGGCAAATTTGGAGTATTCAAGGGCAGGAACAGCCTGTCCATCTTGAATAAAAATAACAGCATCTAAACAACAAAAGATTTGATTGGGACAAGATCAGAGACGAGACAACCCCAAAATCCAATAGGAAAAACTCATAATTATTCATGACCCAAAAACATTTCATGTTTTCTATTCATAGAGTCCACCAAAACCTACATGAACCAAAAATTAAACAAAAATTACCAAAAATCTATATAAATCAGCTTCCAATTTTAGTGACAATTGGAGCGCTGTATGGCCTACTATTTACATTGGTATGCTTCTTCTCCTGAATACGGTTCTCTGAATTATGGGCATATGTTCATGAACTTTCCTTGCAAGTCTTCCCCTGGGTTGGAGAAAACCTACTCCATAGTTAGCATGTTCGAGTGTCAATATCTTATGGTACTCCAACTTTAGCAAGTTCTTTTGAAAACCACAGACTTTTATTGCGGACTGAATTTGGATTTTAATTGCCCTTGAATGTAGGAGGGGGCTACTCTTTATATATAGTATGTATGCCACTACGCATCAAAACCCACATTAAACACCTAAGAGTGATAGTAGAAGTGAGTACTCATCTCAAGTTGTTCCATACTACTACAAGTCGTTTATATGCTTATGCCCTCCACTCATGATCAGTAGCATTTGGTCATCTTACAATGGAGAAACATATGGTCCACTGTCTCTCCTAACTCTATGAAAAGAGCACAATGATCCACAATCAACATATGCGGACTCCAAAGGTGGTCAATCAAGGGGATTCTATCGAGAAAGGTTGTCCATCCGAATGCAGACCTTAGGGGGCGAGTTGGAATGCTCCACATCATGGCTAGAAGCGATGGGCCAGAGTTGGGGACACGTTGATGATAGAATGAATTGACACTAAAGATCTCAAAATGGGTTGTTGAGCATAAGATCGACACATTAAAGAAGTCGATCGTTCTAGGATGTTTCACTCTTGTGCTCCCAAACACATGGACACAAGTGTTCCATACGACAACATGTCATTTATATGCTTATGTCCTCCACTCTTGGTCAATAACATCTGAGCGGAGAAGTATATGGTCTGCTGTCTCGCCTGACTCCATGCAAAGGGCACAATAACCCACAATCAACATATGCCAATTAGAACAATGGTCAATCTTTTATCCCTTATTGAGCTCATGACTTTGTCTCAACATATCCCTTCAAAGTGTGACTCTGCCATGTATGTACCTATTATCAGAGATACCAATTGGACCAGAGAGGCCTCATACATTAATTCAACAACTCTAGTTCAGAGATGGTTTCGCTTCTCCCGGACCTCCATAACAATTTACCAAACAAAGCATTGTGTACAACTTTTAGTCTTCTTATGCTCAGGCCACCTGCTTCTATAGGCTTACACACTTCCTCCCAACTTACCCAAAGGATTTTCCTCTTCTCATCCGCTCCACCCCACTGAATTTCCTCCTCCGCTGGACCTTATTCTCCGGCTGGGCCATCTTCAAACTCCAGAGAGAACGTCTTTTTTGGAGATTCCATCTCTCTACCAAGGAGAACTGAAGGGTATTGCGGGCTTCAACTCTATCGTATAGAAGTGAGCAAATCCACTCCAGAGTTGGCGGGCTTTATTGTATGTGATGGGGATATCGACACTTGATTCCAGGTTTACCAGCTACGTCAACATCCTCACCGGCCATCCAATACCTTGATTTGGCTAGGTAATGAGTTACAAAGGTAACAGCCAAACATTTCTTCAGTACCAAGGTTTTAAATTTCGGTTTCGGTACCGATTTCAGACCCCACCAAAATCCGAAATTTCGGCACCGGGCCGAAATCTCGTAATAATTTAAAAAGATTATTTAATTAATTTCGATTCAGCCGAAATTTTGTAACATTTCTTTTATTAAAAAAAATACATTTTCTTGAAATTTCGGCCGAAATTTAGGATTTCCCGAAATTCCGGATTTCGGCAAATTTTAGTTTCGGTCATTTCAGTGCCGAAATTTCAAACCATGTTCGGTACAACAGCCAGTTGCAGAGATCTACGAGGGTTGATGGACGACCATCCAATATGCATTGAAGAATCATGGAGTTAAGAAGATGGGTCTATTGTTGATGTTAAAAAGACCTTTATTTGGTTTTTAGAATGTTATTTAAGTCTTTTATGTCATAAGACGGGTAGTAGTCTCTTCCCACAAAAATCACTTGGTAGGGTTTTTAATGGGCCCCACATGCATTACAAAAATTTATGTGGGAGAGGGTTTTTAAAGTTATTAGAGGGTATTTTAGTCTAAAAATGTTAGATTTTGTTTAGGGTTTTAGAACTCTTCTTATATATTGTAAGCCGTCGGACACTTTTCTTATGATGAATGGAGAATAGTGAATGAAGGAAAATTTCTCTTGTTTCTTCTATTGCAAGTGTGGATTCCTCTCTCTCTCTCTCTCTCTCTCTCTCTCTCTCTCTTGGCTATCCAATTCCCCTCTCTATGTCTTCCATGATCTCTTCTTATATATTGTAAGCCGTAGGACACTTTTCTTATGAAGAAAGGAGAATATTGAATGAAGGAAAATTTCTCTTGTTTCTTCTATTGCAAGTGTGAATTTCTCTTCTCTCTCTCTGTTTTTTTTTTTTTTTTTGGCTATCCTATTTCCCTCTCTATTTCTTCCCTGATCTCTCATATGATTCCTTCTATTATCTTTTCCCACTTTTTCTATCCCAGTTTTCTCACAGATATTCTAAATCCTTTCATATTTTCCCCCCTTTTATCCCTATTTTCTCCTAAATCTTGTAAATACCTTTAGATCTTTATTTTCTCTTCATTTGAATTGACCAGTAGCCCGTTTTTTATCTTGAACTTTTACGGTAGGGCATGGCTTGGTGGCTGATTGGTTTGATCAACGCTCATTGATTAACCTAGCCAAATTAACAAAATATCCATTTTTTGTCAAAATTTGGAAATTAAAGCCTCCATACAACAAGATCTGAATTTTAGCCTTTAATTCCCTTGAAATCTATTGAAAAAATCATGATCTACACATTTTTAAGTCTGTTTGCCCCTTTTTGAAAGCCTTTGCCTATTTTTATAGTCGTCCTACTTTGAATATTTTGCTAAAACCTGTGGAATGAAGCAAAAAAACTAGGTAGCATAATTTTTTTTTATTTTAATTGGATTTACATTTTATAATTGCAAAGAAGGTTTTCCATGTATTTGTGGGGCCTTATTTGGAATTCATAAATGCATAAAACATGCAACATTTACAAATTGCTTTGTTGTGATTTAGTAGCTATAATATTTCTCTTTTCGAATACTTATTTTGCATGTTTGCGTCATGTCTATGTTGGTGTCCAAAAAAAGATTGACCTCATTAGTTTCTTAATTAGGTTGAGACTTAATTTATCCATTGACCTAGGGGTTCTAGATAACTTCACGTTGCAGGCCCTTATAGGATTCCCTCAATTAGGTCCATCCCGCATCAATTTTGATATCAGAGCCTAGGTTAAGTTTTCTAAGAATTCATAGCTCTTATTACCTGTTTTAGGGTCTTTCTAATCTGTCATTGCATGCCCACCCGTAGTGGAATCAACTACCACATGTTGACTTCTTCTAACCCCCCAAACCCAGATCAGTGGGCTAAGTTGTTAGAAACGATACAATCCAATCAAGACGAGCTCAGAGATAATAGAAGCAAACTTGACACCGTCAATGAGAGCATTCAAGCTATCAATAATGCCCAACTGGCAAAAATAATTATTTGCCAATGTTAGAAATATGTGTATGCGTGTGTTGATGCCTAAGGGCATAGTGGTCATTGTACTCTTCTCTCTTTATATAAATACATAAGTGAGGGGGAGCTATCCTCAACTCACTCTTTCTTTCCCTCATTCTCATCTCCTCTTCTTCTTCTTCTAACATGGTATCAGAGCCCTAGGGTTACGATGCCCTAGGGTCCACATCCGCCTCTCTCTCTCTCTCTCTCTCTCTCTCTCTCTCTCAAACAAACAAACCATCCCCATCTCTGCCACAAACCCGAGCGAAGCTCAAGATTGAAGATCGACGATTCCACTCCAAATCCCTAACCCTAACTCTAATCCTAACCGTAACCTAACCCCAAATCCATCCTTTCCAAACCCTAACCCGTGAGCAGTGCCATGAATGGTATTGTGAACAGTACCATGAATAGTGCCATGAACAGTATCGTGAATAGTGCCACCCCCTCCATCATTTAAATAGCCTCGTTTCTATTCCTTCGCAGTTTTTCCTACTTTTCCTAGTGCCCTAATGCACTAGATTGACATTCTATTTTGATGTGTAGTCTTATGCCTCCCTCCACTATCTCTCTTCTCCGGAGCCGCGGTATGTCTTTTGAGCCCTTCTAAGCTCCTTTTCCTCTCGTTGTCTACTTCCCCTTTCCTTGTTTTTTCTACCCTTTCTCTTCCTATCAAAGGTGCACATCACTTGTTTGCTGAAATGTCTGAGTGAGCTATTGTGCCTCCGTCTTCATCTCCTAACCTCTCCTCTCCACATGGCTAGTGATCCTATGTCTTCTTATGCTTTGTCTCTTCATCGGAGCTACGCTATTATGGCTGGGTTCGTCGTGTGATTCTCCACTTCTCTCTTGTTTATCCTCTATCGTAGTGTGCTTGAGGGTGTCTCTATATTTCTATCATCATGGATGCTCATCTTAGATCCCCTCGTACTACCGGATCGACTTCTCCACTTTTGGCTCCCTTTCCACTGCTGACTCCTACCCCTTTGATTGGGGCTTCTATTCTTAGTGTGTATATTGGTGACGGATCTTCTGGCCGTGGTGGTGGTTGTCTTCCCCCTCCACTAGACCAGTCTGTATCTCTCGCGCTGACTATGATGAGTTTTTTAGCCTGCGTGCGCATTGCCAAGCCCATATTGCCCCTTTTGCACATCCCAATAGTCCCCCTGCTTTGCTTCTTACTACCTCTAGTCCTTGGATTATTGATTTTGGGGCGCCCAACCATATAACGGGTAACCCTGCTTCCCTTCGCTTGTTTATGCCCCTTCAACCCTCTCTTACTGTTACTTTAGCTGATGGAACCACTGCACTCATCTCTGCTACTGGCACTGTTTACCCTCACCCTGGTCTTACCACTGCACCCATCTCTGGTACCGGCACTATTTCCCCTCACCTTGGTCTTACCTTGTCATCGGTCCTTTGTATTCCTAAGTCGCCCTTTAATTTATTGTATGTGACCCAAATTACCAAAACTCATCATTGTTCGGCCTCTTTCTTCCCCTCTCATTGTGTCTTTCAGGACCTTTCCACTGGGAAGACAATTGCGTCTGGCCGTGCGGCCAATGGTCTCTATTACCTTGACTATGATCCACCTCGTGCTGTGTTGCATATGCCTATCAATGGCATTGCCGTCTCGGCCATCCTTCTCTTCAGAGTGACTTCAGCAATCCTCTATTTTCTAATAGAAAATGAAATTAAAAACCGTTGAGAAACTATTACCTCATTGGAGTTATTCAGCCAATGTATTCTCAAAGCGTCATTAATTGAAGGTTTTCACCCACTCAGTTATCTCTCAATCAATTACACCAAGTAATTTATAAAACTCCACCGTATATGACTCTTACCTTGTTGGAGTTGTTCGGTATTCTTAAATCATCATGAATCGAAGCTTTTCACCCACTAAGGTATCTCTCAATCGATTGCTCTTGTCTCTCAACATATTCCTACCAAGTAATGTACAAAAATTCAATGTATATTGAGACACAATTTTCATACCATGAGTGGGTTTGTGGAGTTGTTCATAAAAGGTTTTGCAATAATTAAAAGGTAAAAACTCCCTTCCCATCATTCTTTTCATGTCTGCCCAATTCGTAATTGCAGGCTAGAATAATTGGGCTCTTTCAATCTTTATGATTGCTGCCAAGACTTTGCACGACCTCTAAACTTCAAATCAACCAAAGAAATTCTTCTATGAATTGGTAACTCATTGTAGTCAGGTACCTTCTCAACCGTTGTCACCACTATAGTTTTTAATCCCCAGAAGAATTCTGGAATTTCAATTTTAATTTAAGCTTCCCATTGATTAATTTGAATACGATTGTTTTCTTGGGGTGCTCGATACATGGGCTGGTGTCGAGGAGGCTGTCTATAGGGCAGAAATTGATGCCTAGGATTAAACACATTTACAACTCCTTTCGAAATTAGTTCTACATCTCCCAAAGCAATCGAAGCTTGAGGCATCTCTTGATTGTGTACAACTGGAGCAAGAGCAGGGCTAAGTGAATTGCTCCCTTACCCCCATCTTCAATGTTCTTGTCTTAATTCAAATTTCCACTCAATTCAAAACAGAGGCCTCTCTGATACCAAATTATGATGCAGCCTCAAATAAAAATCTATACCAATAGTCCTTGGATAGCTCTTGATATAAAATAAAAATAGTAACTTGCCTCAAGTCTGTGAACAAACTAGAACATAAAATCTAATTCAGTTTGATTTAAAACTGGTTGTTTAGAGCCACAAATCAAAAGAAAAAAAAATGTGCAACAAAATATCGCGTACAACTTTCTTTATCCAACTTTTCTTTATCCACATTTTTTCTCCTTAAAAAAATCATAAATAGGGATTTGCCAGCGTCCATTTCAAGGATGGCCTGTTGCATGGAAGAGCAGTCACCTCGTGAATGAAGACAAAATCTGCTGAAAAGTGAGCCTATAAGCCCCTCACTGACACAACCCCCTTATACTGACCTGACGACTGGCCTACAGAACTCAAAGTTTCTTGCGCAGGATGGGGCAACGGCTCCATCGAGCAGTCACCACAGGCCAGTTTGTTTGGCATAACAGGACCTAGTCTAACATTGAAAATCTTATCCCCGTCATGCTCATGCTTTGAATTGAGAGGCAGACAGGATAGAAGGACTACTTTACAGAGTTTTTTCCTGGAGGGCCACTCACCTTCCTGGCAGCCGTTCTTTGACTTTCTGCCTATTTCTTTTTCTTTCCGAGGATGAAGATTTTGCTTTTCTGCCATTTGCATTTTTGGTCCTTTTTTTAGAGAAGAGGTCAGGGGGCTAAGTGACTCTCGAAAGTCGTCTTTTGTATCACGTGAAGAGAAATGACATAGATAAGATCATTGCTTGAAGAGTTTCATTGTCGAATTAATCTCCTATCTAGAGCAGGCCAGAAGTCCGACCCTCAATAGAAGGTTCAATAGGATCAGGATGAACAGGTGCCCTTCAGAACTACTTTTGAAAGCGCAGTCGTGAACCAATGCCCAAAAATGGAACTGCCAAAACCGAGAACTCAGTCACGCGTCTGGTAACCAGTTAAGATCGGGCTACAGCCTCTTGCGATCCCCGCTATCCGCCCATGGTAAAGTAATGTGATGATAAATAATTCGATATAGTTGACCACGATAGTGTAGTGGTTCTATATTCCCTCTTCTTTTCCTCCCATCCATGGTTGTTCATGTACCTTTATCTTTGGAAGTTCAAGCAGAGGCTCGTTTACTTATGTTTTCTCATATGAATCTCTTGTCTCCAGCTATTGGGGATCCCATTTCCATACCAACCCAAGATATGCACTGATCCAATCTGAGTACCTCTACGGGATAGACCTCAACAGAAAACTGAAGAGTAACGGCAGCAAGTGATTGAGTTCAGTAGTTCCTCATATAAAATTATTGACTCTAGAGATATGGTAATATTGAGAAGACAAAATTGTTTGAAGCACGGGCAGAACCGGAATCACCCCTTGTTTCAAAGAGAGAAGGACGGGTTATTCACATTTCATTTGATGGTCAGAGGCGAATTGATAGTGGGAATCGAACCCGCATCTTCAGAGCAGCCACCTCGTGAATGAAGACAAAATCTGCTGAAAAGTGAGCCTATGTGGCTGCTCTTACATGCAACAGGCCATCCGCGAAATGCCTTCTGCGATGGACGCAAGCAAATCCCTCATAAAAATCTCTTTTTAGTATCAACATCACTTTTAAAGGCCAAACAATTGTCGACCCCTTTTCCTAAGAGTCCAAGTCAATATGGACTGCCTAAAATTAAAGGAAAATACTTACTAAAAATAATAAAAAATTACTAAATACGAGTCTTAAACATTTCGGACTTTGTAAAAAAACAGAAACAATAGGAAACACCTAAACTTCCTAATCATCAATCCTTTCAGAACTAGGAAACACATGTTCAAAAGTCCCACTGTGCAACTGTTCACGTCTCAATAATTTCTAAAATCAGGTCACTTCTTTCTTTCCATGGATCTGCTGGATTACAGACAGCAACAACAGGTTCCTTCTCCTTTAGCAAGTTTTTTTTATGACATAGGGTATCACCACCCCATTTTAGGGCAGGACTAATTCCTATGGATGCACGCAATCATCCCTTAGTAAGTTTGTATGACCTTTGGCTGCTCCAATGTCTGGATTTGGATCAATTGGGCTCCTTTTAAATTCGAATATGAGGTTATACTACATCAATGGCCTTATAGGCTCGGTGTAGTAGTAGTAGAGTAATGGGTGTATTTTGTTAATGTGCCTATTTTATAATTTTTGCACTTTATGCAGTTATAATATTTCTTAATTGTTTGAAGCAGAGCATAGTAGAAAGTACTAGTAGTTTTTTCCAATTAACCATCCAACAGATGGTTAGTAGAAAACCTCCTAAAGGTCTCTAATGCAAGTAATTAAGATATGATTTTTTTCTTTCAGTAAAGTAAAAGTTATAAACCCCACCATGAGAGTCAGTCAAAGAATCTCTAATGATATTTTGAGTTCACGAGCACATTCTTGTTGAGTTACCGAGAATTACTTCTCATGGCTGATAAAGCAAATGGACCTCCAATGTTACACTTTAAAAACAAATGTAATTTTGATTATTTTTTTAACATTTTGGGATGATTTTATTGGATTTTGATCTTTAATAATTATGTGTTTTAGGCCTTTGATTTGTCCCAATTTTTCCTGTAGCCTTTCCAAATTAACTGAATTCTTTCCATGCAAAATTGTTCCCAAATTCGAATTTTGTAACTACGGTTACGAGTGATTTCCCAAAAGTTCCTTCTATGTTCTTCTAATTTCCATTTTCATCATTTTTTATGCTGCCCTTTTCAAGGAATAAGAGAAGTCTTAAACAAGACTTCTAATCAGGTTATAGTGCTCCAATTAAAAATACAAAGCAATCATTCAAAAAAAAATAAAAAATACAAAGCATCAGGATAAATGGTGCGAATTTTTTTTCATCAATACTCAACTCAACTCAACTAAGCCATTGTCCCGAACTAGTTTGGGGTCGGCTACTGAATCCTTTAGAAAATTTTCATGAAGAAGGTGAAAGGATCTACCCGGCTCAAATTGACTAAGTCTAATCCTGATACTAGTTGGGTTCGTCTACATGGATCATTTTCTTCCATTCTCTCCTATCCAAGGTCATGTTCTTTGTTATGTTCCTAGCCATCAAGTCTTTCCTCACTGTTTCTATCCAAGTTGTTTTCGGTCTGCCCCTACCTCTTTTTACTCCATCAATTTGGCACGAGTTACTTCTTCTCACTGGAGCATCCAAAGGCCTACGTTGGATATGATTAAAACCATCTTAAGCGGTGCTCTCTCATCTTCTCCTCAATTGGTGTCACCCCCCCCCCCCCCCCACCTTTTTACGGATGTCTTCATTTTTAACTCTATCTAACCTTGTGTGGCCGCACATCCATCTAAGCATTCGCATCTCCGCTACACTCATCTTATGCACATGCTGCTTCTTGGTGGCCCAACATTCTGAGCTGTACAGCATGGCTGGCCTCGTAGATGTCTTATAAAACTTCCCCTTCAACTTGGTAGGTATTTTACGGTTGCACAGAACTCCTAAAGCATGCTTCCACTTCAACCAACCTGCTCTTATTATGTGGTTAACACCCTCTTCAATATCTCCTTCCTTATGTAGGATTGAATGCATGGGAAAAATTAGCGCAATTTGCTTATATTTGTCGTTATACATGAATATTAAATATTACAATTTAAGAACAAAAAAATTGAAGAAGAATTGAGCTACTCGATGCAAAATTGGACAACGTGAAGCTATAATCTAACATTATTTGTCATAGATCCAATTGTACCTTGATTGAACTTGCGGGCGAACCAACCATCTAACCCATCACATAGAAAGCTGTAAACATAAATTTTATAACTTTAACCAAAAATTTACATGTGAAATTATGAAATAAAGCTTCATCAGAGTTATGACAATTACCTGATAAAGTAAAGAGCAGCGAACAGCTTTTTGTCAGAAAAGCAACGTGCAAAAGCAACGCAATTCATAAGAATTCTCATGTATCCTGCACTTCCATACAAATAGTGGATATATGTGAAACACATCAGTGTAGAAATATGCGATGGCAGAAAATCATCAAATATGAGCCTTATGTATGAATGTTATTATCTTCTAAACAATCGCAGAAGAAAATAATTTTAGATACAAAATAAAGATGGATAAACAAGAAGCCCGCTGTTGTAACTGAAGTTTTTCCATCTGATGTACTTTCAGAGGGTTTAATCCTGTCTTTTTATGGGGACGACTTGTCCCCTACTTGTACTTTTCTCTCAGTAATAAATGTCAATTTTTTTTAAAAAATACAAAATAAAGATGGAAATTCATCTGTCTAGTAGCTCCAAAGCAAACATCTCTCAATTGTTCTATCTAAACTTTTGACGAAAAGATTTTCACTTTAGCCAAAGAAATTATACCTCCTATGTAAAACCAACAAAGCGGATTCTTATCTGTTGCGATTTCATTTCAGCTGGAACTTGTAAGAATATCATCTTTTAAAAATAATCAGAGGGACCACTTCACTCCTTCATTGGAGGATGAATAGAGCCTCTCACTCACATTAGTGGGATCAATGGGAACCGTGACAATACAATGGGGCGCATATATCATGTCAAGCTGAACCCATCACTCCAGATCCCACGACCTTCCCCTCGTGGTTGACCGGTCTCTCTTCTCATAATAAGCATCATTATCATCTCGGTGGCCTCACAAATGGCTCAATTGAATATACGCAAAGAAATAGGAATAGAAGCTTACCAATGATATTTGGGATGTAAAGATATACACGCAATGTTCCTTTGGTAGATTTTATAGCCATTGCAACCTTTGCAGCAATTTAATTTGTAGAAGATACCCAATTTTCACACAACCTCCATTGTTGCCTCCCTAAACCCAAGTGCAGGACTCCAAAATCCAAATTCCTACAAAAAAAAAGCATGACATCCAAAAGATTGTGTGAAAATCAAATCAAGAAGCCAAATAAAATAAAGAGGAAAAGGAGATAAAATGCACAATGAGTCAAAAGAATCTATTAAGGGGGGAAATAGAATGATCTAAGTAAATTTGGCAATGTGATTAATATACTAATAAAAATGAAGAAAATACGAAGCATAGATGGTTCACAAAACCAAGTCGGCTAGCGTCATGGGTTTGCTCCCAATAGACGGGAGTTCGAGTCCCCTCGGAGTTACCCGATCCACGTGGTTTACGGGTGATTGAGTGCATCAATAGGGATTAGTCCCGCCCAAAAAATAAGTGGGATACCCTATGTCATCAGAAAAAAAAACCAAGTGGAAGATTTGCTAAATAAATTTAACAGAATCTATAAATAAGGCAAATCAAATAACCATTTCAAACCTAAAAAGTATCATAGGCGATTTTAAAAACACAAGAACCAAGCATATAAAGCAATTTAAAACAAGATGAAAAAAATACTACATAATGAACCAAACCCAGAAATGCAAACACTAAAGCCCTAAATACAACAGGGAAGAAAATGCACACTTAACAAGGCAAGGTTTAGTAAGTAGTCCTCAAACTACCATAGTAGTCCCCCCTTTGTCCCATGTACCATGGCACATGTACACAAATCCAAACCAGCCATCCAGCAGGGGCAACATGAATGGCCGATTGATCCGGAAACCTCCGCATCACACGATACAAGCCATTTGATCGGCAGACTATAAACAAATAGTTAAAATGAAAATGACCAATCATTCACATCAGCAAGCAACTTGTTTTTCCCTCTGAGTTTTTAATTCGCGGAGCAAAGAAAGCGATCTTTCTCAGACTTAGAAAACAGTATGAAAAAATGACAAATATCTATCAAGTCCAAAAAACCAAACCCCCAAAATCCTACATAAGATCATAACCCACGGATTTTAACCGCAACCAACAACAGATAAATGAAGAAGTTTAGAGAGAGAGAGAGAAACATGTGCTAACTAAAATACAGAAACGCATCAAAAGAAATCATCATCATGAAACTACAAGAAGAATCAATACAAAGAAACCCTAATCATAGAACCTAAACCCTAGGAAATCCGTAACATAATCTACAAAAAACACCCAATTTTCAACAATATAAGATCCACCTAAATCATAAAACCATAAATCCAAAATGAAACCATGAAAGACCAAAAGTAAATTCAAGAGGAATGAATAGCTACATTTCAAGGAGACAAAGGAAAGGACAAAGAAAAAGTTGAATGAAAAGAAGAAAAAAACCTATTCGAAGAACTCAAGAACCTAAACCCCATGATATCTGTTAATAACATAGGGAAAACATCCTACTCCAAGATCAAAACAGTCATCCCATTTTTTAGATCACAAGCCTCATAAAACCATAGCTACATGCCCTATCCTTGAATTTCAAATAACAAATCCAGGGAAAAATGGGCGGCTCCTCATTTCAAGAAGACGATCTAAGGACAAAGAAAAATTGTGATCAAAACATTCTCTAAAAAGAGTGAAAGGTAAATGGAAAACTAAGAAAATCACATATGATGAGTTTAGAGAAAAAAGAGAGATAGAGAGTCGAAGGAGATTGCTTTTACCTGTCCTGATTTATTGAGATGAGTTAATTAGACCTTTATAAGCTCGTGAGGTGAAACTTCCTCACAGTTTTGGGATCTCCATGGCTGCAAGAGCATGCAAGCCTCAGAGCTCTAGAAATCAGAGTATTATAATCGTCCAATGGGGCTAGATTTTGCTCCATTACCCATCAGACTTGTACTTTACCCGTTTGAAAAATATGTGCATCCATCGTATAAGAGCCCTTTAATTCACTCAGCATTATTAGGAGAAATATTTATATTAGTTTTATTACCTTGATTACAACCCTCATTTTTGGCATATTACAAAATACATGACTCGGAAGGTTTATGCTTATGAGCCCTTTATGTTGGATAATATCTAGCAAGTTGGTAATATCTCCACTATATGTTGGGTGGATCACATGTAGGGCTGCAACTCGGATCGGGCGGGTCGGGTTTTGGAGAACCCAACCCTACCCGAGAAATATCTCGGGTCGGGTTGGGTTTTTTTTCGGAAAACCCACGATTCCCAAACCCGGCCCTACCCATGATAAATCTCGGGTCGGGTCGGGTCGGTTCGGGTTTTTTCACGTTGATGCAAAATTTTAAGGAAAATTCTTGTTTGGCAAGGCAACTCAACTCATAGAAGCAGAAATTACACTCACATTACACTTGAATCAAACAATGATGTAATTATACTCACATTACACTTGAATCAAACAATGCTGTAATCAACAATGTTGTAATTACAATCAAACAATGTTGAATCAAACACTTGAATCAACCCAACTCATAGAAGCAGAAATTACACTCACACGCAATAATAGTGGGTGCGTGGGTTTTCACTTTTAACTTTTAACTAACAATAGAAAAAAATGTACATACTATAACTTATGTAACTCAGGCCGGGTCGGGTTGGGCCCCTTCAAACCCGGCTCAACCCGAGATTCATGCGGGCTTTTGAATGCTCGACCCGGCTCGACCAGAAACCCATGAAACCTGAACCCAACCCAGGGTATTTTCGGGTCGGGTCGATGCGGGTCGGGTAAAACCCGGCTCGAGTTGCAGCCCTAATCACATGGTGATCCAGATTGTTCTCCTTGGAATGTCCTCAAATGTGGACAGATCAAATGAGTATTGTAGCTTTCTAAATTCGAATATCTTTAATTTTAATCCCTTAATTGGGTTGATTTTTCAAATTAGGAGACACCTCATCAGTTTTGATTGAGTTGGGAGACACCTCAACGACAAGCATGTTGATTGGTGTCAATTTGCCTAGTTTTTGAAGATTTTGAATTTTGAGATACACCACAATAGCAAGCATTCTAGGTTGTTTCAGACCCACCACACTTGGGGTAAATTTGAATCTTGATCTTGCTATTGTGTTTTGTCTCAAAATGCAAAAGTTTCAAAAACTACGCAAATTGACACCATTCAGTATGCTTGTCGATGAGGTGTCTCCTAACTTGAAAAATCAACACAATTAAGGCATTAAAATTAAACATATTCAAATTTAGAAACCTACAATACTCTTTTGATCTGTGTACATTCGAATATGGGCCCTCTAAATCGGATCACCATGTGATCCACCCAACCTATGTCGAGATATTATCAACTTGCTAATTTGGTAGACCTTCAAGAGATATCCTCATAAAGGCTCTTATACTATGGATGCAAATATATTTCAAGCGGATAAAGTACAAGTAGAACCACTTGCTAAATGATTAAAATCATCTATTTTCTAGGCCTTGCTATGATGGGTAACGGAGCAAAATCTAGCCCCATCGGACAGATTAAAACGTAGAGCCTTTCATGATGAATTCTGACCACAAAATTAGAGTGGAAAAATAGTGGATTAGGGGTAGATTTTACTCCAAGACACCTTCAGAGCAACGATTATGATTTAATGGGTTGATCATTGTCTAGAATAGCCCGCATTTGTACTTTGTCCTCTCGTGTAAGAACCCTTATTAAAGTAGGGGTATGCTTTCCATTTCAAAAAAAGAGTAGGGGATGCTTTTAACATTAAAAGAATGTATCCTTGCTTATTGAGCTTAATGCTAGCATCATATACATGCTATAGTCTAAAGCAAATCACCTTTGTATTCATATTAGACTATATTTTGTGTTATATTGAAAATCTTTTTGAAAATTCCATCTGAGTGCAAGAACACACATATGCACTTAGCATCCACAACTAGATGAACAAATATGTCAAACATTGTTAGATATAGATCAAACATGTATATATTTTGATATCTAGCAAAATTCATCAAAAACACATCCACAAAGAATTTCATTGAAAACATATGTCCAATCATCCACTTAAGCATTAATATTAGAAAAATATAAATGAATTTTTTAGATGTCCTCACATGGCCTAAGGATCGACTTTACATGTTCATCAAAATCCCATAAATGTCCTAATCCTCCTCTGTCTTCTTCCTTCTAATGAGAGGGATTTCAAAGGCTTCTTGTAATGTAGAAAGGAAATGAGGTTTTTTGAAAGAAAGACATATTTTCTTTTATACAAAACTTAATTTGGATAAATCGCATAAATTGTATGAATCGTACGATTTACGATCGAATCGTAAGATTCAATAAAAAATCGTAAGATTCATACAAATTAAGATTCATCATGGGATCCAAATCGTTTTGCCTAAGAATCGTAAATCGAATAGTAAATTGAACCGTAAATCGTAAGATTTTCAAAACAATTACGAAAACGACTTAAAGGCAATAAAGTTTCCGAACCAATGGCTTGAAAAAATAAAGACAGAGTTGCTAGTACAATTGTTCTAATTTGATGATGAGTGCTCGGCATCTTTTCTCTCCTTCCTTAGGAGAGAGAGAAATGGTGAGTGGGGGTTTTGGAGTGGGGAGGTTGGGGGGGATAGCATAACAGTGATTCTATTTTACAAATAGAGCTGGTATTGGCACCCATTTTTTGTTTTCCGTGATATGACTACCAACCACTTTCCAAGAACTTCCACTCGAATGCCAACAGCTAGGCGAATTCCCTATCGATGAACCCTTCTTGGAGAAGTTTGTCCCCAAAGAGAGAGAAAATCCAAACATGGATCCTATCCCCTATATGAAGAAAGCGGATTTTTCATAAACAACTTAAACAAAGGCAATGGAGTTCCATTCAATCCACACTTTCAAGATGATGCGCCCTAAGTACATGAAGAAGACAAGTGAAGGAGAATAGACTTACAAAAAAAGAGCGGTGTGCATAGAAGTTTGCAATCCGAGGAGAGATTCCAAAGCCACTGAAGATAAGATGGGATGGCTGCTCGTCCTCATTCATGTCGCACGGAGGAATTGACCACTGAGGTGTTAGATGACTGAAGAGAAACAACTCACATTTATCTAGGTTGATAAATATTGTAGAGCAGGTTATGCTAGTGTGGGTGATGGACACGACAATGGAGAAATGGGGTGCATGAGAGCAAAGGAAGTCTGCAATGTTTCTTCAACCCAGACCGGCCAGCTTTAAGGACCGCCATGAGGTGATCACCTGATCATCAAAAGTTCTGTCCGGGACAGTTGTATATAAAGGAGGACACCTCGATATCACGAGATGGAGTTTCACAAGATTTGTATGTTGGAGAAGACTACATCAATACAAGAGAATTACTCGTTATCGGAACTAAATACATGGATTTTAACAAGAGTAGCGATGAATTTAGCCCCTGGTAGAGAAATTAAAGCCTATTTGCATGTCCCTATATTAGACGATCATGTTGTTGCGTAATTAGGAGAAAAAGGCGATGGCAAGTCATGAAGACCAAAGGGAAAAAGGGAGAGGTGCTGTCGTCAAAGATATCTGTTTTTTTTTTGAATGGCTTCTTTTCACTGTGTTTTCATTAATTCTTTGTTTTATCACTGTTGACTTGGAGTCCAGCCCGTGGCAGTCACAAATCATAGCACACCAAAAGAAAACGGTTAATTGCCTAATTTGTGGGTGCCAAAACCAGCCCCGCTCACAAAATTCTTCACAAAAGGTCAATACAAATACAAGATTGTATTGGTAACAAAATGAAAGTTTTAACGGCAAAAGATTTCCCTTGAATAAAATAATTTACTTAATGAAAACATGACATAATCAAATACAAATTATGAGTGCATTTAAAATTTTAAAAATGTGAGAAGTCAATTTTTTATGAAATAGCCAACACCACAAACCATACTGTAATATGAAAAGGCTTAACTAAGGGACCAAAAGAGAAGTTCCCTCAAACATTATGATGATAATTCCATGAAGACATTATGATGCCAAATGACAGAGAAGACAATAACAGAAAATGATGGAACAACAAGGATGAAAACAATGCAAATAATAGTAAGGTGGGGACATGGCTCCGGCATAGAAAACATAGCAATATATATCAACCATCTGCTGATAAAAGTTAAACAGCATTGTAACAACTTTAAAAGATTTTGTGCTTCCTTTTTGCTCTTTCCAGACTTGACCAGCATCCAGAAACAAGTGTTGTATTGATTGTTGACGTGACCTGACAACTGAAAGATATAAATGGCAGGGATATGTTCCATATTTTGTAAAAATTGCTCGAACTGAAAGAAAATGCATCAATTACATGATCCATTCACTTAAAAAATGTTGATGTTGCATGGTTCTACTAGTTAAGTGATTGCAAATTGGCCACAATCTACTTGCCTCCATGACAGATAATGTCGAATAATTTCAGCTGATGGATAGTATACTACTCGCGCATCAAAATTAGGTGGATATTTCAATTTTTTAGTTGGGAAAAACTCTTTCCACTTCCAGACGTACATCCAAGAGAAGACTGATACGATGCGTGCCATTATTTCCCTGCATATTCAATACGAATGCGAGCAGGTCAAAATTGAATCAAGTATGTGAATGATTTGTTACTCTTGTTACAAGACGTATTTTGGCCTAAGGTCATTTTGGTCATTGTACTCCCAAGACACACACACACACACACACACACACACATTAGTCAGGGGAGACTCTCCCTAACTCACTCATTTCTCAGATTCTCTTCTCTTCTCTCTCTCTCAACAACTCTTTTGTATCAACAACATAAAAATGGCCAAAATATAGTTTTGTTGCTGAATTTTGCTTAGAAGAAAGTGTGCAAACTAAAAGCAAAAAGGGAAGAATGGAGAGAAAACCTGACGCGACTTTCGTATAATTGAGCTGTCTTCTTCAAAATAAAACTGAAACATTAAGATAACTAGCACGTAAGAAGCTTGAATTGTAAAGGACCAATTATAAACTGTATAATACCATATAAATAATTCAATTTTATTTTAAAACACCCACCCCTGCTTGGATACTTGGATTTCAGAATCTAGGTTTTAGTTTGAAAGCAGTGTAAAATTCTGGATTTTACAATGGAAGTAGATTGCGGATGTGGGGGAAGTAGGATGCAGATTAACGGTTTCAGAATCCAGGTTGCGGATGTGGGCTATAAAATACCTGTGGCCAAAAATCCAATCTCTCCTAAGGCTCATATATCCCACGTGCTCTCATCAGTTCCGCGAGGGAAACACAGTTGCTGACGCTATTGCCAATGCTGCTGAGTCCAAGACCAACCCGCTTTTACAGATCCTGGCCAGAGCTACGAACTCTCACTAAAGGCGCTCCTAGATGTGATGCGTTGGGATTCCCCAACATTCGCTCTATAATTAGACCAGTCACCGGCTCAAACCTTATGACTTGACCTTCTTAAATTTTGGTTTGCTTAGGTTGATGTCTCAGTACTGGATTTGATGTTGGTTGTGTCTTTTTAGTGGGTTTTCTCATTCGTTTCTGAGGCTAGGTGACATGTCCTCCTCTTGCTTTGCTTTGTTTTGTATATCATCTTCCAGACAAAAAAAAATAAGAATCTAGGTATTTGAAATCCCTTCCCATCCTGAGATTTCTAAAATCTTAAAACAGGGTCTCCCTCCCTCCCTCGGGCGAGAAATCAGAAAACGACATACGGTCTCCTTAATTATAAAGTAGGTTGCGGATGTGGGTTGCGGATGTGGGGAAAGTAGGTTGCAGATTGAGGGTTTAAGTAAGAATCCAGGTTTTTGAAATGTTTCCCCATCCTGAGATTTCTAAAATCTGAAAACAGGGCCTCCCTCCCTCCCTTGGGCGAGAAATCAGAAAACGATAGACGATCTCCTTCTCTCGTCTTCCATCCACGATTTTAAGGAAATCCAAGATCCTAAAATCCGAGTATCCAAACAGCCCCTTAATTATAACGCCATTTCTCTTTGCACTACTTAATAAGAGCGATAACACAATGCTATAAGATGTGATGTTATACAAAATATAAAAGTTCGTCTGATAATACATACAAAATTCATGTAGCAAATACAGTAACTGTATTCATCACTAACACCATATGAGAAAACTATGTCAGGGAGATCCTCTCGCACAGACATTGCACACGAATTCATTAGATTCAATGCACACTCATCATTGGGCTTGTCAAACTCATGGACTTCACAGAACCTAGCAAAAATCATAAAGAGGGTTTTAAGTATTTAGCCCAGAAACAGACAGCATAATTGCAGGTTGACCAAGCAATAGAAATCCCATGCTTAACAGATTTAAAATTAATCGAATGGGATCATCACCGCAAATGATGACAAAAGATCACTTAGAACTTCAGACAAAAGAATCTTAAACCACTTATGTCTAGAAATGTTGCAATAAATATAAGAGAGGTACCATCTGTTATTGGTGGGAGCATAAATGCATCTGCATATTTTTACCCGTGAAAATGGCAGCCGTCAATTCTGACTACAATCCATGAGGAAGGCACCAATACATTCTCGTAATTGCTAGTTGCCATATCCCAAATCTTACCAAGAGTATGCAAACTTCCACAGAAAGAAATTCAATCAGTATGAGAAGATGAAGATGAATAAAAATGGAATAAAAGAGAGACTAGTTCAAGCCAGTATAAAGAGGTGGATGCCAATCAAACAAAATAAATTAAGCAAATACCTACAGAACCAAAATAGAAAAGTCGCAGAAAACAATTTCAGTGCCATCATGTAAAGGAACATAGAGAAAGGGGACTTACACCAAAAGATAGAGGAGAAAGCTCACAACAGCAAAAACAGCTAACAAAACAATGGTACTAAAACTAATATCACAAAATACGAAAGGTCGCTTAGTAGAAGATCCATCAGAACAAGACGGAGCATATGAGAATCAACCCAAGTGCATAAAAAAATGAACAGAAAAGAAAACGAACAAAAAAACACAGAAAAAGGACCAAGGAAACAATAAAATCTGTCTTGCATCAGCAATAAAAGGAAGAACAAGCAACAAAATGCAAACCTAAATGTGTTATGAAACCAAACTAAAGAAATGCACGAAAATTCAACACCATAGCATCAAATAAAACTAAATACTCACGATCCCCAAAACATGAAAAGATAAAATGGATGCTAGCAAATTACACACCAAACACTACAAACAGCAAACCCAAAGTTGGTTGCTGTTAATCTCGAAAAAATGGGTTAAATCTCGAAATCCTTTTCCAACTGTAAGATCCTCGAAGAAAACCTGTGACAAGAGCAGCTTCGATCCACGGAGGAAACCCTCGAAGAGAGGAAGAAAAGAAGGAAAACCCCTCTTCCCGCATTAAACGAAAATGGGAAGAGGGTTTCGAAGAAAAAATAAAGGGAAATACAGACGAGAGAAAGGGGGAGGGAGAGTGACGCATAATTTATATACAGGGACTCATAAATAGACTCCCATATGTCTTAAAGTCACCCCACTTCCATTACAATATTCACCCCCATTGTTTAAAAATGGACTGAACTGCCCACACCATAGGATGATCCAAACCGTCCATTTGATGGGGCACAATGTAAATAGGTTGTTTGATTATATGGAGTCTATGCATAGATCAGATGGGCGGTTTGGATCATCCTATAATTTGGGACGTACAGTTCATTTATGGGTCGGACCTACCTTGTTCAAAGATTTAAACAAATTAATTGTTGGGCCCACCCACGGTTCATGTGCACCTAGACCTGGCAAACGGGCGGGTCGGGCCGGGTTTGACCCGGCCCGTACGGGTCCGGGTCAAACGGGCCGGGTCAAAGTGACCCGGAAAATATTACGGGTCATTGACATTGGACCCGCACCCGGCCCGTACGGGCCGGGTCGACCCGCGGGTCACCCGGATTTTTTACGTATTTTTTTTTATTTATTTAGGGATTTGCTAGCCACCTTCTCCTGGGCTATTTTTCGGCTTGTAGCCTCTCCTTTGCTGCAAAGATTGGGTGAAGTACCGTCTGGGGCAAAGGTTGCTAGCAATAAGAGAAGTAATCATTACGGATTTTGCAAGATTCTCAGAATTAACTAAGTTTGAAATGAAATATTACCGTAAAAAGGACACAAGTAGAAAAATTACCTAAAAAATACCAAAATGTAGTAAAATATGACAATTACCAATAAAAAACACGCTTTTAACTTTTCTACGGGCACCCGCGGATCCACCCGACCCGGCCCACTTTTGACGGGCCGGGTGGACCCGCGGGTCAATTTCAAACGGGTCATCAATCGGTGACCCGGACCCGTAATTTAAGGGGCGGGCCGGGTGGACCCGCGGGTCCGGGTCACTTTTTGCCAGGTCTATGTGCACCCCAGCCACCAGCTGATTTCAACATATTAATGGGCATTGATAAATTCACCCCCTTCCATTACAATATTCACCCCCTATTTTTCAAAGCGGACTGTACAGCCCACAGCATAGGATTATCCAAACTGTCCATATGATGGGCCACAATGTAAATAGGTTGTGCCCCAAAAATTATGTCCATAGGATGATCCTAGCCCTCCGATCTATGGAGGTTTGATTATATGGAGTTTCTCTATAGATCGGAGGGCTAGGATCATCCCATGGAAGTGATATTTGGGGCACGATCTATTTACATTGTGGCCCATCAACTGGACGGTTCAGATCATCTTATGGTGTGAGCTGTACAGTCCATTTTGAAAATAGGGGGTGAATATTGTAATCGAAGGGGGTGAATTTATCACCCCCCATCTGTCTATCTATAATCTATCTATCCATCTATCTATAATATATAATATAATAGGCATGTTTCTTTCCGCTTTCATTCATCTTTTTCCCAAGAAAGGTTTTTCTCAGAAATATTTTTCCACACCAAAATTTGCCGCCAGATGATACTAATTTGAAATAATTTTAGGTTTGCCGCCCTGATGATACTAATTTGAGCCAATTCCTAATATTAATGGCGAAAAGCCAGATTTAGTGCCTATATTATCTCTCATATTGAAATTAAAATTTCAATGTGCGCCCCCTCACTTTCTTCCCCCCCCCCCCAAAACCAGTCCAACTATCCCAATCTCCCCCCAAAATCTCTTCACGACTATTTACCGTTCTTGGATTTAATAATAACCTTCGAATTCTTATAAAACTGCCAACCGATAAAAATGGGAAGAACGTTAAAAATAGCTATTAGAGTGTGGAAATTTTGGAAGTTTCTTACTCTTCCCTTTCCTCCTCATTTATTATTTTGCTTTTATCCATAACACCTTGGAAAGGAGACAATATTGGAATGATTGTGATTCAAAGGTCTCAAGAAAAGTATCATGGAAAGGAAGATCTAAATAATAATTTTAAGAAATCCAAATAAATAAAATGAAAGGGTAAATTATGGTTCAGAAAGATATCACTGATTAATCTCATAACTTGATATCTGCACTCCCCTTTTGATAATGGCACTCCTCACTTTAATAAAGACCTTTCTAATTGGCCGTTTATAAGTTTTTAAGAATTATAATCGGCAAAAAAAGATTAATTAGAATGTGTAAGGTTAGAAGGACAGAGGAGTGTGGATAAAAATTCTCAAACTTTAATTAAGAAATAAAAAAATATCAAATTAAAAAAAGGAGCTTGGAAAAAAAAGAAACTGAAATATGAGATTCTATATATCAATCTGCATTCAATGCCAGATTATAGGCACATAAAGCATAAAACAATACAATATGCAAAATTTTGCACAAATCAGTAAACCAATAAACATCATTGAAGATATAAGGTGCATCAAAACTCCTGCATGGAAGTCTATTAAAAAATGGCAAAGGGAAAGGTCTATGATTTGGCCGACACTTTAAATTTATTGTCGACACGCGTGTCGTGTCGTGTCCGACACTCCTTTAGACACTTTTAAGCGTACTGCTAGAAAGGACAATAACTTTATATGTATGTAGGTGTTTGAGAGTGACACTATTTTTAGATTTTTAGGGGAATTTTTAGGGGTTACCTTATTAGATACCTCATATTGTTGTCGAAACTTAGCTCACGAATCCGTGTCCACAAATCATGATTATATGTACTTTCTATTTTAGGCATGTCCCTGTTTCTAAATTTTGGTAGTTCGCCGAGTCACTCCGTGTTTGTGTCGACACGCGACACTCATGTCCGTGTCCACAAATAATAGGGAAAGGTACATATCCAAGCAAAGAAACAAATGATCTTTAATAGGTGATTTTATATGGTGTAAGGCCTTATAACAATAAGGTAGTTAGGGGTACAACCCTTGATATTTGATCCTACAGCAGCTCACTTTTGAGGATTTTGAGGAGCTGCTGTTGGATCAAATGTCAATGGTGGTACTTTCACAGTACAAAGGCCTTATTGTTTTAAGGCCTTACACCATATAATTTCTCCCTTAATAGATGCGATAATACTTAGTCCATATATCAAGTCAACAGGCAACAAAACTAAATGGCACCCCAAGATTGTGAAATTTTAACCTCACCCATCATATTTAGAAAACCTTTTTATCAACATATGGCAATGGAGCTTTCTAAACTAGAAAATTTTAAAGTTGCAGTAAAGACCCTACACCTTGGACAGATCAAGAATGGTAGATAAGTTTACTCCAAGTAAATTGGTGGTGATATCAGAAGATAGCATTCTGCCAAACCAAATAATGAAGCGAAATCCATCATCATACACATAATGGCCTCTAGAATCTAATTTCTCGGAAGATAAGGGTAATCGTTTTGAGAAGTTTCCAAAATCATCAGCAACAATTGGGGCCTACAAAAGTAGCATAATCTGTGGATGATCTCCAACCATCAATCCAAAGATTCAAGTTTGAACAATTAACAGAATTATTTCAGTAAATGACAAACCCAAGAATGTCATTAAGACAAGGTACTCGTCAATCCGAATTAATGTGGGATAGATGAGCTTCAACAATCTTTTCATAGGCAAAATCATCACATTAAAACCAGCTGCACAACTTCGTCTAATTGAGCATCGGCGTATCCTCCACGAATAGGTATAGACTTCAAAAGTGCTAATCCATACAAAGGTAAGAATTTCAAAGATTCCAGAAATATCATTCTCCCATCCAATCTATGTTGCACGGCACAGAGATTACGGTATTATCTAAGGCCTTTCACAATTCTCAATTGGATAGCATGGCGGGCATCTTCCAACTTATGAGACAATGTTTTCTCAATCACTGCAATGTTTTGGTTTCTGATAAGGAGATAGAAAACCAATAAAATATGGAATACCACAGCCACAAGTTATCAAAGGGATATTGATCTATGTCACAAATATCATTCTCGAGAATTTCTCGGTAGGGGAAAATCTCGGGACATATTAATTTTGTTTTTTATCTTTTTGAAATTACATCGGGAAAAACTGTTTAAAAATAAATAAATTAAGAAAAAATATCATAAAAATATCTTGATATTATCACAGTAAATGAAAATATCGCTATTTTTTTTTAAAATTCTAGGGATTTTGTCATTTTATCATACCTCATCTACAATATCGTCACCGCAGTAGAGTTTAACCACCAAGTTCGGGATGGATTGGTGTGGTTCCTCTACGCCTAGGACACCCAGAATATCGAACCACGAACGAAGAAAGGCATTTATAATACATCTGTGGGGCAGGCTCGTACACATTGAGTACATCCTATACATGTATCATAAATCTATAGGGGGAATAAATAAGAAAAAAAAAGTAGGAAAAAAATCTCGAGTTTTTTGAAAATATTGAACATATTTGTGACATAGATATTTATCTTACCGAGCCTACTCAACAAACAAACAAGAGCTATAGTATATGCTTGGCGGTACATCTCTCCAAGATCTGCTACCACAGGTGCTGCTGCTGTATGGACTCTGATACACCTTTCACCAGAAGATGAAGTATACCTTTCATTTGCTAAGGAAGTTTTTTTTTATTGGTAAAAATGACAAAAACGTCTTTACCAAAAGATATAAATACGGCACCAATTTGCATTCAAATACTTGCGGAGTCTAATAGCATCATCTTTATATTTGACATGAACTAGTGACTTTACATATCAAGAGAAAGTTAGAGGATAGGAGTCAAAGAAAAACAATAAGAATATTTAGAGAGAACCATGATAAGGAAAGAAACTTATCAAAGTAGACAGAAATCTGAAATACAAGGTGACAACCCAAGAGGGAGGTGTGAATTGGCTAATTAAAAATTTGGGGCTTAATTAAGTGTATTATCAAAATCACTTTACCAACTAAGCCTTAACAAGTCTAACCCTTAATCAATCAATAAATATAATGTAGGTTAGAGATTAGATATTACTTTATGCTTATATACTCTAACCCTTGTTCAATCAAACATAAACACAAGTAAAGGGAAAGATTACCAAACACCCAAGTGCAAAGAGAAGGAGAAGAGAAAGCATCCACAGGCACAAGATTTATAGTGGTTTGGTCACGACTTGACCTACTCCACTCTTCCAAGTTTTCCTCCTTGGGATCTCCACTAACCAATAAGACTCTTCAATGGGTAAGCCGTACACCAACTCCTTCAACTTCAAAGGGACCACACCCTTTCACACGAAGCCTTTCCGATGACACCTTCCTCTTACAAATGATTTACCTTTCTTACCGGGCCAAATCGGAGACCCTCAAATATAGAATGAAGAAATAAAATGAAAGAACTCTTAATACGTCTTTAGATAGGCGGATTACAAACTTGATAGCTCACAAACACTTCAAGAAAGATAAAATGAAAAACCTATTGAGTACCTCTTGATAGAATGTAAAAATCCAAGTTCAAAGAGGTTTAACCTTTCAGGTAAAAGTTTTGGTTCAAGAAGATATGATTTGATCTTGCAAAAGGTTATTTTGAAAGATTTAGATAGTGTATATATAGCCCACAAGGAAATATGACTGTTTGGGGGTAAAACTGTAAATTACAGGGTTGAAAAAGTCAACCTGCGAAAGCCCCAACAGATCTATTTCCAAGCCACGGCGGTCGACCGAGGCACGGTGGTCGCCCGCCCTTATCGGGCTCTTCTTTTGAAATTCAAAATTCATACCGTCACGGTCGATCGGCCCAAGGGCAGTCGCCCAACAAGGCTAACCTGTTTGAATAAAAATTCGGCTAAAAAACACTATCGCGGTCGACCAACCTTATGGCGATCGTCCTCCAAGACCAACCTGGATTGTTTCTGTTTCAAACAGAAGCATATCCGCGGTCACCCGGCTTACCCCGGTCGACCGGCCCACTAAATTTCGAGTTGCTGGATTTCCAAGTATCATCTCGCGGTCGCCCAACATATCCCAGTCGACCGGCCCTGAGTGAAATTCCATTTTTAACTTTTAAAATCCAGGGGCTTTGGGCGTTGGTTTTTGGGCTTAAGTCCTAGGTTTTTCAGACACATTTTTGGGTGTGTTGATGGTTTTCAAATATGTAAAATGTTAAGTATGAAAACTATTTTGAAAACCTTTTGAAAGTGCATTTAAACATAAAATCAAGAGGACTCCAAATACATTCTAAAAATAAGAACCTTGAGTCTTCTTGGAATGTCTTAGCTCCTTTGCACTTTCTTGGACTTCTTCGGCTTGAGTGAGCATCTTGACCTTGTCATGACTCTTGTGACTTCTCCTCCAATCTTCAAAGAATGTTGAGGTACATGAGGTGTCACCAATGGCTAGTTCAACTCCAAGCTCCTTCTTGACACTTGCTTAGGAACTTGTAGGATCTTCATGGTGAGCTTCTTGACTTGAACATCTTCAAATGAGGATGCCTCCAATGTAGGTACAAGCTCTTGGTCCCTTCTTTGCTTATTGATCCACAAGCCATGTGTTGTGTTGAGTTGTGTAATGACGATTATGACATGAAATTCCTGTATATGACACAACACCTCAAAGCAACACATTAGACTGTAAAACCTAATCAATTTAGTTTGCTAGCATCAAAACAAGAAGGTAAGGTGAATGATTAACCCATGGGAACCCTTGGGCTTACATTCTCCCCCTTTTTTATGATGGCAAACAAATTGATTAGGGAGGAAGGAGATATCAATCAAATAGATGAATAAGCAAGATATGATATACACACTAGACCGTAGCTCCCCCTCACTATATGCACAAATATAATTAATGACTGTAAAACTTATGGTGCATATACAATTGGACTGCCTAATCAATTCTCAAAATTCTCCCCCATTTGGCAACAGTAAAAATGTAGGGATCTACAAGTGAAAGTGTAAGTGGGGTGTCAAGATGAATAATAGCTTGTCTAAGCTATATGCCTTATATATGATATACCATTCAAGCTCTAGTATTGCTTATAAAAGAGAAAACAAAAGTGAAATGCATGATAAGCCATTTTTTACAAAATTTTGATCAAATGATTTGCGAGTTAAGCACAATAATAGGGGCAATAACCATATGAGCATATCACATTGGTCTATATAATCATGAATATATAACCATTAAGTTCTCCCCCACGAATTTGTCATTGGCCCTAGGGAAAACCTATGTTGGAGGTAATGACAAGGTACAATGATGCAAGGTGAATGTTTTGAACACTTGGGCTTTATTTCCAACTTTTTAAGGCAGATACGTATCTACCTGAGCAAAGATATGCTCAGATCTATGACTTAACCATTTAAGTTCACAAGTTACATCATGTTGGAGATTTCTTATCATAGGGCAGAAAATAACTATAAAATAACTTTTGAGTTTGAGTTGTTTGACCCTATATGATTATACATTTGCAAGTGAAAGCTCTGTTAACTTACCAACTTCTCTAAAAGCTTAAGCTATTAGAGAAAGGCAGTATTTATCTTTTATACTTTAACACTCCCCCGCACGTGTGTCCCACTTGGCAAACACGTGGCACATGTGGTCCCACTTTGGGCCGACCATTGCATATGGATTTTTGCTATCCGGGAGGTTTGAACTTGAGACCTTTGGCTCTGATACCATGTTAACTTACCAACTTCTCTAAAAGCTTAAGCTGTTAGAGAAAGGCAGTATTTATCTTTTATACTTTAACAAGCTCCCCCTGACTATGTGCGATTAATCTAAATGTAATAGTTCAAGCACACAAGCCCTTCATTTTAATCACCTTACCCATTTCAATTTTTGCTCCATTCAAATAAGAGGTACACTTTGAATTAGAATGGATAATTATTAGACATAAGATTATAAAGTTGAAACAAATATAGTCTAATGAACACATGGATTATAGAAAGATTTACAGACAAGAGAAGTACATATCCATGGCAAACAAGAAAGATCATGTATATATATATATATATATATATATATATATATATATATAGGAAACATAAAACTCCATATACATGAGCTAATAGATGGAAGAGACCCCCCCTCTCCCCATTAAAAAAAAATCATCAAAGATTTATGAGTGAAATACGGGTGTGAAAGACATGTACTCAACACCACCACAATAGATACAGTCATACAATCTATCCAGTCCAATTTCTTTGTGGTCTCCATTCTTGGCGACTCTTGTGTCTAGCTTGGATTTCTTTTTTTGGGCACTGATCACCAGAATGGCTAAAATCTCTGCAATCATTACAGGCGCTTGGTTTCCATTCGTATTCCATCTCCTGCACTATGGTTCTTCTTGGCATCTCGATATCAATTGAGTCGGGGAGATCTTCATCAGCCCCCACGTCAACACACAATCTCACGTAGTTTAAGCGAGTCTGAGCGTCCATGAACAAGGATTTACCAATACCACTTTCAATTTTGCTAAGTGCCTTGGAATTCCAGAACTGGAGGGGAAGGCCTGTCAGTCTAATCCAGATGGGCACAGTAGCAAGATTGAGTCTTTCCATGGAGTTTTGTTCTTTGATTCGCAGTTTGATTGGTTATTGAATTATACCCATGAACAAGGATCATGGGTTTTTCCAGAAAAGGAAGTCGTCTTCAAGCTTCTGCCATTCACTGGTTCGACTCCAATGTGTTGCCCAATCTCAATGGAATCTATCCCCATAGGACTCAGTGGGGAGGGGATAAGTTTTTTCGGATCATTTCTCTTTTCATTCTTTTTCCTCCGTCTCTTTTTGTCCGATTTTTCTGGACAGAACCAGGGGGGCTACTGCTGTGGGAATGTGGTGAAGCATTCATCAGCTTTGACTCTGTCCCCCTATTTTTTGCTCGAGCAAGAAGAGCCTCAATGTTTTTTAAAATGCTTGTACCAGGGTCTGGCGGTTTTGAACCCATTTTACAGGGAAGCTCAGGCCTAACTGGGCTAGACTGAACTAATAAAGAAAACAATAGCAGAGAACTTAATTGAAAATGGTGGCAATCAAACCAAGGAATCCATGGAAGCTACTCCTTTCAATCTGATGGTGAGATCTCCATGGAATCTGACACACGTTTGACATGGGTACTTCACTGATTCAAAAGAATCCATTTAACATAGGTTTTTCATAGATCAACACTATGCTTGAGAGAAGTTTGCGTAAATAATTATGTTTCTATTCAAATATTATCTGCGCCCCCCCCCCACCCCCACCCTCTCTTTTTTTCTTACTCGGGAAAGCCCCCTCTAATGTATTTTTTACTACTCACTAGAGGCTGGAGGTGGCTGTCCCAAGTAAAAATTGAGGCAAATATATCATTTCCCAAAAAAAATTTGGAGACTTTGTGTAGTTACAAACTCTCAATTTATTGTTGAATTTATGCTGATTTTAAAATTGCAGCAGCAACTTTGTGCTTGGTGATCCCTTTCTAGCTGTTTTATAGTGTACTCCTTGTTATTTGCCTGTAGTTTTGTTCTTTGATTCGCAGTTTGATTGGTTTTTCTGTGAAGTTTAAGGAATCGAATTATTTAATCATTCAACTTCCAAGGTTACTCAGACCCAAATCCTCATTGAGCGTAGATCAAGTTTTTTTATCTGATTCTAACCTCTGTTTCTTTCCTCTCTTTCCAGCATGAATGGGATATGTTTGCTTTGGATTGTTCTTTCAGCTTTTCTTATTGCACACAGCAATCTAATATATATTAACATCAGGTAGAAGATGTTGTGATCGTGGACCATTGTGATATAATCGGGGAAAGCTTTTGGACTGAACACCCTGACATCCTTGCTGAATAGTTCATCTAATTGAGGTACTGTGCTAACAAATTATTTAGGTATTGTTTTTTCACTTGGAACTTGACGTATATTTGTATTGTTTTTTTCAGAATTTTCAGCTATTGGTGATGATGTTTCTTCAAATTTTGATCTTTGAGTGTGGTGGGTAATCTCTCTTTCTCTCTCGGACATGATGGTGTTGGGTTTTATTTTGAAACTTTTGTGCTGCAGCAGAATGGCCCATTCTCTGTAAATGGGTTTTATTTTGAAACGTGGTTGCAGGTTTTCTGTGGTTGTTGTTGCAGGTTTACAAGAAGTTAGTCTGACTACTATGGAATGTAGTTGTAGTTTTACTGTTTACCTGCAATCAGTTCAGTTTTATGTGGTTGCAGGTTTTGAAACTTTATGAATACTCTCACTAAACTTTATGAATAGTCTTACTTGGAAAGGGTAGTTGCTGTTCCATGATGGAGAATGTGATTCTGTTTCTATTCTGTTTCTCATGTAATGCTATTCTGTTTGTAATGCTATTCTGTTGTGAAGGTATTCTGTTTGTGAATTACAAATTGTAATGCTATTCTGTTTGTAAACCACAGATATCATTCACCGACAAGTGCATGCTTTTGGAGAAAAATATCATTCACCGACAAGTGCATGTAGAAAAATATGCTTGCTTTGGCTCAGCAAAGGAAGTGCATCAGGTAAACCTTGGATATTCAGTGTGTGATGCCAGACCTGAGAAAGTCATAATGTAACTGGTCTTTAAAAAATAAGAGAAAAGTCATGTTCACTGCCAAACCAAAGGTCATGAAAAGTCATGTTCAAAAAAATGTAACTGGTCTTTGCTGGGCCAAAGCAAGCATATTTTTCTACAGCCAAAAGCAAACACTTATTGGTGAATGATGCTAGTACTTTTAGGAATCTCCTAACTATCTATTTATTGTGCTTACAGTAAACACTAGGCATAGTGCTTTATCATACAATTGCTGCAATGGCTTCTTTTTTTTTGCAGGGACTTAAGTACTGTTGGAATTGGATTTCATAATTTGTTAATTGCATCTATGTCTCATATGGTGATCCTAGCCCTCAGATCTATGGAGGCTTGATTATATGGAGTTTCAATATACATCGGACTGAGTGGAGGGCTAGGGTCATCCTATGGGCATGATTTTTAGGGCACAACGTATTTACATTGTGTCTCATTTAATGGAGGGCTATATTAACAGCCTCTAGTCACTAGTGTAACGCCAATCAGTAGCAAGTCTCTTCGTCGATATAGAATTAAAGTCTCTACGGCCAAACAGTAATGCCATGGACGTTCTGGATCAGTCAGAGGTGGGACCCATATTATTAAGAGAGGAGGTGGGGTTTTTTTTTCTCTAATGAATTGACATTCAAAATTTAGAATCATCACAGGTTTATGATGCAGGTGCATCTTGGAAGATCCCAAAGATGTACGAGTCTTCATCTCAAGAGGGAAGAAGGCTTAAGAGTCCTCCCACTCGAGTTTTTATATGGTGGCCGACCGTGAACAACAAGGGCAGATTGTCAAAACTCTGTCCCTTATTTTTTATCTAAGTGGGAAGTCAAAAAAGTTGGTTTGACCAGGATAAAAAAAATCAAGGGGCGGAGTTTTGACACTGCCCTTGTAATTTTCACGGTCGGCCATCATATAAATTCTCCACTCCAAGAATTTAAGTTTGTCAACAAAGTTAAAATTTACTTTTTCATTTATCTTTTGTATACACAGAAACAAAGAATATGAGTTGGGAGTTGGGAGTCTTGGACGTTGGAGAAAAGTTAAAGATTTGAGTTTTTATCTAGGGCGCTGACCAGGCTATTTCCCCCCCTTGACGGCTGGCTAACATTTTCCCACCATTTGACCCTGAAATTTTGGCCGAAATCTGGTACAAAAATTGAAATTATTATTTTATTCAATATTAAATTTCGGTAACTTTGGCCGAAATTTCGGTTAAATGTTAAATTAATTAAAAAAAAAAAACAGATTTTATGGGTCAAATTTTGGAAAAAGGCCGAAATAAATGACCATTTCGGTTTTTAGTGGTTTTGGTGTCGGTCTCCACTGAAATTAAATTTGAAACCATGCTCTCTCCACACATACAACAGGAACAGTTGGTGTGCCCAACAGAAACCGTTGGTGGAATGGTGGGCCTATCTTTGAACAACATAGGCCCTGCCCATACCACACCATAGGATAATCCAAATCGTCCATTTGATGGGCCATAAACGTAAATAGGTTGCGTCCCAAAATATTATTTCCATAGGTTGATCCTAGCCTCCGATCTAAATAGAAACTAGATCTTATGCAACCTCTATAGATTGTAGGGTTGTGATCATCCTACGGAAATGATTTTTGGGGCACAATCCATTTACATTGTGGCCCATCAAATGGACAGCTCGGATCATCCTATGGTCTGGATGGTACACTTCATTTTCAAAAATATGGGTGGGGCCTAAATTCGTATGAACCACACCATAGGATGATCCAACCCATGGACGGCTTGGATAATCCTATGTTGTGGACGGTGCGCTTCAATTTGAAAAATATCGGTGGGGTCTACGATTGGGCCTTAATGTTAGTGTACGACCAACTCCATAGGATTATCCAAACCATGGACGGCTTGGATCATCCTATGTTGTGGACGGGCCTTAATGTTACTGTACGACCACAGGATGATCCAAACAATTCATTTGATGGGCCAACCCTTTTGGGGGCACAACCTAGTTACGTTATGGCCCATCAAATGGACGGCTCGGATCATCCTATGGTCTGGACGGTACACTTCATTTTCAAAAATATGGGTGGGGCCTAAATTGGGCCTTAATGTTACTGTACGAACCACACCATAGGAGGATCCAAACCATGGACGGCTTGGATCAAAATAATTATTACAATCCCATATTTGCGGCATATTTGCGGGTGACCCGCGGGTTGACCCGGCCCACCCGCGGGCCGCGCTGGTCACGTAAATTTTGACCCGCCAAAATGCGGGTCATTTTCTCACCCGACCCGTGGACCCGCACCCGCATCACCCGCGGGTTGACCCGGCCCGACCCACCTGTTTGCCAGGTCTATTAACAATAACATTAGGGGTAAAATGGTAGGCCCCACCCTATGCATAAGTCTGGGTAGAGAAAGTTTCTTCCCATATTTCTTTGGTTCCCCTGTTCTAGAACACAATTGAATGCCCAATAAAAAAAATTGCCATTTTTGTATGGAAATGAAATTAAAAGATTAATGAAGTGTATAAATTAAAACCCACCATACCTCACAGGTGTTGGTGACGCCCTTCCCAGACCTAGGCTGACGCCGCTCGTTGAAGAAAACAACCATGGAAAAAATGAGAACAGAATGCTCAGAGAAGAAGAAAACAAAACGGAAAAAGGAAGAAAAAGGACTTGTAAACTATAGGTGGGGAAAAAACCTCTGTAGCGTTGTTTCCTGAACTCACCACTGCATTATAATCTGTCCATAAAAATTTAAGCTCAAAAGCGTTGTTCTGGCATTGAGAGTTCACATTATATTCCAATTTACTCAGCCACATTTCTTCCGTGGAAATGTATTTAGCAAAAGAATTAGCAAAACAGAAAACAAAAACAACGAAAGAAAAAACAAACTATAGATTAAAGATCGAGTGTTCCAAAAGGAGAGGGAAATTTAACAGAAGCTAAAAAATTAAATTTACCAATCAGTGTCTCTCTTGTTTGGTGTCCAAAAGAGGATAGATTTGAAGGGACGAATGAGGGTCAGGACAATCGTGCGAGCAGAGAGAGAGAGAGAGAGAGAGAGAGAGAGAGAGAGAGAGACGTGTAACTATGGTGAAAAAGTGATAGATGAAATAGTGAGGTTTCATGGAAGTTACCAATAAAATTAAAACCTAATTAGTAGGAGATCATCCGTTTTAGAAAACCTAATTAGTAGGAAATCTTCAGTTTTAGATGTGTTTTGACCAAATTAGTAGGATATATCTTCATTACTAAAATTAAAACCAATTTCAGGGGCGGCAAACCCCAACAAATAGGCGCGAAAGTAGTTTTGTTGGAAAAATTGAAGGCGAAACCCAATTAAATGTAATTAATAGCGTGAAATTCGATTTGGAGGCTCCATTATTAAAATTAAAACCTATTTACACGGCGGCAAACCAAAAATGGCAAAATTGTTTTTATTGGAAAAATTTTCTTAAATGGCAAACTCAAATTGATAGACCAAATCTGACTTTCTAGGAGAAAAAATTTTCTAGGAATTTTTTTTTGGAAAAAAGACGAATGACAATGGAAAGAAACATAGATAGTAAAATTGAATCCTAGACGACGTGTAGCGTCACGTGGCACCCCTCCTCAATAAACGTAAATCTCTCTATTACTCAATTTCCCACGTTTTTAGCATTGTTTCTCTTACTCAATATCCCACGCTATTTAGAAGAGAAAAAAAGACTGTAGAAAAAATCTCACAATATCTCACGTTATTTACAAAATTTTATTGGACAAAATTGTAGAAGTTTTTAGTTGCCGTATATTAGCAAAATTGTTTCTATTTATTGGAGAAAAATCTCCACTATGTCCCATGATTTTAGCAAAATTGTTTATAACTCTCAAAATCCTATATATTAGCAAAATTTTGGCAAATTATTTATTTTTTGCCCTGTGCATCGCACAGGTTGTTCACTAGTAACATATAAGTAAAACAGAATGTCACACGTTGGGAGTGCGCCACGTGGTAACATTATTATAGACACCCCATTTTGACTGAGCCCTAATAATTTGGTTTAGGTTGAAACCTCAGTGAATTAGGGTTTTTGAGTCTCAAATTCTATCCTAAGCTAGGTTAGAGTCTCACTAATGTCCCCATAAAATTTTGTCAAAATCCATCGTGGTTTACCTAGCAAATAAGAGGGGTTGATTGTGTAGGGTAATAAGAGCAATAAGGGGGTTGAATTAATCAAGATGAAGGCTGTCCATGAGAATAAAATGAGGCAAATGTGTTATTTGTTGCAAAAAGGGGGTTGATATAGCCCGTTTTTGACGCAACATGTTTGTGCGCCCATCATTTTTGTGCTCCCATCATTTTTGTGCTCCCATCAAATTGGGTATGCCAATATCAGCAGCCTTTTGTTTGTATATAAAAAATCGATAAAAAAAGGAGGAAGATTCTCATTTTCGCTGAAGAGAGAGAGAGAGAGAGAGAGAGAGAGAGAGAGAGAGAGAGAGAGGAGTTAGGGTTCCTAAGCAAAGGTCATCTTCTCCGATCATATTCAACCAGATCCCGACATGATTCCGGTGAATTTTCATCTTTTCTTTAATTTTCTCCGATCTTCTCCGGCAGAATTTTGGCCGGATTCCGGTCAATTTTGCCAGATTCCTGCTAAGCTCCATCCGGATTTGTTCATCTAAGTACCATAGCTATTTTTTCTTCCTCTATACACGATCGTTTTTTCTTCAGCCCTACCCCACTTTCCACCATCAAACCCATTTCTAACACTCCAAGCTAGATATGCTCCCTCACATATAAAATCTGAACCCTAATTTTAGTCTCAGGATCTTCAACTCTCAGATCTGTTCGTAATCGCTGAGATCTCTTGATTTGATAATTAAGATAGATAATTCCTTCATTCTTTTAGCAATTTCAAGCGGAAATTGGAGCAGAAGGTAATAGATCTTTTCTCTTTTCAAGTTTATTCGATAGTAGTTATTTCTTAATGGTTTCTTGTGATTTTCTTCTTTTGATTCTCATTTAGTAGTGTATGGTTGTGAATTTGATTGAAGATTGTGGTGGTTAATCAAAGGTTGTGAAATCCCCTCTCTGTGATTTTTGTTTGGGTAGTATATGATGAGGGTTTAGGTAGAACTGGTGTTAAATTTTATTGACATTTTCCTTCAATGGAGTAGGATTATGATCTTATTCGATTATTCAAAGGTGTGTAATACTTTCCATAACTAGAGACATGGCTTGACATAGAGATTTTATTTTTGGGAAAGCAAATAATGGATATATGTTCATTCATGCTTGCAATCTGTTTGATTAAATGTATCTTAGAGTAAAACATTTGAGTGGTATTGTATTCGCAAGGTAAAATTGCAGGTATCTCACACCTATAACCTGTTTGATTGAATGCATCTTGGATAAAATATGCGTGAGAATATATATGTATGTGAGAGTTATTGTTGCTAGTGTAAACTTGATACACTGATTGGTCTTTTTACAATGTATGTGAGTGTGGGGGTAGGTGTGCGAATGTGTTGTGTGTGTGAACCTATGTGTGTGTGGCTATGCAATTATGTATAGATGAATGCATGTATGTCTATGTATATATGTTTGTGAGAGAATATATAGATATGTGTCTGTAAATGTATGAGTAAATGTATGCATGTAAATGTGTGAACGAACGAATGTGTATGTGTTGTGTGCATGAGTGACATAGTATATGTATAAATGTATGTATAACGATATATGTATTTTGAATGTATAGTATGTACGTGTGTACATGTAGGTACTTGTGAGGGTATATGTACCTAAGTATGACTGTGTATGTGGTGTGGATGATTGAGAGTATATGAGATCTATGTGGCATGGTGCTGGTAGCTACTTGTGGAATATGGATTGTGCTATTAACTTGTTATAACAATAAATTATATTTGTCTGGTTTATGTTTCGGGTCAATTTCACATAGATTTAATAATAACATTAAATTATGTTTGTATTACTTGTGTCTTGGCTCCTTTTCTGTCCATATTAGATAATGATACCAAGTTGTTAATTTTAGCACCCATTTTGGGTGGGTTTCTCCTATCTCAAGACTGATTTAGAAGGCTTTTGTTATACTATATATCTTGCGGTTTGGTAAAAAAATAAATAAATAAATAAGAATGAGTTTCTGGTATTGTTTTCTTCATCAAAGGGGTTGGAATGGCAGTATGACAGTAGATCTCTTTTCATGGATTTGTCTTGGCATGTGTTTAAATAAGCTATGATCATAAGCAGATTTGTCAAAGTTGTATGTTATATGGTGATCCCTGTTTTCATACCTTGGTTTTACCACTTGTGGACAAATTTGAATAGATAAAATGAAGGTCATGACCTATATGTTGTTTATCTCAATACTTGAGCCATGCAATGTTTCAAATGAATTAGGAGATCATGTTAACTATAGCTTGATTCTTCCTTTAATCAAAACATGCCTTGTTTGAGGTGGAAGTTGATTATTTCTGAGTTTTGCCCTGTGTGCTTTATCTTTAGAGTTTTAGCTTACATGAATTTAGGCTTAATGCATTGTAATATTCCATCCATTCTAAGCTATCATATTTTCTCACCCATTCTCTTATTCATTCTCAGTACTCTATATTCTGTGGTCTCTTGCATATTTCTGTTTTTGATATGGTTACTGTTCTGTTTAAATCTTGCAAGGTGACAGGCAAATGCTTTATATATGCTCAATCAGTACTCAAGTTTATTTTGCAAGAAAAAGAATTTATGATTAAAATGGTTTGAATAAATAAACTGAGTCATTTCTTTCCTTTCCTATTTTGGAATGACATGAAATTAAGATGTCTCTGTATTTTGTTAAAAGTATATGATGATATTAATACAAAGGAGTTGGGTAATATCACGATTTCATTTGCATTACATACTTCAGTTGATATTCTTGGGAAATGTCCTATTGAGGAAGAATTTTTTGAAAGACAAACTATGGAAGGGATTCATAGAAAATTTGGGATGCTTTTGTTGTATGCTTTTCACACAATTCTTTCTGTATTTTTTTTGGTTCTTTGAAAATGCACAAAACTTTGGTTGTCACAAACATTCTAATTTGAGGCTTGAGAGGTCTGCAGAGTTATAACAATGACATGTTCTTTATTCAAACTATTTTGCTTGCTACAGGATGACATTGTCACCTTCTTTTGCAATAAATTGAACCAAATATTTTTATTTTTCCCTCTTCAGCTGGGTTAAAATCCTTCCATGAAAATCATGTAGCAACATTCCTTCTTTACCTGTTATAATATTTGCCTATATTTTAGGTTATTCATGTCTTAGTGGTTCTATAAGTACATTAGAAGAATCCTTGTTAGTTGAGCATTGTATTAGTTAGGCCATCTTATTTTTTGAAACCTGTAGAGTATCTTTGTGAACTTTTGAACTCATAAGAGGTTGAATTCTACTTTGTTAGAGTTTTTAAGTTTTGATTTTTAATTATAGAAAGGAAGCATTTTAGCCTTTTGTTCATAATTTGGACTTATTATACTAATTTATGTAGGCTTAAAAATTACCCTGTTTTGCACCTAGTTATTGGAAATGATGTTCTTTTGGTGGAAACACAAGATTTTCTTTTAGGAGTTCATCTTCCTATTAGTGTAAGGGTATGATATAATTTTAAATCTGTTAACCTGATGTTATGGAAGCAGGTGCATCAGCTTCTAGTTTTCTCAGTCACGTTTGCAATTCATGTGAGTAATATCATTCTGTTTTTTTTTATGACGCGTATTGATTGCGTGGTTACATTGTTGAGTATATGTGGAATGGTTTCATTATTTTATCTTAGAAGGTTAACATTTTTCATGTTAGTGCTGAGGAACGGATTAAGATGTAGAATCGAATCTTCTTACTGCAGCAAATCTGAACATAGTAGTAATCTTATTCACCAAAGATTGATATTCACATTCTCCAGGTGTTTAAATGATTACACAGACTCTATTGCCCAATCATTCTTTAATTTACAAGTAACCTCAGGATATATAATTCATTGCATCTAGCTCATAGTATTTAGTGACAGATCATTTATCTTAAAGAAATGGTAAATTTTTCTTCTTAAGATTACAAGCATATTGCTAGATCCTAAAAGAAAAGAATAATATTACAGAGTTGTATGAATTTTGTTAAGCATATATATCAGTCCTATATTGCCCAATCATTCTTTAATTTACAAGTAACCTCAGGATATATAATTCATTGCATCTAGCTCATAGTATTTAGTGACAGATCATTTCATACATTATTAATAGGATATGTCTGTTTAAATATTTTACTGAAATTTATGTGATATAATATCTGTAAGAAGTGTAGTGGTAAACATAGGTCTTCATAGATGAACATTTTAAAATATTATTATTGAGTTTTGCTTGTCATGACATGAGTGGTAGTGAAAATGTAATTTCCTTGGAATTGTGTAGCTCCAGATTATTCAAGTTGACCTTATTTCTAATGGGCTCAGCTCATTAAATTGTTTGATGGTTTATAATTAAGTAATCTTAAACAGTGAATTTCATTATCCTCCCTTTGTTTTCCCTAGGTTTTATCTAAATATTGGAAGCTCCATAAGATTTTGTGATCTTCATTTGATATTTAGGTTATTATTACAGAAAGGGCAATGAAGGCGTTAGCCCAAGCCCATCCTTAGAGGACTTGCTCAGTCCAAGCAACGCTCCCCTCCTTTATATAGTAGACTAACACAGTCTTTTAGATACCTTTTAGATAGTAGAAGCATTTTCATTGTAAGAGCAATGAAAGAGACCCCTATTTAGGAGACCACTGTGGTCTCATTAGGTCTTTGACTCATTTGTCCTTTTTTAGTGGTATTATTAGAGAGTCTTTGACTCATTTGTCCATATTAGAGAGTCTTTGACTCATTTGTCTTTTTTAGCAGTATTATTAAAGAGTCTTTGACTCACTCGTCCTTTAGATGATATTATTAGAGAGTCTTTGACTCATTTGGCCTTTTGATAGTGTTATTAGAGAGTCTTTGACTCATTTATCCTTTTGGTGGTATTATTAGAGAGTCTTTGACTCACTCGTCATTTTTGGTAGTGTTATTAGAGAGTCTTTGACTCATTTATCTTTTAGTGGCGTTATTAGAGAGTCTTTGACTCATTCGTTCTTTATGTGGTATTATTAGATAGTATTTGACTTGTTTGTTCAGCTCCTTAGTGTTATCAGTTGTGAGTTTCTCTTTAGTGTTGTCGTCACTCTTCTTTGTTAGAGATTAACACAGTCTCATTAGAGCTCTGCCTTTTGAGTTTTTAATTCATTTCCTTGTCTTTGATATTAGCTTACCTGGTTTAGGAGTTTTCCATATTAGCCCTAGGGTTTGGCCCTAGGGTGTTGCTTTGTGTATTTCCTTTAGGTCTTTGACCAAAATGGTGAAAACAGTTAAAAATTCAGAAAACATCTAAAATATTTTAAAAATCTAAAAAACATTAGAAAAGCTTTAAAATCCAAAAACATCAGAAATTTAAAACATAAAAAACATTTGAAAACATCAAAAACCTAAAAATAAAATCTAAAGTGTTGAGTTTTAGGAGCGTAGTAGGAGAGTTCGATTTCGAACTACGTTGGCTTGATCCTCTTCCACGAGGTACGTAGTGTAGCTTGGGATATTTATCCCAAGTCCAGCCAAACTTTGTAAATAAAAAACTTTTCAAACCTTTTGAAAGCATAAAAAATCTTCTAAACTTTATTTTCGAAAAGATCTTCCTCTAGAGTTAGGACTTTGTCCTAGGTAGAGAGTTTTTTAGAGTTAGGAGTTTGTCCTTGATGTATTGTTTGTTTGTTGTGTGCTTGTTTTAGAGTTAGGGGTTTGTCCTAGAGTTATAGGAACGCCTCCGTCCGGTCAGTTGGCGATCTACATCGCCGACTAATGACTAGAATATGATGCGTTAGTCCGCCCTTTGTTTTTCTTAGGAAACACAGCTTAGTTGCACATAGGTTGTAGGAACCACCTGTATTAGCTTAGGGTAAACCTGCATTTAGTTAGGGCATATAGGGTGTCCTAAAATCCACAATCCATTGAAATTTAAATAATCGCACAAGAAGCTTTAATAACTAGTCCGGTCTTTTAGATCGAATTTAGGATAGAGGTCTAGATGTCTTAGGCATCATAATTTAGAATATGTGCGAAGAACTACGTGACTCTGATTCTTAGGGAGGCGGAGATACGTAGGCTTCTTTGGATGAACATCAGACCACCCAAGGACTGAGTTTAATCATTAGAGTCTTAAGATTTGTCTTGTTATATAATATGTGGTATCAAGTTGTATTGCATGTTTTGTTGTGTTTTCTTACTTTCCTATGCAGACTTTATACCTTTAGCTGTAGCATGCATGTGTTTGTCCACCAGAACTTGGATACCCATTAGGCATGTCATTTATAACCTTGCAATGCTTAGGTGACACTTCTTTCATTTATGTTGTGTTTGCTTATTATTTCATCCCCGAGTCATGCATGATTAGTTAGACGTTTACTCGGGGATATTTGTTCCTATTTTACATGATTTTTGCCTAAAAGTTTTCAAGGTTAATAATAAATGACATAAGAGACCAAGTGCTTGCACTCTGACGAATTGGGGGTACTCTTCGGACCTTCTCCATTCGTAATCAGGCACGAGCCTATAGATATTTCTGGTTATCCATTGCAAGATGATTTATTTTGTTGGGGTTCCATGGCCTATCCATGGATGGCGACTCTGAGTTTGTTTAGGTACGTCTTGGTTTGAGGGTTTATCCTTGAATCAAGAGGTATCTAGTTCATTTATCGCCACTCATGCTATGCTATGAGGGTGGCATCCGTTTCGAGAGTTCCTTGGTAGAGCTCTCCTTCACACGTGGATGATCCAGAGGCTGCTGGGGGCTCGTCCCCCACTCTCTCTCGGATCAGGGTCCACAATTATGTATATATATTTTTTAACGTTTTCTCTTTCTTTTAAAATGTTGCCTTTTGTATGCCAATCCAATTTCAAAAAAATCTCTTAAACTTTCTTTAAAACTTTCTCCCATATTTTCTTTATTTCACTTTTCCTATTTTATCTCTAAATAGAATATTGAAAAAGATATGATTAATTCTAAAAAGGGGGTAATAGGGAGAAGTAGTAGACATTTTTGCCTTTTTCCCCAAATCATTCCCTATTTGTATTAGTTGTCCATGTGCATCGCACGGGTCTGCAACTAGTGTGAATGAAATTATCATCTTTTATGGGAAATAAAAATTTAGTTCGGTTGCAATCCCAATTTTCCTCAACCTCCAGAGCCTCCTCCCCTCTCCCTAGATTTAAGGTACTCATTCAGCACTTTAATCTCAGCCCACCTCCCTCACAAAACAGTCATCATTCCTTGTTTCGGTGCTAAAAGTAAACCATAAACAATCTTTCATCTACTGCAAGACAGCCGCCCTTTTATTCATGCCTAAACTAATAGCCCATTAACAACCATAGCCACCTCCTTTTAGGACCCAAACCCAGGAATTAAAGATAGGTTCCTTTCGTGCAGCGAAACTATAAATTGCATTGAAATAAAATTTTCTTCGATTTTGCCCTTAAGCCCAGGAATCATAGGGTTTAGATGATCTGAAAATAAGGAAATTTAAATAACAAAATACAAATGACATCGTCTGCGTGATCTACCTCGAACAGCCACGAACGATCTAATTGCCGTGGAACCGCAAGTCGAACGGGTGGATTCATTTGTTTAGCTCAAAGGGATGGAGAATAATGTTTGTTTTTCTTATTATTCTAATCTATATCAAAATAAATGATGGGAAATGATCTTTGTCTTGAGGGAGCTTTAATTGTTTTCTAAAAAAAACTAGAAGACGAAGATGAGAAATAGAAGTGAGAGAAAGAAATAACTGTTAGACTTTTTTTTTAGAGAGCACTCTTTGGAGTTTTTTTTTTTTTTAAGCATGGGAGAGTAAGCAAATAATGTCTAAGTCTCTGGGTAGCCCAAACTAATGCTAGACATGTCTTTTCCAAAACAATGTACTTTAACTCGTACTCTAACATCTTCTTACTGATGTAATAAATGGGCTTCTCCCTTTTAGACTCTGAATCTTGCTGAGCAAGCATGCAACCCATCGCTGTATCTGTGATAGACAAGTACAACAACAACGGCTGGCCGGGAATGACAGGTGATAGAACAGGAGGTAAAAATAAGCACTGCTTAACTTTTTCAAAGGCCTCCTGACATTCTTCATTCCACTTCTTCGAGGAATTCTTCTTCAGAAGCTTGAAAATGGGTTCACACGTCATCGTCAGATGTGCTATGAACCGTCTCAGATACTGAACTTTGCCAAGGAAACCTCAGATCTGCCTTTCTGTCTTCGGCGGCTGCATTTCTTGAATCGCCTTGATCTTTTGTGGGTCCACTTCGATCCCTCTTTCGCTGACCATAAACTCTAAGAGCTTTCCTGATGTAACACCAAAGATGCACTTACTCGGGTTTAGGCGAAGCTGATACTTCCTGATTCTTTCAAAGAATTTTCTTAATGCAATTGTATGTTCAGGTCGAGTCTTGCCTTTCACAATCATGTCATCGACATATACTTCGACCTCTTTATGGATCATATCATGCAAAAGAGTTGTAGCAGCCCTTTGATATGTAGCACCAGCATTTTTCAAACCAAACGGCATCACCTTGTAGCAGTAAGTACCCCACTGAGTAATGAACGCTGTTTTCATCATGTCCTCTGGCGCCATCTTAATCTGATTGTAGCCTGAGAACCCATCCATAAAGTATAAAAGAGCATGACCAGCTGTATTGTCAACCAGGAGATCAATGTTTGGAAGAGGAAAGTCATCCATAGGACTTGCCTTGTTCAGGTCTCGAAAATCGACACACATTTGAACTTTTCCGTCCTTTTTGGGCACCGATACAATGTTCTCAAGCCATTCTGGATATTCAACAACTTGAATAAATTTTACTTCTAACAGCTTCTTTACTTCTTCGTAAACTTTTAACTCCCATTCAGTTTTGAGTTTTTAGAGTTTTTGCTTCTTTGGCTTAATACCAGGAATTAAGGGTAAGCGATGCTGAACAATTTTCTCACTTAATCCTGGCATGTCATCATATGACCAAGCAAAAACTTCCTTGAACTCTTTAAATAGGGTGATTAATTCCTCGCGTTCTTCAGGATATAAAATTTTGCCAATTCGAATCTCCCGAATCAAGGTTTCATCACCTATATTCACAGTTTCAATTTCCTTTTCGAGTGGTTTTGCTCGGCGACTCTCCTCCTGTTGAATCATGTGTCTAATTTTAGGGGGAGTGTCGTCGGCATCCTCATCAGAGGGGGAGTCTTTATTGTTATTATTAAAATTATCAGATTCTGAAGCAGAAACATTAGAAACAAAAGTGGAGATAGGAATGTACACAGAAAAAGAATCCTTTATTTCATTGAATGTTGAATCAAGTACATCAAACGATGAATTACCCACATCGGGCTTTACAGTATACTCTTGAGACACATTTACAGACTCAACAAATATGTCGACTGACTCTGGACTATGTACTGAAATAACATCTGAATCAATGATAGAAACAACATCTGACTCGATCCCGCTGGAAGAAGGGGAATCACCATAGACTTCAGGAGACTCAACCTTTATAGTACCTGCATCAAAAGAATTGTTAGAATAAACAGACTCCGAATCAGACTCAGAGACTGACGCATACTTACGGACAATCGACTCTTTTGAAGGGACACGACTGTATAGGAAAGTAACCTGAGGTATGACCTGAGAGGTCCAGTTAGTCAATGGTTCCTCTTCCGGAGTGATTAAATGAGTAGGGTTCAGAATCAAGGCCCTCCGATCAATTACGACAATAGTCTGCGAATCTTCAAGGAACATTGAATTCAGCAGGCTTGGCTCAATATGTTCTGCCCAATCAGCTTCTGACTCAACTTCTGTCTGCACACCTGTCTGCTTGTCTTCTAACTGCAGATTAAAGAAAATTTCAAAGCCCGGCAACCTCTGTCCTATACTCTCATCCATCCAAGTCTCGGCAAAGCCACAGAAAGGGAAATCTGCACCCTCTTTTCTGAATCGGCCGTTCATTGTCAAGTTAATTGGCGCCATCGGTAATTCTAATCCTCTTCGGCGACATTCAGCCCATTTCCGCACCAGATGTTTCATCACTTTGACCTCTTTCTTTGTGGGTTTGTACCCCAGCCCAAATAGACCATTGAAGGATTTAAACTCAGGGAACTCAGTCAAACCCTAATGGTATTTACCCAGCCCTGCACCTGGTATGTACCCCTGTTGGCGGATCATCTTGACGTCATTTGAGTTTGTGCTGGTCAGGAAACAAATTTCCTCATTCATAGCTTCCTCAAAGGTGATGGCAGTCACCTCTAGTGAGAACCCAGTTAGACTTATATCATCGGCCATTTCCACAGTCAAATCATGAGTAATAAGCCCTACTTCAAGGTCTGGGTCTCCCTTTACAGTTATCATTCTGTTTTTGCGAAGAAACTTCAACTTTTGATGAAGAGAGGATGGGACAACTCCGAACTTGTGCAACCAAGGGCGGCCATGTAACAACAGAAATGAGGCTTTAATATCTAAAACCTGAAACTCTATTTCAAAGTCTTCTCCTCCGATTTGTATTTCGGTTACCAGGGTTCCGATTACGTCTCTGCGAGTACCATCGTACGCCAGAATACCCTGTTCAGATGGGATGAAGTCCACAGGACCAAATCCAAGGGTTGTCGCAGTACTTAATTGGCAGACATTCAGAGCAGAGCCGTTGTCAACCAACACCTCTGGTACTCTCTTCTTGTTACAAACGACTGTGATTTTCAGAGATTTGGTGTGGTCTCGGCCCTCAGGAGGCAAATCATCATCAGTGAAAGATAGAGTCTTAGACACTTTTGTCATGACGACCAAACTCACCAGTTCATCAGGAGTAGTGTCAACAGAAACTTGCGCGGAGTTAAGCTCTCGAATGACTAACTTTCTGTGCTTAGATGAGGCCAAGAGTAAGCCCCATACTGAGATATTAGCCTGAGTCTTTTTCAACTGCTTCAGCAAGCTCTCTTCTTCTTCATCTACACTGACCTTGTTCTGCTTCGGATTCTCTGCATTTCTCACAACCTCTGCTGGATTTTCTACACTCAGCTCCGGAGGTTTGAATACACGCCCGCCTCGGGTCATGTGATGCATCTCGTCACAATGGTCATCTAACAACAGTAGCTCGTCTTTTTCCATTCGGACAACATACGGCTCTCTACTGTCTTTTTCTTCAAAGTCCTCAGCCAGCTCAGCGTCGTCAAACGAGATTACATAAGGCTGCTTCTTTTTCATTTTTTCAAACTCTTCTTCGTCAAACTTCATCACATCGGTTTTTTCTGGGGTAATGGTACAAATGAGAGTTGACGGATCAAGCGAAGGTTCATTAGTAAAGATTGCATTGGTGGTAGGAGGAGGCATGGCATGATGGTTAGGAAGTGGGTTCCGAGTGACGTTTGGTCTCTCAACTGCAAGCTCATCCTTGTCAATCATGTTCTGGATTGCATGTTTCAAGGCCAATTTCCATTCATCCGAAGAATCAACATTGCATTCTTCATCCAGATCAACAGGGCAAGTTGGTGGACCAACTGCAATCTGCAATCAAGGATGGTATGAATTTGAGCATTCATCACAAGTAAAACCAACATACAGCTGCCAAAGGGAACAGATTCAAACAAAGGAGTAACACCAAAATGTCCTTAGCCTCCATTTTCTACTTCATGCAAAGGACCTTTGGAATATAAATATAGAAAAAAAATGAATCAACTCTAAAAGCAGATAGCAGGAAAGAAATCTTAAATATTAACCATTCAGTATAAAAAATAGAAAATTTTAAGGATAACCCATTATCAAATACTTGTCAAATAAGTTCTTAATAGCGAAAAAATAGTAACTTGTTACCAAACACTTGTGAAATAAGTTATTATTAGCGAAAAAATAAAACCCTCTTTGCTGTAGAAAATGACAAATCTCTACCAGAAGACTTCATCTTCTACTCCAACAAGAAAAATAAAATAAAATAATGCAATTCAACTTAAAACCAATCGAATTTCGACATTTAACAATACCATGTTCATATGATTTCCAAAAGATCAACAGAAAAAAAAAAGAAAGAAGGAAAAGTATGAGATACAACATCATTAAAACCAGATATATTGAAAAAATCGCCCCTCTAATTGAAACTTTTTATCTATTTTATTTCATAATTTTACTCGAATGATAGAGAATATGATACATTCGAACTAAAATCACAAGTACAAGATAAGATCAACTAATAGCTAAAATATCAAAAGCAAAAACAAAAAAAGCAAAGTCGATACAAGGAAGATACTTTGTTAAGAGGCGAAAATAACAGAAACCCACGTAAGGAAATAAAGAGAAGGGATTAATGCATGTATTACCGGTATAAGAGTTGTAGATAGCGGGCGTCTGAGAAAGAAGAGAGGGGACAAGGAGAAAATAATGGAGTCCCTTTTCTAATCCAAACACGCTTTCCACCACTGTATACATAGAAAAAGTGGAGAGGATATATATTAAGAGTTAAAAATGAAGAAAGATAAACTTTTGAGAGAGGAAGGAGATGAGGAGACTAAAAGTATATTTCTTTTTCTCTCGTTACTTTTTTTGATTGCCATACATGGATATAAATAGAAGACATGAGAACATTTAGCTAGGAGTGTAAACGAGACGAGCCGAGCCGCGGCTCGGCTAGGCTATTTAAGCTCAAAAGCTCGGCTCGGGTTCGAACCAGGCTCAGGCTCGGCTCGGCTTGGTCAGGCCCGGCCATGCTCGTGAGCCTTATTGAGCTCGGGTTATATTAAGTTCACACCCCTCATCTTCTCTGGACAGCTCAATCTAATGTAATTTGACTACGCTTTTTACACTACGGGGGTGGTCCAAGTAACAAATGGGGTTCCAAAAAAGAAGTGACATATTTTGCCTCCCCCTTTCACTCCCAGGCAGGGGCGATGCCAGAAATTTTGCACAAGGGGGGCAAAAATTATAGTAATTTTTTTATGTATCTTAAAATTAAGATAGAAAAAATTTCTATCTGAAATTTTGCACAAGGGGGCAAAAATTATAGTAAATTTTGCAAAAAAAGGGAGATAAAAATGGTAAAATTAAAATTTTAAACTTATTTTCTATCTTAGGATGATTGGAAAGGGGGGCATATTTTTTTAAAAAAGGGGTAAAGCTAAAAAAATATTAAAACATGAATTAAGGGGGGCAATTGCCCCCCTTTCCTCTCATGTGGCATCGCCCCTGCTCCCAGGACAACCCTTTTAGTGTATATATTAATATATAATATATATTTAAGTATATTAAATTCTTAATGAGCCTTAACGAGCATGGCGAGCCTTTTTATATGGCGTTATGAGACGCGTTACAATAAAGAGAAAAAACCCTAATTCATGAAAGTACGAAACTACCCCAGTATAAAAATACCCTAAAAAATTAGGGTCAGGCTGCAACCCTCTTACCCGCTCAGCGGCGAGCGGGACCGCCGCAGTTGAGGTAGAGTATACAGTACTTTTCAGATTAGACTGAGATCAGGCTTCACCAATAACAAATACAATAACCCAAAGAAAGTCAAAATAAATATAGACAGAGGTTGGGTTGCCAAGGCCTCAACCCTAACCCAACCTGAAATTTAATCAGGTTAGCTTTTCCCAATAAAATCAACCATGCTCGGGAATGCCAACCTAACCCAAGCAGAATCAGGTGAAAACCGTCAGGTTTGGGTTGAACCCCCAAAAACCCTCGTCAAGTATGTGCTCGAGCTTTTTCATCTTATCACATGTACGATCTACCTTGGGAACAATATGATCAAAACAATATGTATGTCTAATCAGAAGATGATCTGGTTAGGCAATCCATATCTTGGCCTCATGGCGAATGGACATCTCCTCCGTAAGTAGGGGTGGCCAGAACCGAACCAGAACCGAAGAACCGAACCGAGACCGAAGAACCGAACCGGAACCGAACTGTAAAAAAATATTTTTGGTCCGGTTCGGTTCCACTGATGAAGAACCGAAAAATTTCGGTTCGGTTCCGGGTCTAATGTTCTCGGTTCGGTTCCGGAACCGAAGAACCGAACTTTGAATATATATATATATATATATATATATATATATATATATATATATATATATATATATATATATATAATATTTTTATATTTCTATTATACATATACTTAATAATATAAATTACTTATAATATTAATAAGTAATAGTTAATACTATTCTTATAATAAGAAAGTAACTTATATAATAACTTTAATTAAAAGTTTTTATAAATTATAATTAATAATTAATAATTAATAATTACCCATTAGAACCGAAGAACCGAACCGGACCGAACCGATTATGTTCGGTCCGGTTCGGTTTGGTCCTACTGTGTAGTACGGTTCGGTTCGGTTCTTACGGTTCATGGAACCGAGAACCGAGAACCGAAAAAAAATGAACCGAGAACCGAGAACCGAACCGGTTGGCCACCCCTATCCGTAAGATAGAAGATTGTAAAAATCAATGATTGAGTTTCTCTTGGCAGGAACCTAAACGAGGTTGATGGATCAAGTGCTTAGGATGATCCATTCAATGTCAGGTCAGTGACACTTGCAGATTTCTAGGCCGACTGGACCATTGGATCACAAAAATCAATGGTTTAGATTTTCTTCTAGTCATCTATGCATAAAGTATGGGGAAATTTGAGGGGTTGCACAAGGTTTGGTACACCTAAGAAGAAAGGAACCAGTGACCAAGACCAACTGACCATCAACTGTGAAGATGTCCAACTTGGGGTGTGATTAGATTGGTGTCTAACTACTCAGGACCACCATCACTCAAAAAACAAAAAGACTTACAGCCCTGTTTTCTTTTTCTTTTTTTTGAAAGAATAACAATTCTGATGAATTTTTTTTCCTAAAAATTATTTATTCTTTCCACAATTTCGAGGGAAATGATATGATTATAGTTAATTTATAGTTATAATCATAAATTGAAGGTCCATCTAAGTAAAACTTGAATAGGGTTGGTCCGAGCTACCTTTCTTCATGTGTAAAAAAAAGTAGAAATATTTATATATTTTTTCCTTTTCCAGAAAATTCTTGAAATCCAAACAGGGCTTGAATATGGTTGATTCAAGTCATCTTTTTTATTTGTGTACAAAATTTTAGAAATATTTTTCATTTCCAAACTTTTCCAGAAAATTCTTGCAATCCAAACATGGGCCAGATGCCTCCGATGATCGTTTGCAATCTAGTAAAAACTTGTAAGCCGATGAAATCACTTTTTGAGTCTCTATGCATTGATTTTTAAAGTGGTGAAAACACAAGAGACAATGAACACAAAATTTGACCGGAAATAAGGACTGTAATATAATGGAATGAAGTTGTCTCCTTTTGTAATCTTTCATTCTTTTGTTCCCTTCAACCAGATAAAACATACTTCCTTACCATTATGTTTTCCTCAATATGGAGTTTTTAGAAGTGATTATGTCTCTTTAGTCAGTTATAGACCGGAAGACATACGAAAATTTACCCCAGTAATTTCCATCTCCATTGCAGATGTGTAAGCCTGTCTCAAAATTTTGGCTGCAGCTTGAGCATTTTATCAAATACTTGCTGCTCCATCTCCCTTGGCTCAATGGGCCTTGAAAGAAAACTATTGACTAGTATAGAACAGAATAGGGTACTCCTCATATTATCAAATACTTGCTGTTTGTGAATTTTAATAGCATTGGCAACCATGAAAAATTACTCCGTGCAATATTTGTAGACCCAACTGTGAAAGGTTTTTTTTTTTCCTTCTGTTTTTCTAGGCTTTTCATGCTCCTCTCACTCCCACCCTCTCAGGTCTCTCCCTCTCAGCCTATATCTCAAAACTACCCCCAATAATATTCCATGGAATGTTTTTTCATGGTTGCCAAACATGCCCTTAATGTCTAAGTAGAGACGTATAACTAAACATGGTTCAAAAACTCAAGACCCAACTCAACTCAAAAGTTAGCCCGAGTCAGTTAACTTTATCAAGTTTACAAGTGAAACCCAACTTAGTTTGGCACCTTTTCCTCCGTGTTGGAGGCCATTTCTTCAACTCTCATGCACATCCTTGAATATTTTGAACCTCCCGATTCAATCCAGCGAGTTGACTCGTTTTATTGTAAACTTAGTAAACTCATCTGAGTTTTAATATTAAAAACTAAGGGGAGTGTCAGTTTTTAAAAAGAAGGGAGTGCATATATCATCTCTCCTTAGTTATTTAATCATTATAGCTCAGTTTTCTACTTAAACAAGACAAATCCAGCAAAGAAATTTCCACTGATATGTTGGCCAAAACTAGTGGCTCCACAGCGAAATGGTCGTAGCAGAGTTCTCACGGCGAGATACCAACAAAAGTTTTTCAGCAACAAGACTGACCTGCTGTCATGTACATTCTGGTTCTTATCAACGAATTCTGTTACATTTCAGAAAAAAAAGACTGACCTGTTAGAGATTTCAGGCACTACAGGCTGCAGCATCAGCATTCCTTGATCCCCCCATTACAGAAAGAAATTGCACCCTGTAGCAATTATATCCAGCTACCATATCATTTCCACTTGTTCCATTGGTGAAACTTGCCCATCACCATTCTTCTTCACTATAATGGGTCACAAGGATTAGGCCATGGCTCATAGTCATTTCTCGTGTCGGCTTCAAATGACATCAAAAGGTTAACAATGTTACCAATTAACAGCCAAAAATTGCATATATTGTTCAGTTGAGACTGTATGATTTAAAGACTTCACAAGTATGCATTATACAGATAATTTTATGCATTAACTGATTATAGTTACAGAGACGAGAATGGCATTCGAAACGACTGTTGATGAACATTCAGAGGTAAATATTGAGACAATTCAAAACTTAAAATTTGCTCATTACAGTTAATCTTATAGGAAAGCAATCACGGGGCAGCTTATTAAGAGCACTTTTGTACACTCACCCCAAGTGCCTTTCAGGATCCAAGTTATTCAATACCTCTCATATGTAGTAGCAGTTGAAAATACAGAAACCCAGAAACCTTTTCAGTTGAAACACTAACCAAGTTCTATTTATGGTAATGGACGACATCTTGATCAGTGTCATTGTTCTGAAGGGTTTCTGAGTTTGAATCCGAATTTTCTGTTGTAACAGCACCAGTACCATCATCATCTTGGTTATGAAAGAACGATGCAAAAGATAAAGGGTTGTAGGTGGAACTTGCTCTACGAAGGCCCTGTATGGTTCTCATTGCAGCCAAAGTGCTTCGATAAATGTCCATTGTATCCTCTTGAAGAGAGGGCGTCTCATTAGTACTAGTGCCATTATGCAGGTCCGGCTGATTAGGTGGAGTTGGTTCAACGACCTCGGCTTCTGATGGAAAAAGGAGCTCCAGATTGGCTTCACATTCGCGGACTAACCTCGAAAGGGGCTCCGTGGTAAAAAAGGGCTGGTGAAGGGCACGCTGTGTGAAAGGCATGCGCAACAATCCTCCCGTTCTCTTATCATACTTTTTAAGGATTTTGATGAGGCCTATTCAAATAAATGGAATGAAAGTTTCATTAATTAGCAGTTATCCTATTCAAATCTCAAATAAATGCAGAAGATTGACAACACAAAGGTGTGTGTATACCGGCAAAGTTAAGGGAGCTATAGTTTTTCAGAAGTACCATCTCCCCATGAATGGTAACAAAGTCCTTCCTGATATCCAACATTTCTTTACTGAACTCACTTTCAGATGTGGAAATACCAATTTCACTGCTCTTCTCCTTAACTCTCTCAATTTTTTCTTTCAGCTCCTGTATTAACGCAATAAGCATAAATGGAGTACAATTGTAACGACAGGCATGCCAAATAAGAGGAAAACTCAAAGTTAGGTTCGCCACATATGAAATATGTGAAACAAGAATATGAGGAAATCAATATTTTTCTGTTAATCTAAGACAAACAAATATAATGATTACAATGGTTAAGCAGCTCATAAAAAAGATACACATAATTTGACACTCAAAAGTATAATAATTAAAAAAAATCAAGCAACCTAAATCAGACTTTCCAAAGAAGGGTTACTGATGATGAAATAACTCTCTTAGGCTGCTAGGGAAGTAAACTTTCAAATATTTAAACAAATGATTGAATTTGAATCAGTTGTTCTCTGACATAACATACCACCAGTCTGAAGCCCAAAAAAATATGAAACAGAAGCGTATACATGTGCATCAATAGAATGTAGCAATTTTAATGGAGAAGTTCAACTTGGTATAGGTAGTAGCGGGGACTAAACAAAATATAAAACTAAACCATGATTGAGAAAAATCTAATACTTTACGGTGCCGTTAGGATATGCGGATTTTAGAATCTTGGATTTCCTCAAAATCCTGGGTGGGAGACGAGAGAAGAAGAAGACCGCCTGTCCTTTTCTGACTTCTTGCCTTTCTTTCAGTCGAGCAGGAGAGGAGATCGTCCCGTGTTTTCAGGTTTTAGAAATCTCAGCAGCCTATACAGGAAATTGTCAAAAGATAAAGATTGTCTTAAAACGTGCTGATGGATGTCAACTTTATTCATAACTAGGAAGTATCACCAGCATCTTCTAATTTCTAAAGGGGATTAACATGAACTTGCCGCATGCTTTTCCCAGAACAGCATTTCGTAGGAACTATGGTGGTAGGTGAGCTGTTGAATAACCAAAGCAAAGGCTGATCATGTCTGGCAAAACCATCTTTACATGACCAAGTCTGCATGACCTTTGCGTCTACATCACTTCTTTGTAAAATGTAACCAAATGTGATTACAAGCTGGTACTGTTTAGCCCTTGAAGAAGTCACATTATTGTATTCTATGATATGGTAAGATGGTGACAACCAAAGGATAAAAAATGCAAGAAACTATATAGCCTAGATATGCTGGATCATGATTACAGCACCATAGAACAGAATTTCTCATAATATCTTCACTAATATCTTCACTACGAGCTTCAAATGGCCACAACTGTTTGACAAATAAAATATTCCAAGCTCATTTTGGCAATGCAAGGATCACCTAGATAGCAGAAAAGATGACTGAAGTTTCTTCTCCTATAAATTAGATAGAATATGGGGGAAAACCAGCTGATGACCAAAAACACCTTCCTAACAATTTGATCATATAATATCAGAAGCAGAGTCTCACTCTTACCACAACAATATCCAAAAGCTCATGCGCAATAACCACGTAAATAAATACAATGAATATACAGAGACTGGTTAGAAATAGAAGCAAGAGAAAAGTGAAAGGGATGCTAAAGGTTTCACGCGGTTCACATTTTTGCCTTTATAATGAATGTTACTACTATTAATAGGGCAGTTACTATAACTCCAAAAGTGCAAAACACTGTTTAAAAATACCATAGTCGACTAGCTCAAGTCACCTTGCCGGTGTCTCGTCTGGTCAGAGTTTGGCCCTCCTAATGACTCAACCAAATCCTCCTTTGGCTCATCCGGGTTAATGAAAAATTGACCATGTATATGGGGGATGATGTATTGGATTTTTTAGCTTTGGAATAATATTACGTGCATTTTCTCCTCCTCTTACTCTATTTCCCTCTTATTTCTCTTCTTCCCTTCCCTTTCTTCCTTCTTCCCCTCTTTCCCTTTTTCCTTTTCTTCTGCCTTCCTCCCTCTTCCCCTTTTTTTTGAATGGTCCTTCCCCCCTCTTCCATTCTGCCCTGTCCTACATCACAAATCCTTGAGTGGGTATTATAGTACCCTTAAGGGCCGTGGGAAGTACACAACATATATCAAGATCTTTCTACCAACTTGGAGCTACTTAGGAAGCAGCGTGAAGAGAATGTTCCAGTTAGCTAAATTCTTATCATCAGTCGGTGAAAGGACAACTTGTGGCCAGTGACACCAATCCATATACGCATAATGTGTATTTACGTCTGCAACATGTTGGGGTGAATTACCAATCCTCCTCATCAGATTCTATCACAGCAAGGGAATCTTCAGTTCTGGTTTCTTATCTACTAATTATGGTTGTGGGTGTGTCTCTAATGGTCGTGGCAAGGGCAGAGATCCAGGGAGAGGCCGTGGTAGAGTGAGAAGCATTCGAAAATGTATTAATTGTAGGAGAACAACTCATACTGTGGATAAATGTTGGGACAAGTTTGGAAAGCCGGAGTGGGCTAACCACATACCGGTAGCGATTGGTGCTGACTCAGAATCCATTGATAATACAACACAGCCTACCTCTGGGGATAGTAGTATTGTTGTTCTTTCACAAGAGGAGTACGAGAAACTTCTTCAATGTCCTTAAGTTGCACATACCGCCACTCTCACTCACTGAGCTACTACTACTCTTCAGTTTCTCAATCCTTTTTTTTTTTTTTTAATGATAGGCAATTTGCATTAAAAATATCGGAAAGACCGACATGGTCAGAACTAATATTAACAAAAATGGCCGCAATAAATAACATAACAGAAAGAAGAACTAAAAGAGAGATAAATATCAAGGGGTAGGGAGGTAATCGAACATCTCTAGCCCCGCTTTTCTACCTCCCTCCCTAGCTAGACTGTCAGCCATCCTATCAGCCGACCTCCTGATGTCATTAGAAACGATTGAAGACGGGAAATGATAAATGCACCCCTTTTCATCACTTGGGACACACAGCTGCATTGTACGTGGCAATCAGGTCACTTCATTCCTTCAAATGTGAAGTACATCAGCCCCTTTGCAGTCATAGATACACTGTCGCTGGGTGTCCCAAGTGATGAAACGGGGCGCATTTATCATTTCCCTTGACAACCCTCCCACTCTCATCTTGGATCTCATCAAAGAACTGTGTGAATCTCCATTGGGGGATGAGGGAGGCTCTTAGCCAATGGATGACATTGAGGGAATCTCCCTCCACGACCACCTTATCCCAGCATTCTTTGTTAAAGGATTTTATTCCCTGATGAACTGCCTGTACCTCTGCCTCGATTGCATCTGCAACCCCTATGGGCCCTGTAAACACCCATGTGACTTGAATGGGATTTGGAGAGAGGAAACTGGGCCAGCTTGTTCCTGTATCCATTACAGAAGAAGATCAAGTTCTTCTTGCAACAATCTCTGTGAATCCCCAAAGCTTATAGGGCCTCTTTCACATCATATCCGCCTTGCAATAGATCTTGATATATTTCATTCCATTGTTCAATCCTATATCCACAACTGCAAGCACGTTGACGAGCTTCAATCCCAAGTATCAACACATCCCCTGGGTTGTCTTCTACCACTGCTTCTCTGTAGCTTTTCTGAGAAACCCTCCCTTCTTCTCTTCCGGCTGTGACGAATCGCCTGTTGTGAACCTCCTCATTCAGCTTTTCTTCCATCATGCTGAAACCACCTTTCAGTTTCTCAATACTCTTTTCATGGGACATTCATTCTGGGGCATCCTCACACGTGACTAGTGAGTCAAGTATTTTCTCTTCTTTTTCAAATTCAGCATCTATTACTTCTGTTACACTCTCTGCTGGGTCGCATTCCAGAGTATCTGGGCAATGAATAATTTATCCCACTACCTCCTTTTCTCTTTCCTGTATTTTATAAGTCCCAAAATTTCCATTTAACTCAATTCTTAAAGTGTTTTGTAACCTTCTATACAACAAACTATGTTTTCCAGGATTTACAAACGATGAAGAAGATTGGTGGCAGGTATGAACGGTACTACCTGGATGGGTCGTTTCACTCATCCACTACTCTAGGATCATTGGCATCTCATTTACAATCACATTCTCATCTTGGGCATCCATCCTTGGAAAAGTTGCAGCAAATGGTTCCTTCTCTTCGTCCTATTATTGTTCTAGGGCGTGACTCGTGCTAACTTGGAAAGAACCAATGGTCTGTTATCCATCCTTGAGTTGAGAAAAGGAGTCTCATACCTTTTTCATTAGTCCATTTTGATATTTCAGATCCATGTCGTGTGTCTAGTTGTTTTGAGTTTCAGTGTTTTTGTTACGGTTGATTTCCCACAGCTGACTCGGGTGTTTTTACTTAAAGACCATACTGAATTTTTTTCATGCATTCAAAGTGTTTCATAAAGAAATAATGGTGCAGTTTAGAGTACATGAAAAATACATCTCATTATAAACACGTCAAACTTCCTGCATTAACACTCCACAACAAACGGAGTTGCAAAAGGAAAATAGACATTTGATCCCCTATGATGTTCCATATGCACCTACCTAAAGGTTTTTGGGGATATGTTGTGCTAACCACATGTTATTTGATTAACTGTATGCCTTCATTTGTTTTGGACAGTCAAGTTCCCTTTTCCATATTACTCCCTTAGTCTCCCGTATGTCATCTCCCTCCGGGGATATTCGGATGTGTTTGTTTTGTCCATAATGTTAGTAGTCTTCCTAATAAATTGGCTCATCATTCTACTAAGTGTGTGTTCCTTAGGTACTCTCGCACCAAAAAGGGGATAAGTGCTCCGACCTCAAAACTAGAAAACAAATGGTTACTGCTGATGTTATCATTTTTGAGAGCATACCGAGGAAGTGAATATTTCAGATTACAGCTGCTCATTTGTCGTGATAATAAGGAATCAGAAATTGTGAAGGGAGAGGCAATTTCTGTTTCAAAAAGATTCCTAGCAAATTTCATCTTCTAAATAAACAGAAATAAAGGCCCAATTTACAGAAAATCAGAGACTGGACAAGGATAAAATGAAACCCTAAGCAGATGAGTCTGTCAATCCCATAGCTAAATAAATCACATAGACTCGACAATAACAAGATCAGAAATAATTCAATACCCGTTAAAAATCCGAAAAGAAAAAGTTGGAAGAACGAGCAAAGAAGAGGAAATTACCTGCAAACGAATTACGAACTCCTCCTCTTTGTCGACATAGAAATCATTGAACTTTTCGAGTTCCTCGTCAAGAATCCTAACAAACCATTCCTCAAGACCAATCCAAGATCGGGTTGTAGGAATGTCTGAGAGAGAGAAATCGGGGGTTTTGTATGAATCGGCAGTAGAGATCTGCTTGAGAAGCTTTTTCAAGGGTTTGTAGCAGAGGAATTTGTCTCTCCATTCCGGTAGGGTTTCTTCCAAATGGGTATTGAATTCTTTGCCGAATTTCATGGTTTTCGAAGAGAAAGAGAGAGAGAAGAGAGAGAAGAGAGAGAAAGTTGAATGGGGACGAAATGAGAAAAGAGGAGGTGTCGTTATTATGAGAGAGAGAGACGTCGTTAATGTGGCATCCCTATCCAGTCTCGCCGGCACAAAGAGGAATATTTGTGGGGTAAAGATAAGAGAGTACAGCGGTAATAGAATAAAGGGCGAATAGTTTTTCGCCCCACTTCTGATTATGCGCCCCACTCTTAACAGAATTGTGAGCAGACTAACGCTTTTTGACGTCAAAAGTGGTTAGGGGGGCGCATAATCCTACAGCGGGGTGAAAAAATCAGCTCCCAAAAATATATCGGAGAAGGCATTTCGCGATGGTCTATCACATGTCAAAACAGCCAGGCAAGTGTTTTCGAGATACCTTCAAATTATGATGACAGTTTTGAAAAAAACTCATAACTAAACCGACAAATTATAGTGATCAAGACCAAGATGATCAAAAGTAGACGATGAGCGTAAAGAGCAGAAAAAGTTTTTCCACCCATATGCTTGCCGGGTTTTTTTTGTGCCTGGGAGTTATGTGGGAGAAAAAAATACCCTGGGAGATAGGGGGAAAAAAAAGTCCTAGAAGTATCCTGGTAAAATAAAAATCTCATGTTTGGTTATGTGGGAGAAAAAAATACCATGGGAGATATGATGGGAAAAAAAAAACCTTTGTTTGGTTGCTTGAACTGTTGGGTACAAAAAAATTCTTCTCAAGCTTATTTTTGGTTCCTGAGTTTATTTTTGTTCCTGGGTTATCTTGGGATGGGATGAAAAGGCAATCATTACAAAAGTGGGATTAAAAAATTCACCCCACAAGTAATCATTACAAGAGTGGGATTAAAAAAAACCTAGTGCTAAAAGGCAACCAAACATGGGATGGGACCAAAATTTAACTTACTCTCCCACAAAACACCCAGGAACAAAAAAAACCCGGCAACCAAACAGAGCATAAATGTCTTACTGCACTTATACCGAAGGGCGAAGCCAGGAATTTGGTCCAAGGGGACAAAGAATGGTTGTTATAGCGCGTTAGGGCCTACACTATTTTACACCAATGCATAGCATGACCCAAGATCTACAGAGATATCTACACCAGCAATCCCATTGTAGATCGGACGGTTAGGATCATCTTATGGAGATTTTTCGGGAGATGCGGCCTATTTACATTCTGGCCCAGCAGACGAACAGTTTGGATCATCCTATGAAGTGGGCCCAGTACTTTTTGAAATATACTAGACTTCATGTGCACACACGCATAAAGTTGTCAAATGTGTATTCCCTTAGGCCCTTTTTGGATTGCAAGAAAAACACTCAGACATAAATCTTTTTCTTGGTATTTTTTTTTCTTTTCACGACTTAGAGGGAAATGATATGATTATTGTTAACTTAGACGAATATTATTATAAATTGAAGGTTCCTCTAAGTAAAAATTGAATAGGTGGGTTCAAATTATCTATTTTCACGTGTAAAACAAGTAAGATATTTTAGAAAAAATTTCCTTTGCAAACTTTTACAAAAAATTCTTACAATCCAAATAGGGCTTTAGGTTAAGTATAAAAGATTAAAATAATGCTTTCTCCAACAGGTTAAGCTTTTGGAGAAATCCAGGATTTTGCACTCCCGGATAATAAAATCCGTGTATCCAAACGGTTCCCTTTGTATCTTGTGAGAGAGATGATGACTGTGATCATTTTCATGTGCATTTGCTATTATTAGCATAAGAGGAAAGAGATGATGGTGATTTGATGCTAGCATATTCATTTGCATGTCCCATTATCATTAATTGAAAGAACAAAAACAAAAAAACATTCGTTGTGCATTAGTCTGACATATGCAGAGAGAGAGAGAGAGAGAGAGAGGGGCATTACCTGTGTGCGCGTTTGGGGGGGGGGGGGGGGGGGGTTGGTAATTTCATTAAGGAAATCTATAACAAGCATTTTAAAATGTTTTTTTTTTCAAATTTCAGAGGGGGCTCAGAGGGGCCAATTGCCCCCGTCGCCTCCTTATGGCTCCGCCACTGCTTATACCTATTAACATATAATATGGCTAATGGGCCCACGTATACTAACGAGTCAAATATCAGCGGGGCTTGCATATATGGAGGTTCTAATGACCAAATATGATAGATCCTATGCGTATACTAATAAGTGATCTACTACTAGTGGACTAAGATGAAGGGCAAATGCCCAAAAAACCAATAGAGCCAACATATAAAGTAATGAGTTGTTAGGCCGATCTATAGAGACTTAAGGCCAAAAAGACAGTGGATCACACATGCATGCTGATCAATGATCCCCTAGGAGTTAATGATCTACTAGTAGGATAAGGATGGAGGCTTCAATGACCAAAACCTAAAGCTGTTCACATGTACAATCATGATTATATACCAAGAAAGCTTGTATAGAGATCCTTATGGTGAAAAAAGTAGTGAAACCCAATGACCAAAAACTAATGAAGCCTGTGTATAGCATGGTTTTAAATTTCGACCAAAATCCGAAATTTCGGTGGAGACCGACACCGAAATCGATGGAAACCGAAACGGTTTATTTCGACTGAAATTTCGGTTTTCCGAAATTTGGCCCAAAAAATCTTTTTTTTAATATTAATTTAATATTTCACCGAAATTTAATATGGAATAAAATATTAGTTTCAGGTTTTGTACCAGATTTCGACCGAAATTTCAAAATTTCGGTCGAAGTCAGAAACCGGTACTGAAACCGAAATTTTAAACCTTGGTGTATAGTAGGTTTTGACTGGCAAAAAAATAATGGACACCACATTATGAGAAATCATATGGTGGCCGTCGTTTACATATAAAGGGCGGAGAGATAAAAAATCAACCTAGTTGATTTTTGACCCGGATAAAAAATCAAGGGGGGGAGGGTTTTTCTCTCTCTCTCTCTCTCTCTCTCTCTCTCTCTCTCTCTCTCTCTGCCCTTGTTGTTTGATGGTTGGCCACCATATAGAAACTCCCACATTATACTACTCAGAATCTGCTAGTGGTGCTTAGATGCCCAACGAGAACGAATAAGGACCATATATATTAAAGTGTTATATGCTAGTGGGGATTATGTAGAGAACCTAATGACTCAAAAATAATGGACACCATGTGTCAGACCGAAAATTGGTAACATGTACGGCAGTGACGTAGGAGCTGAGCTGGATGACCAGAGGAGCTGAGTCCTGATGGACCGGAGTGAAGGGAGTGAATCCTGCTGAGAGAGCTGAGTCCCATTTGTTTGAGCTTTGAACCCCTTTTTATAGAGGGAAACTCGATGACGTGTCCAGGACAGGTGGCGGCCTGCTACAGGCTGGAGTTCACCTACTCCAGGACATGTGTCCAGGACAGGTGGCGGCCTGTGATAGGCTGGAGTTTACCTACTCCGGGACAGGTGTCCCAGACAGGTGGCGGCCTGTGATAGGCTGGAGTTCACCTACTCCAGGACAGGTGTCCAGGACAGGTGGCGGCCTGTGATAGGCTGGAGTTTACCTACTCCAGGACAGGTGTCCCGGACAGGTGGCGGCCTGTGATAGGCTGGAGTTCACCTACTCCAGGACAGGTGTCCAGGACAGGTGGCGGCCTGTGATAGGCTGGAGTTCACCTACTCCAGGACAGGTGGAGGCCTGTGATAGGCTGCTGTTTTGACACCCCATCAGTCTGTTAGACCAAAAATTGGTAACAGGTATGGCAGTGACGTAGGAGCTGAGCTGGATGACCAGAGGAGCTGAGTCCTGATGGACCGGAGTGAAACGACTGAATCCTGCTGAGAGAGCTGAGTCCTGCATAGAGGCAAGCGAGGTCAGAAGACCAACCCGGGCGTTACTCCGGACAGGCCCTTCGACACTCAAGTCAGTATGAGCAGGAGTGCAGAGCTAGTTTAAGAGTTTTGGGTGGAGAGGAGGTTTTTCATTACCCATTCATTTGAGCTTTGAACCCCTTTTTATAGAAGGAAACTCGATGACGTGTCCAGGACAGGTGGCGGCCTGCTACAGGCTGGAGTTCACCTACTCCAGGACAGGTGGCAGCCTGTGATAGGCTGGAGTTTACCTACTCTAGGACAGGTGTCCCGGATAGGTGTCCCGGACAGGTGGCGGCCTGTGATAGGCTGGAGTTCACCTACTTCAGGACAGGTGTCCAGGACAGGTGGCGGCCTGTGATAGGCTGGAGTTCACCTACTCCAGGACAGGTGGAGGCCTGTGATAGGCTGCTGTTTTTACACCCCATCACCATGTGTGCACCAATCAATGCTTTAATAGCAGGACTAGGATGGAAGACCTACCAGGCTACTAGCCAAAAGCATGTGGGGCCCACATATAAAGTAGAGAGGGCTGGGATGGATGACCTACCAGTCAAAAACATGTGAGTCAATATATACAGTAGCGAGTAATATATCATGGCCATACGGCCCATACTACCCAACATTTCTTTCCAGTAGGGATGGAAAACCGCATCTGGGGTTTTAATTAAGTTAGAGAACTTTAAGTATGGCAACGAGTATTTTCCTTTCGAGACGTACATCTATTTCTACCTTACAAAGCCTCTGTCACATTGCACAACCAAAAATGGAAAATGGTAAAAACTTGGAAAATGTTTTCTTTTTCATTACTTTTCCACCATTTCCTTGTCAACCAACCAAATCCTAAGGATCCGTTTGGAGGTACACAATATAGAAGTAGAAGAAAAGGAAGATAGATTCATGAGATTTTATACGGTGCAAGCCCATATAGTCCCTTATTTTTCAAAAAGTATTGTACGGACCATACTGTACGATGATCCAAACCGTCCATATGATGGGCCATAATGTAGATAGGTTGTGCCTATAACATAATATGCAGTTCATCTATAGATCGGAGAGCTAGGATCATCCTATAGTGCGGTGTGTACAGTACTTTTTGAAAAATAAGGGACTATAAGGGCTTACACCATATAAAATCTCATAGATTCATCTCTTTACTTTCTTTTTTCCCTTAGTGAGAGGAAAGTCAAACACGGCAAAAATGGCTTGAATCTGGAAAGTTTCCTGCAGATAATTGTCCCTATTTTTGAAAAATTTACCCTTCTATCAGCTTGTTTATTATTAAATGGGTTTTGTTAACAAGTGCCACTCGTTAAAGTGCATTGAAAATGTAAATCTGAAATAAATTTAGGGCGATGATATTTTCACACCCCCCTGCGTTACGCATGCGCCCCCATTATAACTGATATGACGTAAAAAAGCGTTAAAGTTGCCCACTTTTCACGTCGAATCACATTATGAGGGGAGCGCATGCGTAATGCAGGGGAGTGAAAATATCATCTCCCTAAATTTGTAATAAAATGTAAATTTACAATAAATTTGCATGGATTTTGAGTTTTTTTTCTCAAACAAGGTGTAGATTTACATTTTCAATGCACCGGGGGCACTTGTTAACAAAACCCTTATTAAATTAATAGAAAGGAAAAAGATATAGGCACAAACATGTTTTGATAATTGGTGTGAAATCACCTTGTCTTATATGCTTAAACAGCAGTTACAGCCCCCAAAAAGCTGTAAGCAGCATTGTGGGCTGGTTAAAGCACATGGGACAATTTGACTACATGCCTATTATCAAAAAAATCATGTGAAAATGTCCAAATCGTCAATTTTCACTCCCCTCTTTATTTCCAGCATTGAATCCCTTTTTAGAACTGGTTTCTTTCATTAAGAGCTTGGTGGCTTTTCCATAATAAATGAGGCCCTGTTTGTTTAACGTTGTACCAATCGAGACGAAAACCAGACTCAAATTTACGTTTAATTTTGAATCCAATAATTGGTTTTCGACTAGATCGGTTGGCATGATCCCAAAGTGACAAATGTACCCTCATTTAAGGTACGAATGCCCCAATCTTAGGATGGGTTACACTTGTTTAAGGTACACAAGGGACATACCGTACCTTGATTTAACGGTCCCACTATCCCCCATGACACAATTGACATGATATGGATCCAATGGCCCAAAATTCAAGACACGTGTACTAGTGTCCAAGGTCCGAATATTAACGATCTAGGGTCATTTTCGTCAATTCATGTCCATAGGTTCCTTTCTCGTGATCTTCCTCGGAATCATATAATTTCCTTATCCGTGGCGTTGCCACATATACACACGCGTCAGGCAGCTGTACATCCGGCCCGTCGGGCCTAACCAATCATCAGTAATAATAACTTTTATATATGGGACTGATAAATTCGCATCCACTGTAGGATAATTCGCATAACTTTAGTTGAGTTATGTCATTTGTGGCAGACTTTAATGGTTTTTAACGTTTACAGTGGAGCGAATTATCCTACAGTGGGTGCGAATTTACCACCGCCCACTATATAAGGCAAGTAGATATTGAAAGGAAAGTGAAAAACGAAAAAATATAAGAACTGCTAATTTTACTCCATGTGGCGGGCTTTTTGTATACAAATGCTTTGTTCGCTTCGAGCGACGATCCGAAAGTCCCAGTCTATATACTCTTTCACGAGAACAAATCGGGAAACCTCTGAAACCCTTCTTCTTTTTTCTTGGCTCTTCTTTCCCCTTTCTTTTTCTTTTTTCTGCCCTTCGATTTCCGCCATTAATAGCCGCAGATTAAAAAACAGCGCTCTGAAAATTCATGACTTTTTAATCTCTCCGATCTGATCCGATTCGATCCGTTTTTCGTCTATTAATAGTAAGTATATCACATGATCTGTTCTTACTTTTTTTTTCCGCTAATCCAATGGAGAAGATCTCTGATTTCAAATCTCTCATAATCTTGTTTCTGTTCTTAGATTCATCGATTTTGTGGTTTTAGATGGTGAGATCGAGGAGACAAGGACAGATTGCAGAAGATTTAGGTAACTGTGATTTTCTCCGGCATGAAGAAGCTGAATTCTGTTAAATCAATCCGCGAAGAGGCGGAAGTCATGGAGAGGAAGAAATATCCGATCCGTGCTGAGGATTATAAGCTCTTGGAGGAGGTAGGGCAAGGTGTTAGTGCCTCTGTTCTTCGCACCCTCTGTATTCCATTCAATGAGGTTGTCGCTATCAAGATCCTTGATTTCGAGAGAAATAACTGTGATCTGGTAAATTTGCATATACTTTTTTTTCCCTTTAATTTTCGACTTATCGATCTCCTGCAGTTTTCGTGTTTCCTATCTGATTATGAATGTCACAGGTTTATGTTAGAATGTAGAGATTTATTTTAATGTTGCATTGAAGATTTATCTCAAGCAAACCTAAAGAAAAGTTCTAGCATTTCTGTAGATTTAATTTTCGGTAGATTTGGATTGTCATTGAACGTGTCTTGGAATTACTTTGATTTGAGCAGTTTCTTGTTATAGATCGTAAAATTGCTATGCTTTAGATGGCGCTCATGGTTGTAATTCCCGTTATGGAGTAATTCTGCAGGTTACAACATTTGGCCAGTACATTTCATGGTCAGTTTGCCTATAATGTTACTAGAATTTATTATGACGGTTAGAATTGGAACATTTTTTTTTTTTTTTGATTAATTACCAATGGGGGACAAACATTAGGCAAAATTATCAAGAGGACCCATGCTTTTCAAAAATTATCAATGGGGGACAAAAGAGGTCTTGTCAGTAAAAGCTAGACAAAAATGCCCTTGGCATTTACAACACGTTTTGACCTTGGTTTTTCCTTCTTCCCTCTTCTTTTACTTTTCCATTATCACCTTTTTTATTTTTTACCCTACCAGTCATCTTCCTCCTTGTTCAGTCACCATTGTTGTTGACAAATCTTGAAAACTTGAATGTTCAGTTCTTGCCATCTATCTCTTTGTATTTAGGTTTTATTATTATTAATTTTTTTATGGTTTGCACTATTTTTCATTCCTCTGTTTCTGATTTATCTTGTTTAGGGTTTAAGCTATTTTTTTTAGGGTGAATTCTGGAGATAATGCATGGATGGCTTCACTCACTTTTTTGGAAGACAAGTGGTTGTATAAGAAAAAGTTGATGTAATACATGAATGGATGGCTACACATTTTTTGATTTACTTAATTTTTATTTTTTTTGTAATACACAAATTGGGATGTAATACATGAAGCACATTTAATGAAAACAACATCCATATCTTTTGTTATTTCTATCATGAGCAGAATTGTAATGCCATTAGAAGAGTTGCTATAGCAGGGGGTTTTGTAGCAGAAGGGGTTTATCAACTCTCTGGAAGGGGGTTAGTAACTCTCAAAAGTAGGGTTACCAATTTCCGAATGGGCTTATCAAGTGCTTGAAAATTGGCCGAGAGTTCTGGAGTTTTGGAAGAGGGTTTTCAAGTCTCTAGGAATGGGGTTATCTAGTATAAAAAATGGGGTTACTAATTTTCGAATGGGGTGATCAAGTCCCTGAAAATTGGCCAAGGATACTAGAGTTTTGGAAGGGGGATTTCAAGTCTCTGGGATTGGGGTTATTTAATATCAAAAATGGGGTTACCGATTTCTGAATGGGCTTATCAAGTCCTTGAAAATTGGCCGAGGGTACTGGAGTTTTGGAAGTGGGTTTTCAAGTCTATAGGATTGGGGTTATCAAGTATCAAAATGGGGTTACCAATTTCCGAATGGGCTTATCAAGTTCCTAAAAATTGGCCGATAGCACTATAGTTTTGGAAAGGGGTTTTCAAGTATTTGGGATTGGGGTTATCTAGTATCAAAATAGGGTTACCAATTTACGAATGGGCTTATCAAGTCCCTTAAAATTGCCCAAGGGTACTGGAGTTTTGGAAGGGGGTTCTCAAGTCACTGGAGTTGGGGTTATCTAGTATCAAAATGGGGTTACCAAATTCCGAATGGGCTTATCAAGTCCCTTATGAACACGTTTTTACTTCCTGTTTTTTTTCACCCATTCATTTTCACGTTTTTTTCTTTCTACCGTACGATTCATCTTCCTCATTCTCCATTGAAAGGGAGAAGGAGATATGGAAAACCCTAAAATAAATGAAAAACAAAACCTAGATATTGAGAGATAGATGGGAATGAACTCACGTTTCAAATTTTCAAGTTTTCCCGCCTCCAATGGTGGCTAAATGATGAAGAAGATGACTGGTAAGGTAAAAAAAACAAAGTTGAAAATGAAAAAGTAAAAAAAAAAAGAGGAAAAGAAGAGAGAAGAGGGAAAAGTGGAAAAGCAAAACGTATTGCTTAAGAAAAGGGCATTTTCGTCAAGCTTTTAATGACAAGACCTATTTTGTCCCTCGTTGATAATTTCTGAAAAGCATGGGTCCTGTTGATAATTCCACCTAATTTTTGTCCCCCATTGGTAATTGATCATTAATTTTTTAATGCAGCCATTTATGTCCACATTTTCAATTAGGCGATCTAGTGCCAAACTAGTACTCACAGGATTACGAAACAAATAAGTTTCTGGCCGTATGCATTTGTAATTGTGAATCAAGAGGTTTTAGGTTATGATAGTTTTTGTTGCAACTTGTGTTATACCCTTGTTCTGTTATCTTAGTTTTTAATTCACAGTGTTTCTTTCTTATGTTTGAACTCTTAGGTTTAGTGCTCTGTCCGGAGTCTATTCTAAGTTTTGAGTCTCCCACTTTCATGTGTTCCGAGTAAGGGATCGTGTCTTGTACCCATGAATGTAACATATTTCACTGTAGGATAATTCGCACCACTTTAGTTGAGTTATGTTATTTGTGGCAGACTTTAATGCTTTTTAATGTTTACAGTGGAGCGAATTATCCTACAGTGGGTGCGAATTTACCACCGCCCACTATATAAGGCAAGTAGAAATTGAAAGGAAAGTGAAAAACAAAAAAATATAAGAACTGCTAATTTTACTCCATGTGGCGCGGTTTTTGTATACAAATGCTTCGTTCGCTTCGAGCGACGATCCGAAAGTCCCGGTCTATATACTCTTTCACGAGAACAAATCGGGAAACCTCCGAAACCCTTCCTCTTTTTTCTTGGCTCTTCTTTCCCCTTTCTTTTTCTTTTTTTCTATTTCTTTTTTCTGCCCTTCGATTTCCGCCATTAACAGCCGCAGATTAAAAAAAAGCGCTCTGAAAATTCATGACTTTTTAATCTCTCCGATCTGATCCGATTCGATCCGTTTTTCGTCTATTAATAGTAAGTATATCACTTGATCTGTTCTTACCTTTTTTTTTCGCGAATCCAATGGAGAAGATCTCTGATTTCAAATATCTCATAATCTTGTTTCTGTTCTTAGATTCATCGATTTTGTGGTTTTAGGTGGTGAGATCGAGGAGACAAGGGCAGATTGCAGCAGATTTAGGTAACTGTGATTTTCTCCGGCATGAAGAAGCCGAATTCTGTTAAATCGATCCGCGAAGAGGCGGAAGTCATGGAGAGGAAGAAATATCCGATCCGTGCTGAGGATTATAAGCACTTGGAGGAGGTAGGGCAAGGTGTTAGTGCCTCAGTTCTTCGCGCCCTCTCTATTCCATTCAACGAGGTTGTCGCTATCAAGATCCTTGATTTCGAGAGAAATAACTGTGATCTGGTAAATTTGCATATACTTTTTTTTCCCTTTAATTTTCGACCTATCAATCTCCTGCAGTTTTCGTGTTTCCTATCTGATTATGAATGTCACAGGTTTATGTTAGAATTCAGAGATTTATTTTAATGTTGCATTGAAGATTTATCTCAAGAAATCCTAAAGAAAAGTTCTAGCATTTCTGTAGATTTAATTTTCGGTAGATTTGGATTGTCATTGAACGTGTCTTGGAATTACTTTGATTTGAGCAGTTTCTTGTTATAGATCGTAAAATTGCTATGCTTCAGATGGCGCTCATGGTTTTAATTCCCGTTATAGAGTAATTCTGCATGTTACAACATTTGGCCTGTATATTTCATGGTCAGTTTGCCTCTAATGTTAATAGAATTAATTATGACGGTTAGAATTGGAACATGTTTTTTTTCTTAATTTTTTAACGCTGCCATTTAGGTCCACAATTTCAATTAGGCGATCTAGTATCAAACTAGTACTCACAAGATTACGAAACAAATAAGTTTCTGGCCGTATGCATTTGTAATTGTGAATCAAGAGGTTTTAGGTTATGATAGTTTTTGTTGCAACTTGTGTTATACCCTTGTTCTGTTATCATAGTTTTTAATTCACAGAGTTTCTTTCTTATGTTTAAACTCTTAGCTTTAGTACTATGTCCGGAGTCTATTCTAAGTTTTGAATCTCCCTCTCTCATGTGTTCCGAGTTAGGGATGGTGTCTTGTACCCATGAATGTAACATATTTCACTGTAGGATAATTCGCACCACTTTAGTTGAGTTATGTCATTTGTGGCTGACTTTAATGCTTTTTAACATTTACAGTGGAGCGAATTATCCTACAGTGGGTGCGAATTTACCACCGCCCACTATATAAGGCAAGTAGATATTGAAAAGAAAGTGAAAAACAAAAAAATATAAGTACTGCTAATTTTACTCCATGTGGCGCGCTTTTTGTATACAAATGCTTCGTTCGCTTCGAGCGACGATCCGAAAGTCCCGGTCTATATACTCTTTCACGAGAACAAATCGGGAAACCTCCGAAACCCTTCCTCTTTTTTCTTGGCTCTTCTTTCCCCTTTCTTTTTCTCTTTTTCTATTTCTTTTTTCTGCCCTTCGATTTCCGCCATTAACAGCCGCAGATTAAAAAAAAGCGCTCTGAAAATTCATGACTTTTTAATCTCTCCGATCTGATCCGATTCGATCCGTTTTTCGTCTATTGATAGTAAGTATATCACGTGATCTGTTCTTACTTTTTTTTTCCGCTAATCCAATGGAGAAGATCTCTGATTTCAAATCTCTCATAATCTTGTTTCTATTCTTAGATTCATCGATTTTGTGGTTTTAGGTGGTGAGATCGAGGAGACAAGGGCAGATTGCAGAAGATTTAGGTAACTGTGATTTTCTCCGGCATGAAGAAGCTGAATTCTGTTAAATCGATCCGCGAAGAGGCGGACGTAATGGAGAGGAAGATATATTAGATCCGTGCTGAGGATTATAAGCTCTTGGAGGAGGTAGGGCAAGGTGTTAGTGCCTCTGTTCTTCGCGCCCTCTGTATTCCATTGAACGAGGTTGTCGCTATCAAGATCCTTGATTTCGAGAGAAATAACTGTGATCTGGTAAATTTGCATATACTTTTTTCCCCTTTAATTTTCGACTTATCAATCTCCTGCAGTTTTAATGTTTCCTATCTGATTATGAATGTCACAGGTTTATGTTAGAATTCAGAGATTTATTTTAATGTTGCATTGAAGATTTATCTCAAGAAAACCTTAAAAAAAGTTCTAGCATTTCTGTAGATTTAATTTTCGGTAGATTTGGATTGTCGTTGAACGTGTCTTGGAATTACTTTGATTTGAGCAGTTTCTTGGTATAGATCGTAAAATTGCTATGCTTCAGATGGCGTTCATGGTTTTAATTCCCGTTATAGAGTAATTCTGCAGGTTACAACATTTGGCCTGTATATTTCATGGTCAGTTTGCCTCTAATGTTACTAGAATATATTATGACGGTTAGAATTGGAACATGTTTTTATTTATTTTTTTAATTTTTTAATGCCGCCATTTATGTCCACAATTTCAATTAGGCGATCTAGTGCCAAACTAGTACTCACAGGATTACGAAACAAATAAGTTTCTGGCCGTATGCATTTGTATTGTGAATCAAGAGGTTTTAGGTTATGATAGTTTTTGTTGCAACTTGTGTTATACCCTTGTTCTGTTATCATAGTTTTTAATTCACAGTGTTTCCTTCTTATGTTTGAACTCTTAGGTTTAGTGCTCTGTCCGGAGTCTATTCTAAGTTTTGAATCTCCCTCTCTCATGTGTTCCGAGTTAGGGATGGTGTCTTGTACCCATGAATGTAACATATTTCACTGTAGGATAATCCACACCACTTTAGTTGAGTTATGTCATTTGTGGCAGACTTTAATGCTTTTTAATGTTTACAGTGGAGCGAATTATCCTACAGTGGGTGCGAATTTACCACCGCCCACTATATAAGGCAAGTTGATATTGAAAGGAAAGTGAAAAACAAAAAAATATAAGAACTGCTAATTTTACTCCATGTGGCGCGCTTTTATGTATACAAATGCTTCGTTCGCTTCGAGCGACGATCCGAAAGTCCCGGTCTATATACTCTTTAACGAGAACAAATCGGGAAACCTCCGAAACCCTTCCTCTTTTTTCTTGGCTCTTCTTTCCCCATTCTTTTTCTTTTTTCTGCCCTTCCATTTTCGCCATTAACAGCCGCAGATTAAAAAACAGCGCTCTGAAAATTCAAGACTTTTTAATCTCACCGATCTGATCTGATTCGATCCGTTTTTCATCTATTAATAGTAAGTATATCACGTGATCTGTTCTTACTTCTTTTTTCCCCTAATCCAATGGAGAAGATCTCTGATTTCAAATCTCTCATAATCTTGTTTCTGTTCTTAGATTCATCGATTTTGTGGTTTTAGGTGGTGAGATCGAGGAGACAAGGGCAGATTGCAGAAGATTTAGGTAACTGTGATTTTCTCCGGCATGAAGAAGCTGAATTCTGTTAAATCGATCCCCGAAGAGGCGGAAGTTATGGAGAGGAAGAAATATCCGATCCGTGCTGAGGATTAGAAGCTCTTGGAGGAGGTAGGGCAAGGTGTTAGTGCCTCTGTTCTTCGCGCCCTCTGTATTCCATTCAACGAGGTTGTCGCTATCAAGATCCTTGATTTTGAGAGAAATAACTGTGATCTGGTAAATTTGCATATACTTTTTTTCCCTTTAATTTTTGACTTATCAATCTCCTGCAGTTTTCGTGTTTCCTATCTGATTATGAATGTCACAGGTTTATGTTAGAATGCAGAGATTTATTTTAATGTTGCATTGAAGATTTATCTCAAGAAAACCTAAAGAAAAGTTCTAGCATTTTTGTAGATTTAATTTTCGGTAGATTTGGATTGTCATTGAACGTGTCTTGGAATTACTTTGATTTAAGCAGTTTCTTGTTATAGATCGTAAAATTGCTATGCTTCAGATGGCGCTCATGGTTTTAATTCCCATTATAGAGTAATTGAAATTCCAAGGGTGGTCCCGAGATGGCAACTATGAGGAGTGAATATTAATTAGGTTTCTGCCAAGTTTTAACCTTTTGAAAACTCAAACCCAATTATGAAAGATTAAGAGATCAACAATGAAATTCAAGCACACAAGTTAAATCTAAAGTGCAAATGCAAATTAAGAGCAAGAGTAAGAGAGATTGCACCCGAGATTTAAAGTGGTTCGGTCCTCAAAAAGGGAGGCCTACTCCACTCCACCAACCAAACCCGTTGATGGCTTCACTATGTGATCTTCTTAACTTCGGCGAAGATCAATTCCGATTACAATTCCAACCGCCTTTAACCTTGGTGGCGATCTTCACCGCGGAGAGTGGGCTACGCTTCTCCGAACACTCGCCCGATACAAGTTCTTGAATAAGAAAGAAAGAACAAAAAACAATCCCTCACAAGGGTTTACAACTTTGTAGAAGATGTACAAATTGAGCCTATAGATCCAAATCCTAATCTTAGAGGATGAGAGACAAAAACAAGCATTGATCACTCTTAGGATGTTCAAGTATAGTTTTAGAGTGTTTGGGTTCTTTGTTAGAATGTTTGGAATGCCCATATATAGGAAAAGCCAAATATGACCGTTCAAGGGCATTGCTGTAATTCCTGAAAAATTCCCAACGGCTAAAAATCCGACCATTATAGTGTTCTCGGAGTTCCGAGAAAAAATCTCGGAGTTCCGGGAATACAAACAGAATTGAGAAAATGTCTACTGGACCTTTTCTCGGAGCTCCGAGGAATGTCTCGGAGTTCCGAGGTCGGAGCTCCGAGAATTCTCTCGGAGTTCCGAGAAGCCCATGTCAAGCAGTTTTTCAATTCATGTTTTTAGGCTTCCAACTTTACACCAAGTTGGGATTGCTATGAGGGTTCCAAGGTGTTGGAACACCACAAAGGCAATCTCTTAAACATTTAGGGTGTGTGAGATTAACTTAATTATGCCTCTTAAAATCTAAATTAAGATTGGATCTTTTACAATCTAAATTGACTTCAATCTTCAATGCGCTTCTTCAAGTCTTCATTTGTCTTGGACTTCGATGATGTGGTCCAATGAGATCTCCTTTGGCCTTAATCCAAGCAATGTTGTCTTAGCACCAATGTGATCTACAACTGTGGACCCCGATCCGGGAGAAAGGTGGGGGACGAGCCCCCAGCGGCCTCTTAGATCATCCACACGTGAAGGAGAGCTCTACCAAGGAACTCTCGAAACAAAAACAAAACTCAGAGTCGCCATCCATGGTATACGGTCATGGATCCCTAAAAAAAATATGCTCTGTATACCACGGATAACCAGAAATGAATGGGTTCGTGCCTGATTACGAATGGAGAAGGTCCGAAGAGCGCCTCCAATTCGTCCGAGTGCAAGCATTTGGTCTCTTATGCCATTTATTATTAAATCCAAAGAATTTTGGGTAAAAATCATATGAAATAGGAACAATTCTTAGGAATCGTCTACCTAAGCATGCATTTCCTGAGGATAAAGAAATAAGCATACACAAAATGAAACAAAAAATGTGTCACCTAAGCAAAGCTAGGTTATGAGTGACATGCCTAATGGGTGTCTAAGTTCTGGTGGACATACACATGCAGGCTACAGCTAAAGGTATAGTGTCAGTACAAGAAAGTAAGAAGACACATCAAAACATAAAGCACAAATCAATCCTATATATATGACAGGACAAGACAAATCCTAACTCTAATGCGACTTGACTCGGACCAAGATGGCCATCCATCTCAGCTGCTACGTATCCCGGCCTCGGGAAGAATCGGAGTCAACGTAGTTCGATGCTCTATTCTAAACTACGATGCCTAACCATCTAGAACTACTATCCTAGACTCGATCCACTAGACTCGATTGATTTTTTTTAAAGCTTTTTATATGACTGCTTAAATTCAAGTGAATTGTAATTTTTAGGATTCTCTATATGTCCTAAATAATGCCAGTTGATTAGCCTTAAGCTAATGCAGGTAGGTCCTACATCCTATGTGTAACTAGGCTGTGCAACCTAAGGAAAACCATGGGCTGACTATATGCTCCCTAGTCTAGCCATCGGTTCGACTAAATGTCTAACCGATCGACTCGAGGCCTCCTAACTCTAGGGACACTCACACGACAGGACATACCATATCAATACAAATCAAGACGGACTCCTAACTCTAAAACACCCCAAATATCTAGGACAAACTCCTAACTCTAGGGGAAGATCTTTTGAAAAGGTTTTGAAGAAGTTTTTTGTATTTTTGGAAGGTTTGACAAATTTACTTTTAAAGGTTTGGCTGGACCTGGGGATGTGGATCCCAAGCTGCACTACGTACCTCTTGAAAGAGGATCAAGCCAACGTAGTTCGAAACATATTCCGAAATAAAGATGCTAAACAAGTAAACAGGTGTGATTCACAAACAAGTAAACTAGCGTGCTCACAAACAGGTACACCAGCGCGGTCACAAACAAGTAAACTAGCATGATCACAAACGAGTGGAATGCCAATCAGATAAAAACATGTCAAAAGGAAAAGACACGCCTAAAACAAATGAGACAAATCATGTCTCCTATGGGGCTCCAAGTAACCTTATCATTGCCCTTGCAATGAGGGAAGGGTTCTAAATGTGATTAAAACATCTAAAAGGCTGGGTAAGCCTACTAAACAAAAGAGGGGAGTGCTACTATGACCGAGCAGGTCCCTAAAAGATGGGCTTGGGATATCACCTTCATCGCCCGATAATTCCTTAAGGCAAATAATTCAATTTAAACATGAATTCCTACAGGGCATATCAGTTCTACATAACATGCAAATTTACAAAGCAAATTTTCTTCAAATATTCAAGTAATCTATGAGACGCATCATTGTAACTACAAAAAATGGATCCAAAACAACTAAGAACGAAGATGAACTAGAGCTATTGTGATGCATGTCATCATAATTATTTTACCCTGAGATCATGTTCAATTCAATGGATGGTAAGACATACACAAATAACCACAAGAACACAAGCACATTCCTAACAGCAAATAAAGCACCATAAGAAAGAAAAAAAATCAGAAGTGACTGACCTCTTATCATCATCTTCACATGTCACAAAGACAACCTTTTCTTGCCGGGCCCTAACATTAAGATAAGACAGGTGAGGCAGCTCCTGTACAAGGGTTCCCTGAGTCGTTCCGGGGACGAGAAAATCCCAACACTGTTCTCAGGAATTCCAAGAGCTTTCCCCAGCTTCTCGACTTTATGTGGAAAAATTTGAAGAAGCACTTCAGAATATTCTTCAATCAATCTCCTGGATCTATCAAGAGTAGCCTTGAGCCTCAATCCCCAAATAGTCTTGCCTTCCTCATCACCTTCTCTTTCAGATAGACCTTTTTCTTGCCATGTGTAGACACCCCATTTTGACCGGACCCAAGTTCGTGTCGCTGGTGCGAAACCTCGCCAAACCAGTGAGTTAGGGCCTCAAATTGCACCCTAAGCTAGGTTAGGGTCCCCCATAGGTCCCTGTAAAATTTCGTCGAAATCCGAGTTGGTTTGCCCTGCGAACGGACCAAGTCAGTGTCGTTGTGTAAATGTAGAAGGGGGGCAAATTATCCGCACAGGGGGGTGTCTTTTTGTAAAATAGCTGAAGTTTTGCCTTTTGTCTAATAAGACAAAGCGGCGGAGGTGCGCTTACAAATTCGCGCGCCTTATCCGTAAGAGTAGTGCCGTTATCAACAGCATATTTTTTTTTATATATAAAAAAAATCAGAAAAATCAAAAACACTGTTCATTCTCGTTGAAAAAAAGAGAAAAGAGAGAGCGAGAGCAGAGAGGCCGGGTTTTTCTTTTCTCCGATTGTCTTTCTCCGGCCACTCGCCGGAAATCCTTCCTCCGATCGTTTGTCGGAAATTCCTCCTCCGATCCAAAGCAAAGAAAGGAGAGAAAATCATTATCGTGGAAGGCAGAAAGAGAGGAAGATCGAGATTTCCGTATTTGTTTTCTCCGATCGATTTTCCGATCGGATCGTGGTCACCGATATATCTCAGATCTAAGAAAGAGAGAAGGAGCTGGGTCTAAAACTCTTTGTCCGAAACCCTAAATTTCCGAGCACCTTGATTTTCCGATCATTTTTCCGATTGGACAGATTCCGATCATCCTCCGATCAAGCTCCGGTCATATTCCGGCAGATCTCTAACCATTTTCCGGTGAAATTCTTCTTCTCAGGTCAGATACTTTTTTATTTTTTTTTTCTACTAAATGATTTAGTTCTATTCTTATTCTTGTTCAAAACCCTAGTTAAGAGATTTGAGAGAGATTAAAAGAGAGGGAGAGAGTAGATCTGGTTCTGGAAAATCAAATTTATTATTGATCTCGCCTGAGATCCGGTCCAACCCTGATCTATTATTTTTCCCAATTTTCTACATTTGAAACCTTAGATCTGACCAATTCTCTTTTAAATCTTGTATGTTCCTTGGATTAATCATTGGATCTGTTAATTCTCTTATTTTTCTTAATTTTCAAAGCTAGCTTCATCTCAAGCTCTGTTTTCTCGCCATGTAATCATAGATCTGAGAATTTTTAAACCCTAGCTTAACCTCCCGATCATAAATCTAGGCTAAGAATACTAAACCTTGCTAATTTTTCTGTAAAATTGTGTTGCTGGATCATAAAACTGGTTATCTTCTGGTTTAGATTTAGCTCGTTCCATTATTTCAAGCTTCGATCTACCTGTTAGCAATTTGTTTGTCTGATCAAAATAGTGAAATCTAGTGGATTTCATTGTTTCTGCAAATTTGTTCACGGATTTCTTATTTTAGAGAATTTCATCGTTAATTTTGATCAATTTCAGTCGGGTAATATTCTTTCTTTCTTTAATTCTGGATTTAAAATTAGTATATTAATTCCTGTTGTAATCTCTTATTTTGATGAAATGATGTTGATATATGAAATGATTTTAAGTTTATCTGTTATTATTAGGTGATGCTAATTTTTGTAATAAAGAAAATAGGACTGGTTAGGTAGCTTGTGGTTGTTTGAATGCTTAACAAATGATGTGAATGCCTTATCACTTGAAGGAGATAAGAACAGTTTTTCATCGTTCATTGGTGTTTGAGAAATTTATTGTTTGCAAATTACTTTGGTTCGCTCAATACCTGCTGAAATGAAGGTTACTGGCATGTTCTTATACCCAGATAATCTAGTCAGATATTCTTTTATTTAGATATTTTGGTAATCTGGACATGTGGATGATGTGCATTCAATTTATCTTGTGTGAATGTGCATGACTGCTGATATGTTGATGAAAGGTTTGATATACAATTTAAGTCTAGGCCATCATGTTGTTGAAAGTTGTTTTGATCAATAATTTCTTGTGGAATTCTCTAAAATCTTTTATAATTTCTTGTGAAATTCTTTGTGGATATTTCATAAGGCAATAGCATATTGTGTCATAACAGTCATCTCAGGAATAGAACTCAAGTTCGTGTCCTTAATAAGAAATAGCCTGTTGAGTGTTCATTGATACATGATCATTAACTAAACAACCTTCAAGTTTTTTTATAGTTATATCCTTGAGATTCTATATCTCCATTTTCAAGAAGGAAGCGATAAAGTGTAGCATCTTATATTCTATTATCTGTACATAGCTATTATCCTATAGGTTGCCTGCTTTATTATTATCTTTTTGGTTGAGATAAAGGGTACATAGCTGTTGTCTTCTATAGTCGTCCATGCTAGGATATCAACTAGTTGTTTCAACCCGGCCTAGAAACTTGATCAACCAATCGATTTCTACTATGGATCAATCGTGAGATAGTCTTGCATACGGCAAGAAGGAAATAAGATCTAGCAACTTAGAACTCATGCAAAATTCTGATGTTTCTATAGAAGAGTCATCCAATGTTAAGACCTAGGCAAAAGATGAAGTTAATGGACCTGGAAGATGCTAAATTGCTAATATAATTGCTGAAATTCAAGAGAGGATTGAGATCATTACCTCATTCCATAATGAAGACAGATAGGAGCAAGAGCAACTGTGGAAGACCCTGCTAATTGCTGTTCAAAACTGGAGGTGATGGTAAAGTGCATTACAGCATTCCTCATCCAAGAATGATGAGCTTTTTCACTTCCTCTGTTCGCATATATTTTGTAATTATGATGAGGTAATATATCAGAGCAGTGCAGATCTGAATCTGGTTTGCTGAGGGCTTTTACAATATATCTGTAGCATAGTAACTTGCACTATTTGATCCGGCTATTTCTCATTATGCTCTGCATGGAATGGGTTGGACTATAATGGGTGTTTTTACTCTGCTATAATGAGCGAAAGATTACAAATCCCCATTATGCTGAGAGGGTCCAGTTTATCTTCAAAAGCTGGTTGTTAATTGGCGCTGGCCATGGGCCTCCTTATCGAGAGATTATTTTAGTCTCGTATTAGTCTTTTTTTTTTTTTTTTTTTTTTTTTTTTTTTTTTAGGAGACTAGCTAATTCTCATAGCCTTATCCTCTTTCCAGCCTTTTAGGGGACTTGCTTAGTCCGAAAAGCATTCCTCTCTCTTCTTTGGCAGACTTTCCCAGTCGTGTTGGTCATGTAACCTTATTCATTAGCTTTCTTTCATCACTAGGGCGATGAAGGCGATAGCCCAAGCCCATCCTTAGGGGACTTGCTCAGTCCTAGTAACGCCCCCCTCTTTTATTTAGGAGACTTTCTAAGTCTCTTAGATATCTTTTAGATAGAGGAACCTTTTGTTTAGGAGATCACTGTGGTCTCGATAATGAGTTGCACTAGGAGACATGCCTTGTCTCATTAAGGTGTTTCTCCCTCGGAGACAAGCCTTGTTACTTAGAGCCTCCCTTCTAAGAGTCCTTTTTAGTTTGGTAGAGAGTTTGTCCATAGGAGACAGGCTTTGCCTCATTTACCGAGTCCCTGTTTGGAGACAAGCCTGGTCTCATTTAGAGAGTTCCCCCTTTAGGAGGCTTACTTACCCTCATATTGGACCCGTCTTTGTGTTTTGGGGCTCACCGTTCTTTTTGCACTTGAATCTGCACAAGTTTATGCCACCCTGTTATGCATCAAAATTTATAAAAATCAGAAATATCATTGCATGCATTTGTATAATCTATTAATTTTTTTTTTAATATTCTTCTCTTGTACTAAACTTTGAGTTAGGTTCTGGAGATGAATGGATTGCCCAGGTGAGACTATTTTGAAAGCTTATTTTACTTAGGCTACCCAGCGGCTGGTCTGGGCTAATTAATTTTATTTCAATAAATTGTTTAATTAAAGGAGGAAATCAGATGACTACTCTATTCGATATTATCGACATGAGTACTGTCTGATTTCAAGGCGGTTTGTAGGAATATTATCCTGTGTATTTGTGATATCAGATGATTACTTTAGCATCATCTGATTTCACCCCCATATCGGGGCAGTGGTACTTGTGGTTGGACATAGAAGTGTTTAATGTTGTTTCTTGCTTTATTAGGCTATCCAGCGGCTGGTCTGGACTAATTAATATTGTTTATCATTGTATGATTGCTATTATTACAGATTGTGCACTCTTTAGTTGTAGATCATATTTTGCTGATATTTGACTTGTTTTTATAATAATTGATTGGAATTTGCGATTATCTGGTAGTATTTTCCTCTCTCTTTGATTAGACTAGCACAGTCTTTTAGATTGCTGTTAGATTTCTTTAGATACTATAACCTGTGCTAGGAGACATACTCTGTCTCGTTAGGCAATCCTCCTTTGGAGACAAGCCTCATTTGTAGGATCCTCTCTGAGATTACACCTCAGTTTGTTCATTTGTTAATTAGAGATCAATTTGGTCAATTGGTTGTCTTAGCCTTGCTTCCCCCTTTTGCAAGGGCAATGATAAGGTTGCTTAGAGCCCATCTTTGTGTGTTTAGGAGACCCGTCCGGTCTCATTCTCTCGTTAATCCTCTTTGTGCGTTTTTTTTGGTTTTGGAAGAACACCCTACTCGGCTTGGCTTCATACCCCTACCTTTATGGGTATTGGGTTACACATTTGTTGCACCCTGAGGGCTAGGTAGCTGTCCGGCCCGGTTGAGTGTTTTACCTTTGCCAAATATACACAAAGTCTCTTATTTCCTTTTAGACTCGCCCGGTCTCATTCCCTTGCTAAGCCTCCTCTTAGTGCGCCGTTTGGTTTTGGAAGAACACCCTACTCGGCTTGGCTTCATACCCCTACCCTTATGGGTATTGGGTTGCACATTTGTTGCACCCTGAGGGCTAGGTAGCTGTCCGGCCTGGCTGGATGTTTTTACCTTTGCCAAATATGCACAAGGTCTCTTATTCTTTTTGCTTGTGAGTCTCTCCTTATTCGGTAGTCCTTTCGCATAGGAGTCAGCCTTTGATTAGAGAGTCTTTGACTCATTCGCCTTTTAGGTGGTGTTATTAGGAGAGTCTTTGACTCATTTGTCTTTAATGTAGTGTTATTAGAGAGTCTTTGACTCATTTATCCTTTAATTAGCAATAGTGGAGTCTTTGACTCGTGTTCCTTCTCTTTTAGAGAGTCTTTGACTCATTTGTTTGTGTGATGTTATCAGTGGAGTCTTTGATTTGTATTGTTATCAGTGGAGTCTTTGACTCGTGTTTCCATCTCTTTTGAAGAGTCTTTGACTCTTGTATCCCTCATTTGCTATCTTTTGAAGAGTCTTTGACTCTAGTATCTCTCAGTTGCTCTTTTTGAAGAGTCTTTGACTCTTGTATCTCTCAGTTACTCTGTTTGAAGAGCCTTTGACTCTTGTATCTCTCAGTTGCTCCTTTTGAAGAGTCTTTGACTCTTATATCTCTCAGTTACTCTGTTTGAAGAGTCTTTGACTCTTGTATCTCTCAGTTACTCTGTTTGAAGAGTCTTTGACTCTTGTATCTTTCGGTTGCTCTTTTTGGAAGTCTTTAGCTCTTTTATCCTTCAGTTGCTTTTATTAGAGAGTCTTTGATTCATTTATTCGTCAGTAACTGCTATTAGAGAGTCTTTGACTCATTTGCTCTTATAATAGTACTATTAGAGCATAGTTTCCCCTGTTAATCCTAGGGTTCGTCCCTAGGGTGTTGTTGTGTATATTCCCTCCGGTCTTTGGCCAAAAAGGTGAAAACATCAGAAATTTTAAAATCCATAAACATTGAAATCATTAAAAATCTCAAAAACACTAGAAACTTAAAGCATAAAAAAATAATTGATTTGCTGTAAGTGTTTGATAGGTAGAGAGTTCGATTTTTGAACTACGTTGGCTTGATCCTCTTCCACGTGGTACGTAGTGCAGCTCGGGATTTTTATCCCAAGTCCAGCCAAACTTTTGTAAATAATATTTTAAACCTTCTTCAAAAACCTTTAAAACCTTGTTTTCAACAAGATCTTCCTCTAGAGTTAGGAGTTTGTCCTAGATAGAGAGTTTTAGAGCTAGGAGTTTGTCTTTGATGTGTTGTGTGGGTTGTTTGTGTTTGTGTTAGAGTTAGGGTTTGTCCTAGAGTAATAGGAGCGCCTCCGTCCGGTCAGTTGGCGATTCACATCGCCGACTGATGACTAGGTCTAGAATGCGCTAGTGATCCCATTGTTTTCCTTAGGAAATACAGCATAGTTACACATAGGTTGTAGGAACCACCTGCATTAGCCTAGGGCTAATATGCATTTTAGTTAGGGCATATAGGGTGTCCTAAAATCCACAATTCACTGGAATTTAAATAATCGTACAACAAACTTTAATAATTGGTCCGGTCTTTTAGATCGAGTTTAGGATAGAGGGCTAGGTGTCTTAGGCATCATAGCTTAGAATAGGCGCGAAGAACTACGTTGCCTTGATTCTCGTGGAGGCGGGGATACGTAGGCTTCTTTGGATGAATACCAGACCATCCGAGGACTCGGGCTAATAATTTAGAGTCTTAGGATTTATTATGTTGTTATTATATGTTTTGATGTGTTTTCTTACTTTCTCGTACTGATCCTATACCTTTTGCTGTGGCTTGCATGTGTTTGCACATCAGAACTTAGACACCCTTTAGGTTTGTCACTCATAACCTAGCTGTGCTTAGGTGGCACATTTTTCATTTTATTTTATGTGTTTATTATCTTTATCCTCAGGAAATGCATGCTTAGGTAGACGATTCTTGAGGATTGTTCCCATTTCAGATGATTTTTATCCAAACTTCTTTGGAGTTAATAATAAATGGCATAAGAGACCAAGTGCTTGCACTCGGACGAATCGGGGGTGCTCTCAGACCTTCCCCATTCGTAACCAGGCACGAACCCATATATATTTCTGGTTATCCATTGCACAGAGGATTTGATTTTAGGGTTCCATGGCATATCCATGGATGGCGACTCTGAGTTTATTTCAGGTATGTCTCGGTTTCGAACCTCGGTTCCGGATTGAGACATATCTCTTTCTTTTATATCGCCACTCGTGCTATGCTATGAGGGTGGCATCCGTTTTGAGAGTTCCTTGGTAGAGCTCTCCTTCACACGTGGATGATCCGGATGGTGTGAGGACCCGTTCCCTCGCCGCCTATCTCGGATCGGGGTCCACAGGCTGGCGACTCTGCTGGGGATTTCTTGAAACATTGCCTAACTCTATAAAAATGCCATTTTTACTAACTTTGGAGAAATTTGAGTTAAAATCATTTTAAATGGGAATTCTATCGTTAGAATCCAGGGGCACCAGACAGGTGCGTAATTAAAACGAGGGATTCACACACTACACATCATGCATTATCATATTTGTTATTTCTTTCATTGTTTTTCCTTCTTGGCTCCACGGGATAGATTCAATGCGTACCCGACTGGGATGTCTTCACCCTGATGGTACTGTTGAATCTATTTCCAAGCTATGCGCCAGCGCTGCAGCCGTAAACACTAGGTGTACTTGTGTTTACAGCAGCCGATGAGCAATGAAACATACTATGTATAACACTAGGTGTACTTGTGTTATATATATTAGGTATGTTTCATACGCATAGTACCCAGTAGATTGAGTCCGGAGCTCTCCTTTGTTTTATATATTATGTATATACTTACTGACCTAGTGAAATCCAACTAGGAAGTATCCTTGTTTATATGAGTATATTACATTCATATAGGGTCGAACATGTGTTGCTCACACATGTGGAGCCTAGAATTAGGAGCTTTGCCCCATTTATAGACTAGGGTAGCTCATTTTATATGGCTACAACACGGTCCTAGCACACTCATCAGTCTGTCTTGAGTCGAGATTTTCTTGACTTAGCTAGATTAAAATTAGGGCTGGTGCCCCTGGTTAGGATTTGTGTGTATATATATATGCTTATATATACTGATTATATGTATATTAGGGTTCTCCTCTTAGTTAGAGTTCCTTATTCATTTCAATTGGTTATATCCCTTCGTTATTCAGATCTAGATCTAGCCAGTGACTTTTGATCGCCATTACCTTGGCCAGGTTTAGTCCCTGATCTGTTGATTATAGGGTTTTGACCCGTTGTAGTATATTTTCACCGTTGCTCAGTCCATCAGTTGATTACCTTTTTCTGGTAACCATTGTTCATATACCTTTGGTTAAGTTATGGGGATCCCTTGTCTAGCGTCGTTATGCTGCCGAATTTTTCGCAGAATATTTTGAGCATAACCGCTATTTCTTAGAGTTAGGAAAACCGTGAGTTTGCCTTTTCTTGACTTCCTTGTCTAGCGTTGTTATGCTGCCGAATTTTTCGCAGAATATTTTGAGCATAACCGCTATTTCTTAGAGTTAGGAAAACCGTGAGTTTGCCTTTTCTTGACTTCCTTGTCTAGCGTCGTTATGCTGCCGAATTTTTCGCAGAATATTTTGAGCATAACCGCTATTTCTTAGAGTTAGGAAAACCGTGAGTTTGCCTTTTCTTGACTTCCTTGTCTAGCGTCGTTATGCTGCCGAATTTTTCGCAGAATATTTTGAGCGTAATTGCTATTTCTTAGAGTTAGGAAAACCGTGAGTTTGCCTTTTCTTGACTTTCTTATTTAGCCGTTATGCTGTCGAATTTTTCGTAGAGCATTTTGAGCATGACTGTTACTCTTTAGAGTCAGTTTACTTAGTTTAGACCTTGACCTCCTCGTATAGCCATCATGCTGCTGGATTTTATCCAAAAACATGTTAAGCATGGTTGCTATCCTTTGGAGTCGGTCTACCTTATCTGGATTCCCATGTATACATCATTCAGTAGGATTAGATCCTTATTTGTCTGTCTACTTGTTATGTCTTAGATCTGGTTGATGGCTTGTCCGTTGTCTCTATGACCATGGTCTATCATTTTGATCCTCTTGATCGCACAGTTGATGATATTCATCGCCAGATTTGGATCCGGTTAGCGACCTACTTTGTCATTTTATGGCCGTGGTCTATTGTCTGATCTCTTGATTATCTCTCATCTTTGATGAAAAATTCAAATGTCTCAGATTGTATCCTTCTCCTGTAATTGATCAGCAAATTTATCCCTTTCATTTGTTTATGGGTATCTCCTTTTTCTCATAATTTTGTCTTGTCTGGATGATTAGGTTTGATCATGGCCAATAATGTGTTGAAGAATTGGATAAAGGAGACTCTTAAAACTCTTCCTCGTGAGCATTCAGAAAGGAGTATGGCCGAAAAGTTTATCAGTACCTTCAATCATCTGAGCATACTCGGTGTAGACTGGAAATTTCTCCAAGCAGCTGCCAATCTTTGGGATCCTGATCTTCATGTCTTTAGATTCGGTTCCTTTGAATTTTGTCCCATCTTTGAGGATTGGTGTGTCCTATTAGAGCTCCCATTGGAGGGACTTTGGGTCCAACCTTTGAATCCAGATGACCCTCATTATCTTTTCTGCAAATTGTTTAAAAATTCCACGGTTGATGCTCTGTCATGCCTCACAGACACAAGCGTGCGAGTCCAGGACCTAATCAAACTTTTTTCCACAAATGTCAACCCTACCGACTCCCGCTTTCAGAATTGTCGGCGTAATGCCTTGATCTTTGGTGTCTTCGCACGTTACGTGCTTCGTAGTGATTCTTATAACGCTCCTTTGGCCCTGTTAGCTGTGGTGGATCAAATTAATGAAGGGAGGAATCTTGTTCCCACCATACTCGCAGAATCTTTCTCCGGACTGGATCTTATTGCTCGTCAGGAGGTTCATGACAATTTTTTTGGGTGTGTCAAACTCTTGTACGTATGGCTTTGTGAAAAACTCACTATCCTCCAGAGGATAAGCCACAACAAGTACACCTTGACAGATTTCTCATCTTGGCAACCAATGGCCAACCGACCACAATCCATTGATGAGTGGCGTAATTGGTTGCAGCATGTGGAGGAAACCCAATTTTGTTGTGTGAGTCATTCTTGCTTGCGAGTTATCACTAGCACTTACCCATATCCCTTTGTATATCTTATGGGGTTAGAAAAGTCAAGCTTTTATGCACCAATCCGTCTTCTTCATCAGATCACAGGGCGCCCTTGTCCCCCTGGAGCTGTAACACCTCCTTTGTGTGAAAAATTGTCTCCTGATCTCATTCAGTCCATCATAGCTGCTTGGAGAAATAAGGTCATGAAAGAGAGGTTTGCTTTAACATCTAAGGTCCGACGTGGAGAGTTACCCGGAAAGCTTGAGGCCAAGAGAGCTAGGATTACAGAATCTTGAGGATCTTCGACTTGGAATTATCATTTCTTTATCATCTTCATTTGTTTTACTTGAATATAATCGGAGTCAAAAATTGTAAATCTGATTTCATTATAGATGAAAATTTAAAGAAAGAAATTTTACTTGATACATGTTATAGACAGCTGGCAATTCAGGGTTTCATCATTTTTTTCATGTAACCAATCGCTGGTGTTGTAACCTGTCAATATAATCAATACAAAGGATGTTTGTTTTTCTTTTCTCTCTATTGGTGCAAACTATCTTATTTCATTTGTCAATCATTTAATCTAGTTTGTTAACTTCCAATCAGGATTCTGAAAGATAGCAACCATCGCTCCCAAAAAGGACTCCCAAGCTAAACCTGCCTGGTCTAGACCTACTTCAGTGTCTAGACTTGTTCGTCACTTTGATTCTCCTGTGTCATCCGCAGTACATTTACCTCCTTCACCAGAGTCTTCCGGTTCCTTTGAAGTGAACCAGATGACTGACTCGACTGACCTTCTGCTCAGTATGCAAGAGATGATGAAGAATCTCACCCGAGACATGGCGGGGATGAAAGAGGAGATGGCATGTATGAAGACCCAGATAAGTGATAAGACTTCCACCTCTAGACCGGTACTTCAGCATACTCGTGTTGCATCTCCGGAAGCGCGTAGACCTGATATCTCGCCCTTTGAGGCTGATATAGATGATGCCCAATACGCCGCAGAGTATTGCGCTCCGGGGGTTGATAGAGAAAAAGAAAAATTTGAAAAATTTGAAAAAGAGATGTCTGAGAAATTCAGTAAGATGGCTCATGACATGGAGCAAATGAAGGTGCAGGGGCCAAAGAAATTTGATGTCTCCGAATTAATACTGTCTTCAACAGTATCTCTGCCGCCCAACTTCAAAGCTCCTGATTATGATAAATATGACGGAACCGGGTGCCCGCGTAACCACATGAGGTGGTTTATCATTTTATCCCAGCAGTACGGTTTGAGCCGTGAGCAAATGGGCCAGTTGTTCCCGATTTCTCTGACAGGAATCGCAAAGAAGTGGTTCTTAAGGTTGAAACCTGAAGAAGTGAGAACCCTAGAGGACATTTCTGAGAAATTGATAGAGCAGTTCTCGATGGAAGAAGGTATTGAGGTCACAAAGAGGGACCTAAAGCAGTTGAAGCAAGGTCCTCAAGAGACCTTTACTTTCTTTATCAGGCGTTGGAGACGCAAATCTGCTCAGCTGAGCCAGAGAATGTCTGAAACAGAACAGATAAAGCTGGTTCTGAAAAGTTTGTCTCCTCAGTATTTCCATTTTCTGGCACCTCAGCATTATCCGAGTTTTGATCATCTAATCAAGACTGGTACTCAGACTGAAGATGCTATAGCAAAGGGTCTGAGAGCAAAGGTTTCTACAGAGATCCGAGATGGGAAAAGACCTATGGTCCAGCCCAAAGAAGTTCATGCTGTCAGTTACACCAGGCCTGTGGCCAGAGTTGCTGCAGAAGCTGCCAGAGCGCCAAGGAGAGGTACCTTTGACAGAAAATTTGATCCTCTTCCATATCCTATAATAATGATATTCAAGAGGCTCATGAAAGATAGAAAAATCCGGCTCCCAGACATCAAACCTCCACCCAATCCTTTGCCCGCATTCTGGAAGATGGACCAATATTGTGAATATCATAGAGGTCCAGGGCATTTGACTGAGAATTGTTTGGCCTTGAAGCACGCCATTCAAAATCTGATTGACAAAAATGAATTGGCAGTGGAGAGACCAAACGTCACTCAAAACCCACTTCCCAACCATCATGCCATGCCTCCTCCTACTATCAATGCAATTTTTGCTAGTGAGCCTTTGCTTGATCCATCAACCCTTATTTGTGCCATTACCACAGAAAAAACCTATGTCGTGAAGTTTGATGATAGGGAGCTGGAAGGGGCAGAAAGGAGAGAGCGTTACGTGATTTCCTTTGATGATGACGAAGTTGCTGAGTCATCATCATCTCAGTCTTGTGTATTTCAGACTGACAATGTCAGAAATATGAGAAGAGCTCCATATGTCCTACGGGCTGAGGATTTTGAAGAAGATGAACTGTTGTTACTAGATGACTTTTGTGACGAAATGCGTCATATGACCCGAGGTGGGCGTGTATTCAAACCTCCAGAGCTGAGTGTAGAAAATCCTGCAGAGGTTGCGCGAAACGCTGAGAACCAGAGACAGAATAAGGTCAGTAAGGTTAGCGCCGATGAAGAAGAAGAGAGCTTGTTAAAGCAGTTGAAAAAGACTCAGGCTAATATCTCAGTATGGGGTTTACTCATGGCCTCGTCTAAGCACAGAAAATTAGTCCTTCAAGAACTTAATTCAGCACAGATTTCAGTTGACACTACTCCTGATGAATTGGTGAGCTTGGTTGCCATGACAAGGGTATCTAAGACCTTGTCTTTTACTGATGATGATCTGCCTTCTGAGGGCCGAGACCACACCAAATCTTTGAAAATCACAGTAGTTTGCAACAAGAAAAGAGTACCAGAGGTGTTGGTTGACAACGGCTCTGCTTTGAATGTCTGCCCACTGAGTACAGCAACAACTCTTGGATTTGGTCCCGCAGACTTCATCCCATCTGAACAGGGTATTCTGGCGTACGATGGTACTCGCCGAGATGTGATCGGAACCCTGGTAACTGAGATACAAATCGGAGGAGAAGACTTCGAAATAGAATTCCAGGTCCTGGACATCAAAGCCTCATTTTTGCTGTTACTTGGGCGCCCTTGGTTGCACAAGTTCGGGGTTGTTCCATCCTCTCTTCACCAAAAACTGAAATTTCTTCGTAAAAACGGAGTGGTGACTGTAAAGGGAGACCCGGACCTTGAAGTAGGACTGATTACTCAGGACCTGACAATGGAGAAGTCTGAGGATGTTAGTTTAACTGGATTTTCACTAGAGGTGGCTGTCATCACCTTCAAGGAGGCTATGAATGAGGAAATTTGTTTCCTAACCAGCACAAACTCGAATGTTGTTCGGATGGTTCGCCGACAGGGATACATGCCAGGTGCAGGACTGGGTAAATATCATCAGGGTTTGACTGAGTTCCCTGAGTTTGAATCATTCAACGGTCTATTTGGGCTAGGGTACAAGCCCTCAAAGAAAGAGGTTAAAGAGATGAAGCAGCTGATGCGGAAATGGGCTGAATGTCGCCGAAGAGGGTTAGAATTACCAATGGCGCCAATTAATTTGACAATGAATGGCCGGTTTAGACAAGAGGGTGCTGATGTCCCTTTCTGTGGTTTTGCTGAAACTTGGTTGGATGAGAATTCAGGACAGAGGTTGCCAGGTTTTGAAATTTTCTTCAATCTGGAGTTAGAGGACAAGCAGACTACTCTACAGATTTCAGAAGTTGAGTCAGAAGCTGATTGGGCAGAATATGTAGAGCCGAGCCTTCTGAGTTCACTGTTTCTCGAAGATTCACAAACTATTGCCGTAATTGATCGAAGAGCTGTAATTCTGAATCCTACTCATTTAATCACCCCGGCAGAGGAACCGTTGACTAACTGGACCTTTCAGGTCATACCTCAGGTTACTTACTTAAACAGTCGTGTCCCTTCAAAAAAGTCGGTTGTCCGTAAGTCCATGTCAGTCTTTAAGTCTGATTCAGAGTCTGTTTATTCTAACGATTCTTTTGATGCAGGTACTATAAAGGTCGAGTCTTCCGAGGTCGATGTTGATTCTCCTTCTTCTAATGAGGTTGAATCAGATGCTGAGTCAGATATTCTTTTAATGCATAGTTCAGAGTTAATTGACACAAATGTCAATCTATACGTTGAGTCTGTAAATTTGTTTCAAGAGTCCATTGTAAAGCCCGATGTGGGTAATTCTTCATTCGATGTACTTGATTCAACATTTAATGAAATACAGCATTCTTCTTCTGTGTACATTCCTGCCTCTACTTTTACTTCTAATGTTTCTGCTTCAGAATCTGATAAACTTAATAATAACAATCAAGACTCCCCCTCTGATGAGGATGCCGACGACACTCCTCCTGAAATCAAATACATGATTCAACAGGATGAGAGTCGCCGAGCAAAACCACTCGAAGAGGAAATTGAAACTGTGAATATAGGTGATGAAACCTTGATTCGGGAGATTCGAATTGGCAAAATTTTATCTCCTAAAGAACGTGAGGAATTAATCACCTTGCTCAAAGAGTTCAAGGAAGTTTTTGCTTGGTCATATGATGACATGCCAGGATTAAGTGAAGAAATTGTTCAGCATCGCTTACCCTTAATCCCTGGTATTAAGCCAAAGAAGCAAAAACTCCGAAAACTCAAAACTGAATGGGAGTTAAAGGTTTATGAAGAAGTAAAGAAACTGTTAGAAGTAAAATTCATTCAAGTGGTTGAATACCCAGAATGGCATGCGAACATTGTACCGGTGCCCAAAAAGGACGGAAAAGTTCGAATGTGTGTCGATTTTCGAGACTTGAACAAGGCAAGTCCTAAAGATGACTTCCCTCTTCCAAACATTGATCTCCTGGTTGATAATACAGCTGGTCATGCTCTTCTATCCTTTATGGATGGATTCTCAGGCTACAATCAGATTAAGATGGCGCCCGAGGACATGATGAAGACAGCGTTCATTACTCAGTGGGGTACCTACTGCTACAGGGTGATGCCTTTTGGTCTGAAAAATGCTGGTGCTACATATCAGAGGGCTGCTACAACTCTTTTACATGATATGATCCATAAAGAGGTCGAGGTATATGTCGATGACATGATTGTAAAAGGCAAGACTCGACCTGAGCACACTGTTGCCCTGAGAAAGTTCTTTGAGCGAATCAGGAAGTATCAGCTTCGCCTAAATCCGAATAAGTGCGTCTTTGGTGTTACATCAGGAAAGCTCTTAGGGTTTATGGTCAGTGAAAGAGGGATCGAAGTAGACCCGCAAAAGATTAAGGCGATTCAAGAAATGCAGCCGCCAAAGACAGAGAGGCAGATCCGAGGTTTCCTTGGCAAAGTTCAATATCTGAGACGATTCATATCACATCTGACGATGACATGTGAACCTATTTTCAAGCTTCTGAAGAAGAATTCCTCGAAGAAATGGAATGAAGAGTGTCAGGAGGCTTTTGAAAAGGTTAAGCAGTGTCTATCCTTGCCCCCTGTTCTATCACCTGTCATTCCGGGTCAGCCGTTATTGTTGTACTTGTCTATCACAGATACAGCCATGGGTTGCATGCTTGCTCAGCAAGATTCAGAGTCTAAAAGGGAGAGGCCCATTTACTATATCAGTAAGAAGATGCTGGAGTACGAGTTAAAGTACACGGTGTTGGAAAAGACATGTCTAGCATTAGTTTGGGCTACCCAGAGGCTTAGACATTATTTGCTTTCGAGCAAGATCTTTTTGCTTTCGCGGATGGATCCGTTAAAATATTTGTTTGAGAAGCCGGCCCTTACAGGAAGAACCGCTAGGTGGTTGTTGTTATTGTCTGAGTTTGACATCACCTATGTCACTCAGAAATCGATTAAAGGGCGTGTCGTTGCTGAACAGTTGGCTGATGCACCCGTTGAAGAGAATGCTTTTCTGAAGGCAGAATTTCCTGACGAAGAGATAATGGATATTGAAGAAGAAGCGTCAAGTATTAAGTGGCTTATGTATTTTGATGGAGCTGTAAACAGTCGAGGACAAGGAGTAGGAGCTGTGCTTATATCCCCTCGGAAGGAGTATATTCCTGTTTCTATCAAGCTACAGTTTGAATGTACGAACAATATGGCCGAGTATGAAGCTTGCATCGCCGGGTTAGAGGCAGCCTTAGCTTTGGAAATTCAAGATATTGATGTGTTTGGGGATTCTATCTTGATCATTTGCCAGATTAATGGGCAATGGAAAACTCGAGAAGATAAATTGATCCCTTATAACACTTATTTGGAATCTTTGGTCAGAAAGTTCAAGAACATTACGTTCACTCACTTGTCAAGGACCAGAAATCATTTTGCTGACGCTTTGGCTACTTTGGCCTCGATGTTAGACATTTCTGTATCAATGGAGGTTCAGCCGCTAGTTGTCAGACTTCAGTGGGCCCCTTCGCATGTGAATGCAATAGAGATTTTAGCCAGGTGTCCAGATGGGAAGCCATGGTATATAGATATCAAGAATTTTATTGCTGGTAAAGGGCATCCTTCAGAAGCTTCAAGTAAAGAGAGGAAGACTCTTCAGAAGTTGGCTGCCAACTTCGTTATTTGTGGTGAAGAGCTGTACAGAAGGTCATTTGATGGCATACAGCTTCTCTGTGTTGATGAAGACAAAGCCGCAGAGCTTATTGAGCAGACCCATGAGGGAGTTTGTGGACCTCATATGAATGGCAAGATGTTGTCTAGAAAGATTTTGAGGCTTGGATTCTATTGGCCCACAATGGAAGCAGATTGCTTCGCATTTGTGAAGAAATGCCATAAGTGTCAAGTCTATGCAAATCTTATTCATGTTCCTCCTTCGGAGTTGCACTCTATGACTTCTCCATGGCCGTTTTCAGTCTGGGGAATTGATATAATTGGGAAGGTTTATCCGAAATCTTCGAGCGGGCATGAGTATATACTGGTCGCCATTGATTATTTTACGAAATGGATTGAAGCCGCTTCGTATGCTTCCATAACGTCGAATACAGTTGCGAAGTTCATTCGTGCCAATATTATTTGCAGATATGGAGTGCCTCATGAGCTGATTTCAGATAATGGGTCGCATTTCAAGAAAGAGGTGTTACACCTGTGTGAAGAATTTAAAATAAGACATCACAAGTCATCTCCTTACAGACCTCAAACAAACGGAGCTGTAGAGGCGGCAAATAAGAATGTTAAAGTCATTATTAGCAAGATGACTGAGACTTATAAGGACTGGTCGAATAAGCTTCCATATGCCTTATGGGCTTATCGGACATCGATCAGATCTTCAACAGGTGTAACTCCATATTCTTTGGTGTACGGAATGGAAGCAGTCCTCCCCGTTGAGGTAAGGATTCCCTCTTTGAGAGTGATGATGGAAGCTGACTTGCCAGAGTCTGATTGGGCTAGAGCCAGGCATGATGAGCTGCATATGATAGACGAGAAGAGGTTGAGAGCCTTGTACCATATTCAGGGATATCAGAGGCGAATCGAGAGAGCTTTTAATAAGAAAGTTCGTGTTCGAGATCTGAAGCCTGGAGATCTTGTTTTAAAGTCCTACAGGGCACCGGTATTTGATCCTCGAGGTAAATTCAGGCCAAACTGGTCTGGTCCTTACATCGTTGATGAAGTCTTGCCTGGAAAAGTCGTAAGACTCCTCAATGAAAATGGAGAAAAATTAAATGAACCTACAAACCTGGATCAGTTAAAAAAGTATTATGCTTAAATACACCAGGAGGCCGTCTTTGATCGACCTGAGCTTTGAGTCAGCAGCCTAAATGTTTTAAACCGTTTTGCAAACCCTTTGGGCCTATAAAACAATTTGTTTCTTTGATGAACCCAAACTAGGGGCATTTTTTTTTTATATATATAAAAAAGAAAAGAAAGTAGTTTGAACTACGTTATGACCTGATCCCTTTTTAAGGGTACGTAGGTAGCCTGATTAATTCGGGTTCGGTCATGTTTTTTGCAAAGCCAAATGGGGCGAACTACGCGGATCTGATTCCCATTTCTTCAGGGATACGTAGGAAGTCTGGAGGGTCCAGATTCGGTCCAGTAACATGCAAATACATTAGGGTTTAGCCTTTTTGAACCTAAGCCTACCTGAAAGTCCTTCTGGTGTATTTAGGCCCAGGTTTGTAGAGAAATAGAAAAAGAAAAAAAAAATGATGGAGTCTTAGACCCGCTAAGCTGAAAACCCGAAAGGGCAGTTTAGGCAAAAATCAGGGCATTGGGCCTGCTGGATGGAAAATCTGCAAGGGCAGACAATCCAGGCAAAAATTAAGGCACGCGGTCCGCTAAATCGAAAACCCAAAAGGGCGATTTGGTCATGGCAAGACTTCACGAAGGATAGAGCTTTTTGGAAGCCAGTTGAGCTTCTATTTTTCTCTTTGGATCTTCTTTAATGTCTGAGTAAGTACCATCAGAGCTTCTTTTGCTACTCTTTGAGTTAGGAAATTGAAACTAAACAATCTGAAGGGATATAACCATGACGAAGATCTTGAAAAGAGGTTGAAACATCTTAAAACATGGTATTCAAAAGACTCTAATAGTGATGAACCTTTGACCCTTTTAAAATGTTTATCAATTTAAGAAGCAGATTCAGTCTCTTTTGGAGTCTTGTTTAAAACTCGTCAAAGTCTTTGGTCATTATCTGTCAAAGTCAGTCTGTTGTCAAGTCAAAGTCAATTTCCAGAGTCCTGTTTAGTCAGTATTCTTCCCAAAGCCGGGGTGATAAAGACTCAGAGGCTCAGAGAAGCAGGGAATTTGCGATTCCTGTGAATGACGTAAAGCAGAGCAGTTTTCAGATGTCGACAAGCTTTCAGCTCAGTTCCGGTATCAGCATATGGCAGAGATAAGAAAATTTTGAATAGAACAAGTTTCTTGTACCTATTGAAAGGCCTTGTAAACCCAAGTGTTTATCAGAAAATTTGTTGTAATCTCAAATATTCAGTAATAAAAGCCTTTGGCCCATTCCCTTTTTGTTGCTCTCTAATGAATTTTGTCATGGAAGTAATCATACTAGGGGCATCTTTTATGACTTATGTCATAAAAGATATCGAGTAATCATTGATGCTTGAGATAAATATCTTTATAAAATAGAGACTAGAGAAGTTCGAACACTCTTTGTATTGAGCTTTTTAGTCAGGTTATTCTCCTTTGGAGTTAAAATTCCTGGAAAAATCTTTGTCTCAGAGGAGTTTAGAATTTACTCCAGCGATTTTTAAACTTCAATAGGATCCTTTGCGTCTTTGAAAAAGGTTTGACCTCCAAAAATTGTGTCAAGTTACTTGAGTCCGGTCTTTGATAAAAATCATGCATCTTAGTTATTCTTTGCGAAGAGATGACTGGTTTATCAATGAAATCATTAAGAGTTGATCTTTTCTTTCAGTCATTGTGAGTTTCTCAACTTCCTGCTGTCTTGAAGTTTTTCTTAATAAAGATAGAAATTACCAGAATATGTGTTACACGATCTGGTCTTTTCTTTAAGTGTTTTGAAGAGTGTTTTAATAGAATAAGAAATTATCGGATTTAGTGTTGCACTATCTGATTGTTCCTTCAATCTGTTTTTGAAAAAATTTTACAAAAAAAAAAATTACCGAACTTGTGTTACACGGTTTGGTCATTTTTGAGAGGTTTTAGATAATGGAGGTTACTGAACCTGTGTTACACGGTTTGGTCTTTTTGAAAGAGATTTTTAACAGAAATGGAAATTACCGAACTTGCGTTACGCGGTTTGGTCTTTTTGAAAGATTTTAACAGAGTTTGAAATCACTGAACCTGTGTTACACGGTTTGGTCGTTTTGAAAGAATTTAATAGAATTGGAAATTACCGAACCTGTGTTACACGGTTTGGTCTTTTTTGAAAAATTTTAATAAGGAAATATTTCCGATCCTGTGTTGCACGGATTGGTCTTTTCTTCTTTCTCCCGGGTATTTAGTACCCCGATGATTAGTATTGCAATGTCACGTAGTGACTTGCCTGATCATCGTTCCGCAATGTGCAGCTTCCTAATGTGTTAGGAGTCATGTGTATCTGCGAAGAGGTTTGTATGGGACTGTTTAGCAGGACATACGAATTTGGATTTATGTGGAACTGTTTAACAGAACCGCGTGATCCGGAGTGATTCGCTACCTTGAAAGAAATGAGTCAGAGTTACTCGGGTAGTTAAACAGATTTATTTTCAGCAATGATCTGTATATCTACCGCCGGGCTTGAGACTTAGTTTCGCCTCGGTATTAGATGTTTGAGTTTAGCTCAAATATTCGAATACCATAATAATTGGTCAAGTCTTAGACTGATCCGCATGATATAAAAAAAAAAGAACTCTTTGAGTGTTTAGTTTTGAATTTGTTTTGGACGAATTTCAATACAGTGGTCTTTAGCTTAATTTGCATGTTTCTAAAAAGGAAAAACTCTTTGAGTGTTTGGATTTATGCTTGTCTTAGACGAGTTGCATTGTGGTTTCTAAAAAAATGAAAACTCTTTGAGTGATTGAAATGATTTGTTTGTTTGTTTGGTTGGTGCTCTTTGAGCAACTGTTATGTTTACTTCGGCTTAGCCTGATAAAAAAAAAAAAGTGTTTGTGTTTTGCAATCGTTCGTTCATTTTTTTAACTAGTTTAGATAGTTGAGTCATGAGTATTAGGGAGAGACTATCTCTTTGAGATGTCTTAGTTGCCGAGTTAAGAGTCGGTGAGAGGCTATCTCCCTTTTGTTGGTAGAGTTTTACCTTTGTGAATATCGTTTTAAAACTGAAAACCCAAAAATTTGCTTTGCTTTCGGGTCAGTCAAAATGTGTCGTCTGTTCAGCTTTGCCATTCGCGTGTTACACACGCTTTGCCAAAGAGGGGCATCTGTAGACACCCCATTTTGACCGGACCCAAGTTCGTGTCGCTGGTGCGAAACCTCGCCAAACCAGTGAGTTAGGGCCTCAAATTGCACCCTAAGCTAGGTTAGGGTCCCCCATAGGTCCCTGTAAAATTTCGTCGAAATCCGAGTTGGTTTGCCCTGCGAACGGACCAAGTCAGTGTCGTTGTGTAAATGTAGAAGGGGGGCAAATTATCCGCACAGGGGGGTGTCTTTTTGTAAAATAGCTGAAGTTTTGCCTTTTGTCTAATAAGACAAAGCGGCGGAGGTGCGCTTACAAATTCGCGCGCCTTATCCGTAAGAGTAGTGCCGTTATCAACAGCATATTTTTTTATATATATAAAAAAAATCAGAAAAATCAAAAACACTGTTCATTCTCGTTGAAAAAAAGAGAAAAGAGAGAGCGAGAGCAGAGAGGCCGGGTTTTTCTTTTCTCCGATTGTCTTTCTCCGGCCACTCGCCGGAAATCCTTCCTCCGATCGTTTGTCGGAAATTCCTCCTCCGATCCAAAGCAAAGAAAGGAGAGAAAATCATTATCGTGGAAGGCAGAAAGAGAGGAAGATCGAGATTTCCGTATTTGTTTTCTCCGATCGATTTTCCGATCGGATCGTGGTCACCGATATATCTCAGATCTAAGAAAGAGAGAAGGAGCTGGGTCTAAAACTCTTTGTCCGAAACCCTAAATTTCCGAGCACCTTGATTTTCCGATCATTTTTCCGATTGGACAGATTCCGATCATCCTCCGATCAAGCTCCGGTCATATTCCGGCAGATCTCTAACCATTTTCCGGTGAAATTCTTCTTCTCAGGTCAGATACTTTTTTATTTTTTTTTTCTACTAAATGATTTAGTTCTATTCTTATTCTTGTTCAAAACCCTAGTTAAGAGATTTGAGAGAGATTAAAAGAGAGGGAGAGAGTAGATCTGGTTCTGGAAAATCAAATTTATTATTGATCTCGCCTGAGATCCGGTCCAACCCTGATCTATTATTTTTCCCAATTTTCTACATTTGAAACCTTAGATCTGACCAATTCTCTTTTAAATCTTGTATGTTCCTTGGATTAATCATTGGATCTGTTAATTCTCTTATATTTCTTAATTTTCAAAGCTAGCTTCATCTCAAGCTCTGTTTTCTCGCCATGTAATCATAGATCTGAGAATTTTTAAACCCTAGCTTAACCTCCCGATCATAAATCTAGGCTAAGAATACTAAACCTTGCTAATTTTTCTGTAAAATTGTGTTGCTGGATCATAAAACTGGTTATCTTCTGGTTTAGATTTAGCTCGTTCCATTATTTCAAGCTTCGATCTACCTGTTAGCAATTTGTTTGTCTGATCAAAATAGTGAAATCTAGTGGATTTCATTGTTTCTGCAAATTTGTTCACGGATTTCTTATTTTAGAGAATTTCATCGTTAATTTTGATCAATTTCAGTCGGGTAATATTCTTTCTTTCTTTAATTCTGGATTTAAAATTAGTATATTAATTCCTGTTGTAATCTCTTATTTTGATGAAATGATGTTGATATATGAAATGATTTTAAGTTTATCTGTTATTATTAGGTGATGCTAATTTTTGTAATAAAGAAAATAGGACTGGTTAGGTAGCTTGTGGTTGTTTGAATGCTTAACAAATGATGTGAATGCCTTATCACTTGAAGGAGATAAGAACAGTTTTTCATCGTTCATTGGTGTTTGAGAAATTTATTGTTTGCAAATTACTTTGGTTCGCTCAATACCTGCTGAAATGAAGGTTACTGGCATGTTCTTATACCCAGATAATCTAGTCAGATATTCTTTTATTTAGATATTTTGGTAATCTGGACATGTGGATGATGTGCATTCAATTTATCTTGTGTGAATGTGCATGACTGCTGATATGTTGATGAAAGGTTTGATATACAATTTAAGTCTAGGCCATCATGTTGTTGAAAGTTGTTTTGATCAATAATTTCTTGTGGAATTCTCTAAAATCTTTTATAATTTCTTGTGAAATTCTTTGTGGATATTTCATAAGGCAATAGCATATTGTGTCATAACAGTCATCTCAGGAATAGAACTCAAGTTCGTGTCCTTAATAAGAAATAGCCTGTTGAGTGTTCATTGATACATGATCATTAACTAAACAACCTTCAAGTTTTTTTATAGTTATATCCTTGAGATTCTATATCTCCATTTTCAAGAAGGAAGCGATAAAGTGTAGCATCTTATATTCTATTATCTGTACATAGCTATTATCCTATAGGTTGCCTGCTTTATTATTATCTTTTTGGTTGAGATAAAGGGTACATAGCTGTTGTCTTCTATAGTCGTCCATGCTAGGATATCAACTAGTTGTTTCAACCCGGCCTAGAAACTTGATCAACCAATCGATTTCTACTATGGATCAATCGTGAGATAGTCTTGCATACGGCAAGAAGGAAATAAGATCTAGCAACTTAGAACTCATGCAAAATTCTGATGTTTCTATAGAAGAGTCATCCAATGTTAAGACCTAGGCAAAAGATGAAGTTAATGGACCTGGAAGATGCTAAATTGCTAATATAATTGCTGAAATTCAAGAGAGGATTGAGATCATTACCTCATTCCATAATGAAGACAGATAGGAGCAAGAGCAACTGTGGAAGACCCTGCTAATTGCTGTTCAAAACTGGAGGTGATGGTAAAGTGCATTACAGCATTCCTCATCCAAGAATGATGAGCTTTTTCACTTCCTCTGTTCGCATATATTTTGTAATTATGATGAGGTAATATATCAGAGCAGTGCAGATCTGAATCTGGTTTGCTGAGGGCTTTTACAATATATCTGTAGCATAGTAACTTGCACTATTTGATCCGGCTATTTCTCATTATGCTTTGCATGGAATGGGTTGGACTATAATGGGTGTTTTTACTCTGCTATAATGAGCGAAAGATTACAAATCCCCATTATGCTGAGAGGGTCCAGTTTATCTTCAAAAGCTGGTTGTTAATTGGCGCTGGCCATGGGCCTCCTTATCGAGAGATTATTTTAGTCTCGTATTAGTCTTTCTTTTTTTTTTTTTTTTTTTTTTTTAGGAGACTAGCTAATTCTCATAGCCTTATCCTCTTTCCAGCCTTTTAGGGGACTTGCTTAGTCCGAAAAGCATTCCTCTCTCTTCTTTGGCAGACTTTCCCAGTCGTGTTGGTCATGTAACCTTATTCATTAGCTTTCTTTCATCACTAGGGCGATGAAGGCGATAGCCCAAGCCCATCCTTAGGGGACTTGCTCAGTCCTAGTAACGCCCCCCTCTTTTATTTAGGAGACTTTCTAAGTCTCTTAGATATCTTTTAGATAGAGGAACCTTTTGTTTAGGAGATCACTGTGGTCTCGATAATGAGTTGCACTAGGAGACATGCCTTGTCTCATTAAGGTGTTTCTCCCTCGGAGACAAGCCTTGTTACTTAGAGCCTCCCTTCTAAGAGTCCTTTTTAGTTTGGTAGAGAGTTTGTCCATAGGAGACAGGCTTTGCCTCATTTACCGAGTCCCTGTTTGGAGACAAGCCTGGTCTCATTTAGAGAGTTCCCCCTTTAGGAGGCTTACTTACCCTCATATTGGACCCGTCTTTGTGTTTTGGGGCTCACCGTTCTTTTTGCACTTGAATCTGCACAAGTTTATGCCACCCTGTTATGCATCAAAATTTATAAAAATCAGAAATATCATTGCATGCATTTGTATAATCTATTAATTTTTTTTTTAATATTCTTCTCTTGTACTAAACTTTGAGTTAGGTTCTGGAGATGAATGGATTGCCCAGGTGAGACTATTTTGAAAGCTTATTTTACTTAGGCTACCCAGCGGCTGGTCTGGGCTAATTAATTTTATTTCAATAAATTGTTTAATTAAAGGAGGAAATCAGATGACTACTCTATTCGATATTATCGACATGAGTACTGTCTGATTTCAAGGCGGTTTGTAGGAATATTATCCTGTGTATTTGTGATATCAGATGATTACTTTAGCATCATCTGATTTCACCCCCATATCGGGGCAGTGGTACTTGTGGTTGGACATAGAAGTGTTTAATGTTGTTTCTTGCTTTATTAGGCTATCCAGCGGCTGGTCTGGACTAATTAATATTGTTTATCATTGTATGATTGCTATTATTACAGATTGTGCACTCTTTAGTTGTAGATCATATTTTGCTGATATTTGACTTGTTTTTATAATAATTGATTGGAATTTGCGATTATCTGGTAGTATTTTCCTCTCTCTTTGATTAGACTAGCACAGTCTTTTAGATTGCTGTTAGATTTCTTTAGATACTATAACCTGTGCTAGGAGACATACTCTGTCTCGTTAGGCAATCCTCCTTTGGAGACAAGCCTCATTTGTAGGATCCTCTCTGAGATTACACCTCAGTTTGTTCATTTGTTAATTAGAGATCAATTTGGTCAATTGGTTGTCTTAGCCTTGCTTCCCCCTTTTGCAAGGGCAATGATAAGGTTGCTTAGAGCCCATCTTTGTGTGTTTAGGAGACCCGTCCGGTCTCATTCTCTCGTTAATCCTCTTTGTGCGTTTTTTTTGGTTTTGGAAGAACACCCTACTCGGCTTGGCTTCATACCCCTACCTTTATGGGTATTGGGTTACACATTTGTTGCACCCTGAGGGCTAGGTAGCTGTCCGGCCCGGTTGAGTGTTTTACCTTTGCCAAATATACACAAAGTCTCTTATTTCCTTTTAGACTCGCCCGGTCTCATTCCCTTGCTAAGCCTCCTCTTAGTGCGCCGTTTGGTTTTGGAAGAACACCCTACTCGGCTTGGCTTCATACCCCTACCCTTATGGGTATTGGGTTGCACATTTGTTGCACCCTGAGGGCTAGGTAGCTGTCCGGCCTGGCTGGATGTTTTTACCTTTGCCAAATATGCACAAGGTCTCTTATTCTTTTTGCTTGTGAGTCTCTCCTTATTCGGTAGTCCTTTCGCATAGGAGTCAGCCTTTGATTAGAGAGTCTTTGACTCATTCGCCTTTTAGGTGGTGTTATTAGGAGAGTCTTTGACTCATTTGTCTTTAATGTAGTGTTATTAGAGAGTCTTTGACTCATTTATCCTTTAATTAGCAATAGTGGAGTCTTTGACTCGTGTTCCTTCTCTTTTAGAGAGTCTTTGACTCATTTGTTTGTGTGATGTTATCAGTGGAGTCTTTGATTTGTATTGTTATCAGTGGAGTCTTTGACTCGTGTTTCCATCTCTTTTGAAGAGTCTTTGACTCTTGTATCCCTCATTTGCTATCTTTTGAAGAGTCTTTGACTCTAGTATCTCTCAGTTGCTCTTTTTGAAGAGTCTTTGACTCTTGTATCTCTCAGTTACTCTGTTTGAAGAGCCTTTGACTCTTGTATCTCTCAGTTGCTCCTTTTGAAGAGTCTTTGACTCTTATATCTCTCAGTTACTCTGTTTGAAGAGTCTTTGACTCTTGTATCTCTCAGTTACTCTGTTTGAAGAGTCTTTGACTCTTGTATCTTTCGGTTGCTCTTTTTGGAAGTCTTTAGCTCTTTTATCCTTCAGTTGCTTTTATTAGAGAGTCTTTGATTCATTTATTCGTCAGTAACTGCTATTAGAGAGTCTTTGACTCATTTGCTCTTATAATAGTACTATTAGAGCATAGTTTCCCCTGTTAATCCTAGGGTTCGTCCCTAGGGTGTTGTTGTGTATATTCCCTCCGGTCTTTGGCCAAAAAGGTGAAAACATCAGAAATTTTAAAATCCATAAACATTGAAATCATTAAAAATCTCAAAAACACTAGAAACTTAAAGCATAAAAAAATAATTGATTTGCTGTAAGTGTTTGATAGGTAGAGAGTTCGATTTTCGAACTACGTTGGCTTGATCCTCTTCCACGAGGTACGTAGTGCAGCTCGGGATTTTTATCCCAAGTCCAGCCAAACTTTTGTAAATAATATTTTAAACCTTCTTCAAAAACCTTTAAAACCTTGTTTTCAACAAGATCTTCCTCTAGAGTTAGGAGTTTGTCCTAGATAGAGAGTTTTAGAGCTAGGAGTTTGTCTTTGATGTGTTGTGTGGGTTGTTTGTGTTTGTGTTAGAGTTAGGGTTTGTCCTAGAGTAATAGGAGCGCCTCCGTCCGGTCAGTTGGCGATTCACATCGCCGACTGATGACTAGGTCTAGAATGCGCTAGTGATCCCATTGTTTTCCTTAGGAAATACAGCCTAGTTACACATAGGTTGTAGGAACCACCTGCATTAGCCTAGGGCTAATATGCATTTTAGTTAGGGCATATAGGGTGTCCTAAAATCCACAATTCACTGGAATTTAAATAATCGTACAACAAACTTTAATAATTGGTCCGGTCTTTTAGATCGAGTTTAGGATAGAGGGCTAGGTGTCTTAGGCATCATAGCTTAGAATAGGCGCGAAGAACTACGTTGCCTTGATTCTCGTGGAGGCGGGGATACGTAGGCTTCTTTGGATGAATACCAGACCATCCGAGGACTCGGGCTAATAATTTAGAGTCTTAGGATTTATTATGTTGTTATTATATGTTTTGATGTGTTTTCTTACTTTCTCGTACTGATCCTATACCTTTTGCTGTGGCTTGCATGTGTTTGCACATCAGAACTTAGACACCCTTTAGGTTTGTCACTCATAACCTAGCTGTGCTTAGGTGGCACATTTTTCATTTTATTTTATGTGTTTATTATCTTTATCCTCAGGAAATGCATGCTTAGGTAGACGATTCTTGAGGATTGTTCCCATTTCAGATGATTTTTATCCAAACTTCTTTGGAGTTAATAATAAATGGCATAAGAGACCAAGTGCTTGCACTCGGACGAATCGGGGGTGCTCTCAGACCTTCCCCATTCGTAACCAGGCACGAACCCATATATATTTCTGGTTATCCATTGCACAGAGGATTTGATTTTAGGGTTCCATGGCATATCCATGGATGGCGACTCTGAGTTTATTTCAGGTATGTCTCGGTTTCGAACCTCGGTTCCGGATTGAGACATATCTCTTTCTTTTATATCGCCACTCGTGCTATGCTATGAGGGTGGCATCCGTTTTGAGAGTTCCTTGGTAGAGCTCTCCTTCACACGTGGATGATCCGGATGGTGTGAGGACCCGTTCCCTCGCCGCCTATCTCGGATCGGGGTCCACAGGCTGGCGACTCTGCTGGGGATTTCTTGAAACATTGCCTAACTCTATAAAAATGCCATTTTTACTAACTTTGGAGAAATTTGAGTTAAAATCATTTTAAATGGGAATTCTATCGTTAGAATCCAGGGGCACCAGACAGGTGCGTAATTAAAACGAGGGATTCACACACTACACATCATGCATTATCATATTTGTTATTTCTTTCATTGTTTTTCCTTCTTGGCTCCACGGGATAGATTCAATGCGTACCCGACTGGGATGTCTTCACCCTGATGGTACTGTTGAATCTATTTCCAAGCTATGCGCCAGCGCTGCAGCCGTAAACACTAGGTGTACTTGTGTTTACAGCAGCCGATGAGCAATGAAACATACTATGTATAACACTAGGTGTACTTGTGTTATATATATTAGGTATGTTTCATACGCATAGTACCCAGTAGATTGAGTCCGGAGCTCTCCTTTGTTTTATATATTATGTATATACTTACTGACCTAGTGAAATCCAACTAGGAAGTATCCTTGTTTATATGAGTATATTACATTCATATAGGGTCGAACATGTGTTGCTCACACATGTGGAGCCTAGAATTAGGAGCTTTGCCCCATTTATAGACTAGGGTAGCTCATTTTATATGGCTACAACACGGTCCTAGCACACTCATCAGTCTGTCTTGAGTCGAGATTTTCTTGACTTAGCTAGATTAAAATTAGGGCTGGTGCCCCTGGTTAGGATTTGTGTGTATATATATATGCTTATATATACTGATTATATGTATATTAGGGTTCTCCTCTTAGTTAGAGTTCCTTATTCATTTCAATTGGTTATATCCCTTCGTTATTCAGATCTAGATCTAGCCAGTGACTTTTGATCGCCATTACCTTGGCCAGGTTTAGTCCCTGATCTGTTGATTATAGGGTTTTGACCCGTTGTAGTATATTTTCACCGTTGCTCAGTCCATCAGTTGATTACCTTTTTCTGGTAACCATTGTTCATATACCTTTGGTTAAGTTATGGGGATCCCTTGTCTAGCGTCGTTATGCTGCCGAATTTTTCGCAGAATATTTTGAGCATAACCGCTATTTCTTAGAGTTAGGAAAACCGTGAGTTTGCCTTTTCTTGACTTCCTTGTCTAGCGTTGTTATGCTGCCGAATTTTTCGCAGAATATTTTGAGCATAACCGCTATTTCTTAGAGTTAGGAAAACCGTGAGTTTGCCTTTTCTTGACTTCCTTGTCTAGCGTCGTTATGCTGCCGAATTTTTCGCAGAATATTTTGAGCATAACCGCTATTTCTTAGAGTTAGGAAAACCGTGAGTTTGCCTTTTCTTGACTTCCTTGTCTAGCGTCGTTATGCTGCCGAATTTTTCGCAGAATATTTTGAGCGTAATTGCTATTTCTTAGAGTTAGGAAAACCGTGAGTTTGCCTTTTCTTGACTTTCTTATTTAGCCGTTATGCTGTCGAATTTTTCGTAGAGCATTTTGAGCATGACTGCTACTCTTTAGAGTCAGTTTACTTAGTTTAGACCTTAACCTCCTCGTATAGCCATCATGCTGCTGGATTTTATCCAAAAACATGTTAAGCATGGTTGCTATCCTTTGGAGTCGGTCTACCTTATCTGGATTCCCATGTATACATCATTCAGTAGGATTAGATCCTTATTTGTCTGTCTACTTGTTATGTCTTAGATCTGGTTGATGGCTTGTCCGTTGTCTCTATGACCATGGTCTATCATTTTGATCCTCTTGATCGCACAGTTGATGATATTCATCGCCAGATTTGGATCCGGTTAGCGACCTACTTTGTCATTTTATGGCCGTGGTCTATTGTCTGATCTCTTGATTATCTCTCATCTTTGATGAAAAATTCAAATGTCTCAGATTGTATCCTTCTCCTGTAATTGATCAGCAAATTTATCCCTTTCATTTGTTTATGGGTATCTCCTTTTTCTCATAATTTTGTCTTGTCTGGATGATTAGGTTTGATCATGGCCAATAATGTGTTGAAGAATTGGATAAAGGAGACTCTTAAAACTCTTCCTCGTGAGCATTCAGAAAGGAGTATGGCCGAAAAGTTTATCAGTACCTTCAATCATCTGAGCATACTCGGTGTAGACTGGAAATTTCTCCAAGCAGCTGCCAATCTTTGGGATCCTGATCTTCATGTCTTTAGATTCGGTTCCTTTGAATTTTGTCCCATCTTTGAGGATTGGTGTGTCCTATTAGAGCTCCCATTGGAGGGACTTTGGGTCCAACCTTTGAATCCAGATGACCCTCATTATCTTTTCTGCAAATTGTTTAAAAATTCCACGGTTGATGCTCTGTCATGCCTCACAGACACAAGCGTGCGAGTCCAGGACCTAATCAAACTTTTTTCCACAAATGTCAACCCTACCGACTCCCGCTTTCAGAATTGTCGGCGTAATGCCTTGATCTTTGGTGTCTTCGCACGTTACGTGCTTCGTAGTGATTCTTATAACGCTCCTTTGGCCCTGTTAGCTGTGGTGGATCAAATTAATGAAGGGAGGAATCCTGTTCCCACCATACTCGCAGAATCTTTCTCCGGACTGGATCTTATTGCTCGTCAGGAGGTTCATGACAATTTTTTTGGGTGTGTCAAACTCTTGTACGTATGGCTTTGTGAAAAACTCACTATCCTCCAGAGGATAAGCCACAACAAGTACACCTTGACAGATTTCTCATCTTGGCAACCAATGGCCAACCGACCACAATCCATTGATGAGTGGCGTAATTGGTTGCAGCATGTGGAGGAAACCCAATTTTGTTGTGTGAGTCATTCTTGCTTGCGAGTTATCACTAGCACTTACCCATATCCCTTTGTATATCTTATGGGGTTAGAAAAGTCAAGCTTTTATGCACCAATCCGTCTTCTTCATCAGATCACAGGGCGCCCTTGTCCCCCTGGAGCTGTAACACCTCCTTTGTGTGAAAAATTGTCTCCTGATCTCATTCAGTCCATCATAGCTGCTTGGAGAAATAAGGTCATGAAAGAGAGGTTTGCTTTAACATCTAAGGTCCGACGTGGAGAGTTACCCGGAAAGCTTGAGGCCAAGAGAGCTAGGATTACAGAATCTTGAGGATCTTCGACTTGGAATTATCATTTCTTTATCATCTTCATTTGTTTTACTTGAATATAATCGGAGTCAAAAATTGTAAATCTGATTTCATTATAGATGAAAATTTAAAGAAAGAAATTTTACTTGATACATGTTATAGACAGCTGGCAATTCAGGGTTTCATCATTTTTTTCATGTAACCAATCGCTGGTGTTGTAACCTGTCAATATAATCAATACAAAGGATGTTTGTTTTTCTTTTCTCTCTATTGGTGCAAACTATCTTATTTCATTTGTCAATCATTTAATCTAGTTTGTTAACTTCCAATCAGGATTCTGAAAGATAGCAACCATCGCTCCCAAAAAGGACTCCCAAGCTAAACCTGCCTGGTCTAGACCTACTTCAGTGTCTAGACTTGTTCGTCACTTTGATTCTCCTGTGTCATCCGCAGTACATTTACCTCCTTCACCAGAGTCTTCCGGTTCCTTTGAAGTGAACCAGATGACTGACTCGACTGACCTTCTGCTCAGTATGCAAGAGATGATGAAGAATCTCACCCGAGACATGGCGGGGATGAAAGAGGAGATGGCATGTATGAAGACCCAGATAAGTGATAAGACTTCCACCTCTAGACCGGTACTTCAGCATACTCGTGTTGCATCTCCGGAAGCGCGTAGACCTGATATCTCGCCCTTTGAGGCTGATATAGATGATGCCCAATACGCCGCAGAGTATTGCGCTCCGGGGGTTGATAGAGAAAAAGAAAAATTTGAAAAATTTGAAAAAGAGATGTCTGAGAAATTCAGTAAGATGGCTCATGACATGGAGCAAATGAAGGTGCAGGGGCCAAAGAAATTTGATGTCTCCGAATTAATACTGTCTTCAACAGTATCTCTGCCGCCCAACTTCAAAGCTCCTGATTATGATAAATATGACGGAACCGGGTGCCCGCGTAACCACATGAGGTGGTTTATCATTTTATCCCAGCAGTACGGTTTGAGCCGTGAGCAAATGGGCCAGTTGTTCCCGATTTCTCTGACAGGAATCGCAAAGAAGTGGTTCTTAAGGTTGAAACCTGAAGAAGTGAGAACCCTAGAGGACATTTCTGAGAAATTGATAGAGCAGTTCTCGATGGAAGAAGGTATTGAGGTCACAAAGAGGGACCTAAAGCAGTTGAAGCAAGGTCCTCAAGAGACCTTTACTTTCTTTATCAGGCGTTGGAGACGCAAATCTGCTCAGCTGAGCCAGAGAATGTCTGAAACAGAACAGATAAAGCTGGTTCTGAAAAGTTTGTCTCCTCAGTATTTCCATTTTCTGGCACCTCAGCATTATCCGAGTTTTGATCATCTAATCAAGACTGGTACTCAGACTGAAGATGCTATAGCAAAGGGTCTGAGAGCAAAGGTTTCTACAGAGATCCGAGATGGGAAAATACCTATGGTCCAGCCCAAAGAAGTTCATGCTGTCAGTTACACCAGGCCTGTGGCCAGAGTTGCTGCAGAAGCTGCCAGAGCGCCAAGGAGAGGTACCTTTGACAGAAAATTTGATCCTCTTCCATATCCTATAATAATGATATTCAAGAGGCTCATGAAAGATAGAAAAATCCGGCTCCCAGACATCAAACCTCCACCCAATCCTTTGCCCGCATTCTGGAAGATGGACCAATATTGTGAATATCATAGAGGTCCAGGGCATTTGACTGAGAATTGTTTGGCCTTGAAGCACGCCATTCAAAATCTGATTGACAAAAATGAATTGGCAGTGGAGAGACCAAACGTCACTCAAAACCCACTTCCCAACCATCATGCCATGCCTCCTCCTACTATCAATGCAATTTTTGCTAGTGAGCCTTTGCTTGATCCATCAACCCTTATTTGTGCCATTACCACAGAAAAAACCTATGTCGTGAAGTTTGATGATAGGGAGCTGGAAGGGGCAGAAAGGAGAGAGCGTTACGTGATTTCCTTTGATGATGACGAAGTTGCTGAGTCATCATCATCTCAGTCTTGTGTATTTCAGACTGACAATGTCAGAAATATGAGAAGAGCTCCATATGTCCTACGGGCTGAGGATTTTGAAGAAGATGAACTGTTGTTACTAGATGACTTTTGTGACGAAATGCGTCATATGACCCGAGGTGGGCGTGTATTCAAACCTCCAGAGCTGAGTGTAGAAAATCCTGCAGAGGTTGCGCGAAACGCTGAGAACCAGAGACAGAATAAGGTCAGTAAGGTTAGCGCCGATGAAGAAGAAGAGAGCTTGTTAAAGCAGTTGAAAAAGACTCAGGCTAATATCTCAGTATGGGGTTTACTCATGGCCTCGTCTAAGCACAGAAAATTAGTCCTTCAAGAACTTAATTCAGCACAGATTTCAGTTGACACTACTCCTGATGAATTGGTGAGCTTGGTTGCCATGACAAGGGTATCTAAGACCTTGTCTTTTACTGATGATGATCTGCCTTCTGAGGGCCGAGACCACACCAAATCTTTGAAAATCACAGTAGTTTGCAACAAGAAAAGAGTACCAGAGGTGTTGGTTGACAACGGCTCTGCTTTGAATGTCTGCCCACTGAGTACAGCAACAACTCTTGGATTTGGTCCCGCAGACTTCATCCCATCTGAACAGGGTATTCTGGCGTACGATGGTACTCGCCGAGATGTGATCGGAACCCTGGTAACTGAGATACAAATCGGAGGAGAAGACTTCGAAATAGAATTCCAGGTCCTGGACATCAAAGCCTCATTTTTGCTGTTACTTGGGCGCCCTTGGTTGCACAAGTTCGGGGTTGTTCCATCCTCTCTTCACCAAAAACTGAAATTTCTTCGTAAAAACGGAGTGGTGACTGTAAAGGGAGACCCGGACCTTGAAGTAGGACTGATTACTCAGGACCTGACAATGGAGAAGTCTGAGGATGTTAGTTTAACTGGATTTTCACTAGAGGTGGCTGTCATCACCTTCAAGGAGGCTATGAATGAGGAAATTTGTTTCCTAACCAGCACAAACTCGAATGTTGTTCGGATGGTTCGCCGACAGGGATACATGCCAGGTGCAGGACTGGGTAAATATCATCAGGGTTTGACTGAGTTCCCTGAGTTTGAATCATTCAACGGTCTATTTGGGCTAGGGTACAAGCCCTCAAAGAAAGAGGTTAAAGAGATGAAGCAGCTGATGCGGAAATGGGCTGAATGTCGCCGAAGAGGGTTAGAATTACCAATGGCGCCAATTAATTTGACAATGAATGGCCGGTTTAGACAAGAGGGTGCTGATGTCCCTTTCTGTGGTTTTGCTGAAACTTGGTTGGATGAGAATTCAGGACAGAGGTTGCCAGGTTTTGAAATTTTCTTCAATCTGGAGTTAGAGGACAAGCAGACTACTCTACAGATTTCAGAAGTTGAGTCAGAAGCTGATTGGGCAGAATATGTAGAGCCGAGCCTTCTGAGTTCACTGTTTCTCGAAGATTCACAAACTATTGCCGTAATTGATCGAAGAGCTGTAATTCTGAATCCTACTCATTTAATCACCCCGGCAGAGGAACCGTTGACTAACTGGACCTTTCAGGTCATACCTCAGGTTACTTACTTAAACAGTCGTGTCCCTTCAAAAAAGTCGGTTGTCCGTAAGTCCATGTCAGTCTTTAAGTCTGATTCAGAGTCTGTTTATTCTAACGATTCTTTTGATGCAGGTACTATAAAGGTCGAGTCTTCCGAGGTCGATGTTGATTCTCCTTCTTCTAATGAGGTTGAATCAGATGCTGAGTCAGATATTCTTTTAATGCATAGTTCAGAGTTAATTGACACAAATGTCAATCTATACGTTGAGTCTGTAAATTTGTTTCAAGAGTCCATTGTAAAGCCCGATGTGGGTAATTCTTCATTCGATGTACTTGATTCAACATTTAATGAAATACAGCATTCTTCTTCTGTGTACATTCCTGCCTCTACTTTTACTTCTAATGTTTCTGCTTCAGAATCTGATAAACTTAATAATAACAATCAAGACTCCCCCTCTGATGAGGATGCCGACGACACTCCTCCTGAAATCAAATACATGATTCAACAGGATGAGAGTCGCCGAGCAAAACCACTCGAAGAGGAAATTGAAACTGTGAATATAGGTGATGAAACCTTGATTCGGGAGATTCGAATTGGCAAAATTTTATCTCCTAAAGAACGTGAGGAATTAATCACCTTGCTCAAAGAGTTCAAGGAAGTTTTTGCTTGGTCATATGATGACATGCCAGGATTAAGTGAAGAAATTGTTCAGCATCGCTTACCCTTAATCCCTGGTATTAAGCCAAAGAAGCAAAAACTCCGAAAACTCAAAACTGAATGGGAGTTAAAGGTTTATGAAGAAGTAAAGAAACTGTTAGAAGTAAAATTCATTCAAGTGGTTGAATACCCAGAATGGCATGCGAACATTGTACCGGTGCCCAAAAAGGACGGAAAAGTTCGAATGTGTGTCGATTTTCGAGACTTGAACAAGGCAAGTCCTAAAGATGACTTCCCTCTTCCAAACATTGATCTCCTGGTTGATAATACAGCTGGTCATGCTCTTCTATCCTTTATGGATGGATTCTCAGGCTACAATCAGATTAAGATGGCGCCCGAGGACATGATGAAGACAGCGTTCATTACTCAGTGGGGTACCTACTGCTACAGGGTGATGCCTTTTGGTCTGAAAAATGCTGGTGCTACATATCAGAGGGCTGCTACAACTCTTTTACATGATATGATCCATAAAGAGGTCGAGGTATATGTCGATGACATGATTGTAAAAGGCAAGACTCGACCTGAGCACACTGTTGCCCTGAGAAAGTTCTTTGAGCGAATCAGGAAGTATCAGCTTCGCCTAAATCCGAATAAGTGCGTCTTTGGTGTTACATCAGGAAAGCTCTTAGGGTTTATGGTCAGTGAAAGAGGGATCGAAGTAGACCCGCAAAAGATTAAGGCGATTCAAGAAATGCAGCCGCCAAAGACAGAGAGGCAGATCCGAGGTTTCCTTGGCAAAGTTCAATATCTGAGACGATTCATATCACATCTGACGATGACATGTGAACCTATTTTCAAGCTTCTGAAGAAGAATTCTTCGAAGAAATGGAATGAAGAGTGTCAGGAGGCTTTTGAAAAGGTTAAGCAGTGTCTATCCTTGCCCCCTGTTCTATCACCTGTCATTCCGGGTCAGCCGTTATTGTTGTACTTGTCTATCACAGATACAGCCATGGGTTGCATGCTTGCTCAGCAAGATTCAGAGTCTAAAAGGGAGAGGCCCATTTACTATATCAGTAAGAAGATGCTGGAGTACGAGTTAAAGTACACGGTGTTGGAAAAGACATGTCTAGCATTAGTTTGGGCTACCCAGAGGCTTAGACATTATTTGCTTTCGAGCAAGATCTTTTTGCTTTCGCGGATGGATCCGTTAAAATATTTGTTTGAGAAGCCGGCCCTTACAGGAAGAACCGCTAGGTGGTTGTTGTTATTGTCTGAGTTTGACATCACCTATGTCACTCAGAAATCGATTAAAGGGCGTGTCGTTGCTGAACAGTTGGCTGATGCACCCGTTGAAGAGAATGCTTTTCTGAAGGCAGAATTTCCTGACGAAGAGATAATGGATATTGAAGAAGAAGCGTCAAGTATTAAGTGGCTTATGTATTTTGATGGAGCTGTAAACAGTCGAGGACAAGGAGTAGGAGCTGTGCTTATATCCCCTCGGAAGGAGTATATTCCTGTTTCTATCAAGCTACAGTTTGAATGTACGAACAATATGGCCGAGTATGAAGCTTGCATCGCCGGGTTAGAGGCAGCCTTAGCTTTGGAAATTCAAGATATTGATGTGTTTGGGGATTCTATCTTGATCATTTGCCAGATTAATGGGCAATGGAAAACTCGAGAAGATAAATTGATCCCTTATAACACTTATTTGGAATCTTTGGTCAGAAAGTTCAAGAACATTACGTTCACTCACTTGTCAAGGACCAGAAATCATTTTGCTGACGCTTTGGCTACTTTGGCCTCGATGTTAGACATTTCTGTATCAATGGAGGTTCAGCCGCTAGTTGTCAGACTTCAGTGGGCCCCTTCGCATGTGAATGCAATAGAGATTTTAGCCAGGTGTCCAGATGGGAAGCCATGGTATATAGATATCAAGAATTTTATTGCTGGTAAAGGGCATCCTTCAGAAGCTTCAAGTAAAGAGAGGAAGACTCTTCAGAAGTTGGCTGCCAACTTCGTTATTTGTGGTGAAGAGCTGTACAGAAGGTCATTTGATGGCATACAGCTTCTCTGTGTTGATGAAGACAAAGCCGCAGAGCTTATTGAGCAGACCCATGAGGGAGTTTGTGGACCTCATATGAATGGCAAGATGTTGTCTAGAAAGATTTTGAGGCTTGGATTCTATTGGCCCACAATGGAAGCAGATTGCTTCGCATTTGTGAAGAAATGCCATAAGTGTCAAGTCTATGCAAATCTTATTCATGTTCCTCCTTCGGAGTTGCACTCTATGACTTCTCCATGGCCGTTTTCAGTCTGGGGAATTGATATAATTGGGAAGGTTTATCCGAAATCTTCGAGCGGGCATGAGTATATACTGGTCGCCATTGATTATTTTACGAAATGGATTGAAGCCGCTTCGTATGCTTCCATAACGTCGAATACAGTTGCGAAGTTCATTCGTGCCAATATTATTTGCAGATATGGAGTGCCTCATGAGCTGATTTCAGATAATGGGTCGCATTTCAAGAAAGAGGTGTTACACCTGTGTGAAGAATTTAAAATAAGACATCACAAGTCATCTCCTTACAGACCTCAAACAAACGGAGCTGTAGAGGCGGCAAATAAGAATGTTAAAGTCATTATTAGCAAGATGACTGAGACTTATAAGGACTGGTCGAATAAGCTTCCATATGCCTTATGGGCTTATCGGACATCGATCAGATCTTCAACAGGTGTAACTCCATATTCTTTGGTGTACGGAATGGAAGCAGTCCTCCCCGTTGAGGTAAGGATTCCCTCTTTGAGAGTGATGATGGAAGCTGACTTGCCAGAGTCTGATTGGGCTAGAGCCAGGCATGATGAGCTGCATATGATAGACGAGAAGAGGTTGAGAGCCTTGTACCATATTCAGGGATATCAGAGGCGAATCGAGAGAGCTTTTAATAAGAAAGTTCGTGTTCGAGATCTGAAGCCTGGAGATCTTGTTTTAAAGTCCTACAGGGCACCGGTATTTGATCCTCGAGGTAAATTCAGGCCAAACTGGTCTGGTCCTTACATCGTTGATGAAGTCTTGCCTGGAAAAGCCGTAAGACTCCTCAATGAAAATGGAGAAAAATTAAATGAACCTACAAACCTGGATCAGTTAAAAAAGTATTATGCTTAAATACACCAGGAGGCCGTCTTTGATCGACCTGAGCTTTGAGTCAGCAGCCTAAATGTTTTAAACCGTTTTGCAAACCCTTTGGGCCTATAAAACAATTTGTTTCTTTGATGAACCCAAACTAGGGGCATTTTTTTTTTATATATATAAAAAAGAAAAGAAAGTAGTTTGAACTACGTTATGACCTGATCCCTTTTTAAGGGTACGTAGGTAGCCTGATTAATTCGGGTTCGGTCACGTTTTTTGCAAAGCCAAATGGGGCGAACTACGCGGATCTGATTCCCATTTCTTCAGGGATACGTAGGAAGTCTGGAGGGTCCAGATTCGGTCCAGTAACATGCAAATACATTAGGGTTTAGCCTTTTTGAACCTAAGCCTACCTGAAAGTCCTTCTGGTGTATTTAGGCCCAGGTTTGTAGAGAAATAGAAAAAGAAAAAAAAAATGATGGAGTCTTAGACCCGCTAAGCTGAAAACCCGAAAGGGCAGTTTAGGCAAAAATCAGGGCATTGGGCCTGCTGGATGGAAAATCTGCAAGGGCAGACAATCCAGGCAAAAATTAAGGCACGCGGTCCGCTAAATCGAAAACCCAAAAGGGCGATTTGGTCATGGCAAGACTTCACGAAGGATAGAGCTTTTTGGAAGCCAGTTGAGCTTCTATTTTTCTCTTTGGATCTTCTTTAATGTCTGAGTAAGTACCATCAGAGCTTCTTTTGCTACTCTTTGAGTTAGGAAATTGAAACTAAACAATCTGAAGGGATATAACCATGACGAAGATCTTGAAAAGAGGTTGAAACATCTTAAAACATGGTATTCAAAAGACTCTAATAGTGATGAACCTTTGACCCTTTTAAAATGTTTATCAATTTAAGAAGCAGATTCAGTCTCTTTTGGAGTCTTGTTTAAAACTCGTCAAAGTCTTTGGTCATTATCTGTCAAAGTCAGTCTGTTGTCAAGTCAAAGTCAATTTCCAGAGTCCTGTTTAGTCAGTATTCTTCCCAAAGCCGGGGTGATAAAGACTCAGAGGCTCAGAGAAGCAGGGAATTTGCGATTCCTGTGAATGACGTAAAGCAGAGCAGTTTTCAGATGTCGACAAGCTTTCAGCTCAGTTCCGGTATCAGCATATGGCAGAGATAAGAAAATTTTGAATAGAACAAGTTTCTTGTACCTATTGAAAGGCCTTGTAAACCCAAGTGTTTATCAGAAAATTTGTTGTAATCTCAAATATTCAGTAATAAAAGCCTTTGGCCCATTCCCTTTTTGTTGCTCTCTAATGAATTTTGTCATGGAAGTAATCATACTAGGGGCATCTTTTATGACTTATGTCATAAAAGATATCGAGTAATCATTGATGCTTGAGATAAATATCTTTATAAAATAGAGACTAGAGAAGTTCGAACACTCTTTGTATTGAGCTTTTTAGTCAGGTTATTCTCCTTTGGAGTTAAAATTCCTGGAAAAATCTTTGTCTCAGAGGAGTTTAGAATTTACTCCAGCGATTTTTAAACTTCAATAGGATCCTTTGCGTCTTTGAAAAAGGTTTGACCTCCAAAAATTGTGTCAAGTTACTTGAGTCCGGTCTTTGATAAAAATCATGCATCTTAGTTATTCTTTGCGAAGAGATGACTGGTTTATCAATGAAATCATTAAGAGTTGATCTTTTCTTTCAGTCATTGTGAGTTTCTCAACTTCCTGCTGTCTTGAAGTTTTTCTTAATAAAGATAGAAATTACCAGAATATGTGTTACACGATCTGGTCTTTTCTTTAAGTGTTTTGAAGAGTGTTTTAATAGAATAAGAAATTATCGGATTTAGTGTTGCACTATCTGATTGTTCCTTCAATCTGTTTTTGAAAAAATTTTACAAAAAAAAAAATTACCGAACTTGTGTTACACGGTTTGGTCATTTTTGAGAGGTTTTAGATAATGGAGGTTACTGAACCTGTGTTACACGGTTTGGTCTTTTTGAAAGAGATTTTTAACAGAAATGGAAATTACCGAACTTGCGTTACGCGGTTTGGTCTTTTTGAAAGATTTTAACAGAGTTTGAAATCACTGAACCTGTGTTACACGGTTTGGTCGTTTTGAAAGAATTTAATAGAATTGGAAATTACCGAACCTGTGTTACACGGTTTGGTCTTTTTTGAAAAATTTTAATAAGGAAATATTTCCGATCCTGTGTTGCACGGATTGGTCTTTTCTTCTTTCTCCCGGGTATTTAGTACCCCGATGATTAGTATTGCAATGTCACGTAGTGACTTGCCTGATCATCGTTCCGCAATGTGCAGCTTCCTAATGTGTTAGAAGTCATGTGTATCTGCGAAGAGGTTTGTATGGGACTGTTTAGCAGGACATACGAATTTGGATTTATGTGGAACTGTTTAACAGAACCGCGTGATCCGGAGTGATTCGCTACCTTGAAAGAAATGAGTCAGAGTTACTCGGGTAGTTAAACAGATTTATTTTCAGCAATGATCTGTATATCTACCGCCGGGCTTGAGACTTAGTTTCGCCTCGGTATTAGATGTTTGAGTTTAGCTCAAATATTCGAATACCATAATAATTGGTCAAGTCTTAGACTGATCCGCATGATATAAAAAAAAAAGAACTCTTTGAGTGTTTAGTTTTGAATTTGTTTTGGACGAATTTCAATACAGTGGTCTTTAGCTTAATTTGCATGTTTCTAAAAAGGAAAAACTCTTTGAGTGTTTGGATTTATGCTTGTCTTAGACGAGTTGCATTGTGGTTTCTAAAAAAATGAAAACTCTTTGAGTGATTGAAATGATTTGTTTGTTTGTTTGGTTGGTGCTCTTTGAGCAACTGTTATGTTTACTTCGGCTTAGCCTGATAAAAAAAAAAAAGTGTTTGTGTTTTGCAATCGTTCGTTCATTTTTTTAACTAGTTTAGATAGTTGAGTCATGAGTATTAGGGAGAGACTATCTCTTTGAGATGTCTTAGTTGCCGAGTTAAGAGTCGGTGAGAGGCTATCTCCCTTTTGTTGGTAGAGTTTTACCTTTGTGAATATCGTTTTAAAACTGAAAACCCAAAAATTTGCTTTGCTTTCGGGTCAGTCAAAATGTGTCGTCTGTTCAGCTTTGCCATTCGCGTGTTACACACGCTTTGCCAAAGAGGGGCATCTGTAGACACCCCATTTTGACCGGACCCAAGTTCGTGTCGCTGGTGCGAAACCTCGCCAAACCAGTGAGTTAGGGCCTCAAATTGCACCCTAAGCTAGGTTAGGGTCCCCCATAGGTCCCTGTAAAATTTCGTCGAAATCCGAGTTGGTTTGCCCTGCGAACGGACCAAGTCAGTGTCGTTGTGTAAATGTAGAAGGGGGGCAAATTATCCGCACAGGGGGGTGTCTTTTTGTAAAATAGCTGAAGTTTTGCCTTTTGTCTAATAAGACAAAGCGGCGGAGGTGCGCTTACAAATTCGCGCGCCTTATCCGTAAGAGTAGTGCCGTTATCAACAGCATATTTTTTTATATATATAAAAAAAATCAGAAAAATCAAAAACACTGTTCATTCTCGTTGAAAAAAAGAGAAAAGAGAGAGCGAGAGCAGAGAGGCCGGGTTTTTCTTTTCTCCGATTGTCTTTCTCCGGCCACTCGCCGGAAATCCTTCCTCCGATCGTTTGTCGGAAATTCCTCCTCCGATCCAAAGCAAAGAAAGGAGAGAAAATCATTATCGTGGAAGGCAGAAAGAGAGGAAGATCGAGATTTCCGTATTTGTTTTCTCCGATCGATTTTCCGATCGGATCGTGGTCACCGATATATCTCAGATCTAAGAAAGAGAGAAGGAGCTGGGTCTAAAACTCTTTGTCCGAAACCCTAAATTTCCGAGCACCTTGATTTTCCGATCATTTTTCCGATTGGACAGATTCCGATCATCCTCCGATCAAGCTCCGGTCATATTCCGGCAGATCTCTAACCATTTTCCGGTGAAATTCTTCTTCTCAGGTCAGATACTTTTTTTTTTTTTTTTTCTACTAAATGATTTAGTTCTATTCTTATTCTTGTTCAAAACCCTAGTTAAGAGATTTGAGAGAGATTAAAAGAGAGGGAGAGAGTAGATCTGGTTCTGGAAAATCAAATTTATTATTGATCTCGCCTGAGATCCGGTCCAACCCTGATCTATTATTTTTCCCAATTTTCTACATTTGAAACCTTAGATCTGACCAATTCTCTTTTAAATCTTGTATGTTCCTTGGATTAATCATTGGATCTGTTAATTCTCTTATTTTTCTTAATTTTCAAAGCTAGCTTCATCTCAAGCTCTGTTTTCTCGCCATGTAATCATAGATCTGAGAATTTTTAAACCCTAGCTTAACCTCCCGATCATAAATCTAGGCTAAGAATACTAAACCTTGCTAATTTTTCTGTAAAATTGTGTTGCTGGATCATAAAACTGGTTATCTTCTGGTTTAGATTTAGCTCGTTCCATTATTTCAAGCTTCGATCTACCTGTTAGCAATTTGTTTGTCTGATCAAAATAGTGAAATCTAGTGGATTTCATTGTTTCTGCAAATTTGTTCACGGATTTCTTATTTTAGAGAATTTCATCGTTAATTTTGATCAATTTCAGTCGGGTAATATTCTTTCTTTCTTTAATTCTGGATTTAAAATTAGTATATTAATTCCTGTTGTAATCTCTTATTTTGATGAAATGATGTTGATATATGAAATGATTTTAAGTTTATCTGTTATTATTAGGTGATGCTAATTTTTGTAATAAAGAAAATAGGACTGGTTAGGTAGCTTGTGGTTGTTTGAATGCTTAACAAATGATGTGAATGCCTTATCACTTGAAGGAGATAAGAACAGTTTTTCATCGTTCATTGGTGTTTGAGAAATTTATTGTTTGCAAATTACTTTGGTTCGCTCAATACCTGCTGAAATGAAGGTTACTGGCATGTTCTTATACCCAGATAATCTAGTCAGATATTCTTTTATTTAGATATTTTGGTAATCTGGACATGTGGATGATGTGCATTCAATTTATCTTGTGTGAATGTGCATGACTGCTGATATGTTGATGAAAGGTTTGATATACAATTTAAGTCTAGGCCATCATGTTGTTGAAAGTTGTTTTGATCAATAATTTCTTGTGGAATTCTCTAAAATCTTTTATAATTTCTTGTGAAATTCTTTGTGGATATTTCATAAGGCAATAGCATATTGTGTCATAACAGTCATCTCAGGAATAGAACTCAAGTTCGTGTCCTTAATAATAAATAGCCTGTTGAGTGTTCATTGATACATGATCATTAACTAAACAACCTTCAAGTTTTTTTATAGTTATATCCTTGAGATTCTATATCTCCATTTTCAAGAAGGAAGCGATAAAGTGTAGCATCTTATATTCTATTATCTGTACATAGCTATTATCCTATAGGTTGCCTGCTTTATTATTATCTTTTTGGTTGAGATAAAGGGTACATAGCTGTTGTCTTCTATAGTCGTCCATGCTAGGATATCAACTAGTTGTTTCAACCCGGCCTAGAAACTTGATCAACCAATCGATTTCTACTATGGATCAATCGTGAGATAGTCTTGCATACGGCAAGAAGGAAATAAGATCTAGCAACTTAGAACTCATGCAAAATTCTGATGTTTCTATAGAAGAGTCATCCAATGTTAAGACCTAGGCAAAAGATGAAGTTAATGGACCTGGAAGATGCTAAATTGCTAATATAATTGCTGAAATTCAAGAGAGGATTGAGATCATTACCTCATTCCATAATGAAGACAGATAGGAGCAAGAGCCACTGTGGAAGACCCTGCTAATTGTTGTTCAAAACTGGAGGTGATGGTAAAGTGCATTACAGCATTCCTCATCCAAGAATGATGAGCTTTTTCACTTCCTCTGTTCGCATATATTTTGTAATTATGATGAGGTAATATATCAGAGCAGTGCAGATCTGAATCTGGTTTGCTGAGGGCTTTTACAATATATCTGTAGCATAGTAACTTGCACTATTTGATCCGGCTATTTCTCATTATGCTCTGCATGGAATGGGTTGGACTATAATGGGTGTTTTTACTCTGCTATAATGAGCGAAAGATTACAAATCCCCATTATGCTGAGAGGGTCCAGTTTATCTTCAAAAGCTGGTTGTTAATTGGCGCTGGCCATGGGCCTCCTTATCGAGAGATTATTTTAGTCTCGTATTAGTCTTTCTTTTTTTTTTTTTTTTTTTTTTTAGGAGACTAGCTAATTCTCATAGCCTTATCCTCTTTCCAGCCTTTTAGGGGACTTGCTTAGTCCGAAAAGCATTCCTCTCTCTTCTTTGGCAGACTTTCCCAGTCGTGTTGGTCATGTAACCTTATTCATTAGCTTTCTTTCATCACTAGGGCGATGAAGGCGATAGCCCAAGCCCATCCTTAGGGGACTTGCTCAGTCCTAGTAACGCCCCCCTCTTTTATTTAGGAGACTTTCTAAGTCTCTTAGATATCTTTTAGATAGAGGAACCTTTTGTTTAGGAGATCACTGTGGTCTCGATAATGAGTTGCACTAGGAGACATGCCTTGTCTCATTAAGGTGTTTCTCCCTCGGAGACAAGCCTTGTTACTTAGAGCCTCCCTTCTAAGAGTCCTTTTTAGTTTGGTAGAGAGTTTGTCCATAGGAGACAGGCTTTGCCTCATTTACCGAGTCCCTGTTTGGAGACAAGCCTGGTCTCATTTAGAGAGTTCCCCCTTTAGGAGGCTTACTTACCCTCATATTGGACCCGTCTTTGTGTTTTGGGGCTCACCGTTCTTTTTGCACTTGAATCTGCACAAGTTTATGCCACCCTGTTATGCATCAAAATTTATAAAAATCAGAAATATCATTGCATGCATTTGTATAATCTATTAATTTTTTTTTTAATATTCTTCTCTTGTACTAAACTTTGAGTTAGGTTCTGGAGATGAATGGATTGCCCAGGTGAGACTATTTTGAAAGCTTATTTTACTTAGGCTACCCAGCGGCTGGTCTGGGCTAATTAATTTTATTTCAATAAATTGTTTAATTAAAGGAGGAAATCAGATGACTACTCTATTCGATATTATCGACATGAGTACTGTCTGATTTCAAGGCGGTTTGTAGGAATATTATCCTGTGTATTTGTGATATCAGATGATTACTTTAGCATCATCTGATTTCACCCCCATATCGGGGCAGTGGTACTTGTGGTTGGACATAGAAGTGTTTAATGTTGTTTCTTGCTTTATTAGGCTATCCAGCGGCTGGTCTGGACTAATTAATATTGTTTATCATTGTATGATTGCTATTATTACAGATTGTGCACTCTTTAGTTGTAGATCATATTTTGCTGATATTTGACTTGTTTTTATAATAATTGATTGGAATTTGCGATTATCTGGTAGTATTTTCCTCTCTCTTTGATTAGACTAGCACAGTCTTTTAGATTGCTGTTAGATTTCTTTAGATACTATAACTTGTGCTAGGAGATATACTCTGTCTCGTTAGGCAATCCTCCTTTGGAGACAAGCCTCATTTGTAGGATCCTCTCTGAGATTACACCTCAGTTTGTTCATTTGTTAATTAGAGATCAATTTGGTCAATTGGTTGTCTTAGCCTTGCTTCCCCCTTTTGCAAGGGCAATGATAAGGTTGCTTAGAGCCCATCTTTGTGTGTTTAGGAGACCCGTCCGGTCTCATTCTCTCGTTAATCCTCTTTGTGCGTTTTTTTTGGTTTTGGAAGAACACCCTACTCGGCTTGGCTTCATACCCCTACCTTTATGGGTATTGGGTTACACATTTGTTGCACCCTGAGGGCTAGGTAGCTGTCCGGCCCGGTTGAGTGTTTTACCTTTGCCAAATATACACAAAGTCTCTTATTTCCTTTTAGACTCGCCCGGTCTCATTCCCTTGCTAAGCCTCCTCTTAGTGCGCCGTTTGGTTTTGGAAGAACACCCTACTCGGCTTGGCTTCATACCCCTACCCTTATGGGTATTGGGTTGCACATTTGTTGCACCCTGAGGGCTAGGTAGCTGTCCGGCCTGGCTGGATGTTTTTACCTTTGCCAAATATGCACAAGGTCTCTTATTCTTTTTGCTTGTGAGTCTCTCCTTATTCGGTAGTCCTTTCGCATAGGAGTCAGCCTTTGATTAGAGAGTCTTTGACTCATTCGCCTTTTAGGTGGTGTTATTAGGAGAGTCTTTGACTCATTTGTCTTTAATGTAGTGTTATTAGAGAGTCTTTGACTCATTTATCCTTTAATTAGCAATAGTGGAGTCTTTGACTCGTGTTCCTTCTCTTTTAGAGAGTCTTTGACTCATTTGTTTGTGTGATGTTATCAGTGGAGTCTTTGATTTGTATTGTTATCAGTGGAGTCTTTGACTCGTGTTTCCATCTCTTTTGAAGAGTCTTTGACTCTTGTATCCCTCATTTGCTATCTTTTGAAGAGTCTTTGACTCTAGTATCTCTCAGTTGCTCTTTTTGAAGAGTCTTTGACTCTTGTATCTCTCAGTTACTCTGTTTGAAGAGCCTTTGACTCTTGTATCTCTCAGTTGCTCCTTTTGAAGAGTCTTTGACTCTTATATCTCTCAGTTACTCTGTTTGAAGAGTCTTTGACTCTTGTATCTCTCAGTTACTCTGTTTGAAGAGTCTTTGACTCTTGTATCTTTCGGTTGCTCTTTTTGGAAGTCTTTAGCTCTTTTATCCTTCAGTTGCTTTTATTAGAGAGTCTTTGACTCATTTATTCGTCAGTAACTGCTATTAGAGAGTCTTTGACTCATTTGCTCTTATAATAGTACTATTAGAGCATAGTTTCCCCTGTTAATCCTAGGGTTCGTCCCTAGGGTGTTGTTGTGTATATTCCCTCCGGTCTTTGGCCAAAAAGGTGAAAACATCAGAAATTTTAAAATCCATAAACATTGAAATCATTAAAAATCTCAAAAACACTAGAAACTTAAAGCATAAAAAAATAATTGATTTGCTGTAAGTGTTTGATAGGTAGAGAGTTCGATTTTCGAACTACGTTGGCTTGATCCTCTTCCACGAGGTACGTAGTGCAGCTCGGGATTTTTATCCCAAGTCCAGCCAAACTTTTGTAAATAATATTTTAAACCTTCTTCAAAAACCTTTAAAACCTTGTTTTCAACAAGATCTTCCTCTAGAGTTAGGAGTTTGTCCTAGATAGAGAGTTTTAGAGCTAGGAGTTTGTCTTTGATGTGTTGTGTGGGTTGTTTGTGTTTGTGTTAGAGTTAGGGTTTGTCCTAGAGTAATAGGAGCGCCTCCGTCCGGTCAGTTGGCGATTCACATCGCCGACTGATGACTAGGTCTAGAATGCGCTAGTGATCCCATTGTTTTCCTTAGGAAATACAGCCTAGTTACACATAGGTTGTAGGAACCACCTGCATTAGCCTAGGGCTAATATGCATTTTAGTTAGGGCATATAGGGTGTCCTAAAATCCACAATTCACTGGAATTTAAATAATCGTACAACAAACTTTAATAATTGGTCCGGTCTTTTAGATCGAGTTTAGGATAGAGGGCTAGGTGTCTTAGGCATCATAGCTTAGAATAGGCGCGAAGAACTACGTTGCCTTGATTCTCGTGGAGGCGGGGATACGTAGGCTTCTTTGGATGAATACCAGACCATCCGAGGACTCGGGCTAATAATTTAGAGTCTTAGGATTTATTATGTTGTTATTATATGTTTTGATGTGTTTTCTTACTTTCTCGTACTGATCCTATACCTTTTGCTGTGGCTTGCATGTGTTTGCACATCAGAACTTAGACACCCTTTAGGTTTGTCACTCATAACCTAGCTGTGCTTAGGTGGCACATTTTTCATTTTATTTTATGTGTTTATTATCTTTATCCTCAGGAAATGCATGCTTAGGTAGACGATTCTTGAGGATTGTTCCCATTTCAGATGATTTTTATCCAAACTTCTTTGGAGTTAATAATAAATGGCATAAGAGACCAAGTGCTTGCACTCGGACGAATCGGGGGTGCTCTCAGACCTTCCCCATTCGTAACCAGGCACGAACCCATATATATTTCTGGTTATCCATTGCACAGAGGATTTGATTTTAGGGTTCCATGGCATATCCATGGATGGCGACTCTGAGTTTATTTCAGGTATGTCTCGGTTTCGAACCTCGGTTCCGGATTGAGACATATCTCTTTCTTTTATATCGCCACTCGTGCTATGCTATGAGGGTGGCATCCGTTTTGAGAGTTCCTTGGTAGAGCTCTCCTTCACACGTGGATGATCCGGATGGTGTGAGGACCCGTTCCCTCGCCGCCTATCTCGGATCGGGGTCCACACCATGCAATGAACTCATGTTCAATAGCCGTACATTCCTCTGGCTTCCAACCAGAAAGTCCCACATGGCGAATGCCATTGATAAGAGTACCGAGTGGATGGTTCCAAGAGCTAACATTCTTTGATGTGGAATTTTGTGCAAGCCAAGATGACCCTCCCATAGCTTCTAGTGCATTGAGGTATCTGCTTAACAAAACAAACGAATAGTCCTCAAGGCCAATCTCACATAGACGCCACTTTTGACGCATTGTTATTGCAGCATCAGGAGTATCATTTCTAAGACCACTTTTGACACTTTCTCCAATCACTGCTCTTAGAGCCGCCAAAGAATGTAATGTTTCCATAATAAAGTCATGCCATTACTTCTTAAGGAACCATTTGATTCTTTGAAATTGTCCAAACTCTTCTTGGACTCCAAAAATTTACTAAGACTTAGTAAGCTCTGTCCATCCAAAGATTCCCTAATTGACTCAAGTTGCTCGGCGAGGCTGCCAGCATTAAAAAAAATCTTTAAGCTCATTGTGAAATATCCTGAATTGTTGCACGAATGGTTCAGAATATTCCCCAGGATTCTTGGTAATTCTGGCAAGCATGGCCTCTGTGGCAATCAAATCCTCTGGGCCCGCATTCCGATGAAGCCTGTTCTGTATTGTATGTTTGATTTCTTGCTTGAGATCATGAGGGATATCATTTTGGTGAGCAATATCTCTTATTCGAGTTAGAGGAACAGATGCAGTGAATTCTGACTTAAATGATGGCAAACAGGGATGAATTTTGCGAATGACAAGTATATCCTGGGGAGATGCATTTTTCCCATAGGAAATTCTTTCCAGTTCACAAAATATGAGCCTGGAAATCTCAGCATGCCTATTGGGCTTGTGATGGCCTCCATCTTCAAAAAATGGAATCTGCCCTGTGTTGATCCATTTCAAGTATATAGCAGAATATATGAGACCCTCCAAGTGATCAGCCTTTTCCAGATTTCCTTCCAAGAGCTCACGGATAACTTCTAGCTTTCGCCACCAGTTCCTAGCATTTTGATCACCTTCAACTAGTTTTAATGCCAACCCTTCAAGACCTTCAGTGTTCCAACTCCTTGTCGTTTGTCTATTTCTATGGAATTATCAATGGTGATGGTGAATAGGGGAACAAATTAAAGGTTGGAGCTCAGGTCTCTCATGTCCATGGCAGCGGAGAAGATAAGCTTGCCTGAGATGATTAGCCGGAGAAGAAGACCGGAGGAATCAAGGACAAAAGCTAAGGCAAAAGCTAGGCTTTGCAGATCTCTTTATATGATAATGAAATTGAAAAAATCTAAGTGACATTTGAGTGAAGGGAAGAAAAAAAGAAAAAAAAAGAAAAATAGTCGGAGCTTGCACAGATTCCGACCGGAATCCTGTCGGAGAAGATAACGGAAAAGGTAGGTGATGCTCGGTGATGATGATAACTAGTTGAGAAGACCGGAATTCATGGAGAAGATGATCAGAATCAAGCCGTAGACGAAGGTCAGCCCAGATCCCCTTTTCTCTTTGTTTTTCTCTACGAAAATGAAAAATCCTCCCTCCCCAGAAGCCTTGGTCGATGGTGTATATATAAAAAAAATGACATTTTCATCCCCCCCTCGGACAGCCCTCATTTGGATAAGTTGCACCCCTATTTGCATCTTTAAACTTGTTTTTTTATAAGAAAAAGGGGCCCATTGGTAAAAGTTTTTTAATGAAAAATTAAAGAAATAAAATTAGGCCTTTTAGCTGCCCAGGGACACCCCTCTACTTTTTAACACATTGATTTTCTTTCTTTCCAGGCCACCCCCTAAACTAGGTAGACTACTCCCCTTATGGATTTGCACCACGCTCATTGCTTCGGTTCGTTCGCTAGGCAAACAAATTCAGATTTTGATGAAATTTTGCAGGGACCTTGCTGGGACCCTAACCTACCTTGGGGTGAAATTTGGAGTTTTAAAACATTGGTTTGGTGGGGTTTTACTCAAACAAGTGAGGTTTAGGGTACGGTCAAAATGGGGTGTCTACAACAACTTAGACAATCAAACACATTAGTGATCATAAATCACTTGTGTATTGGAATCATCAAAATAAGATGGGAATACCAAGGTGGAAACCATTGGGCTTACAATCTCCCCCTTTTTTTATGATGACAAGCACAAGAGATTTTCCAATAAAAAGCACATTTATTTCCTTACACTAGAATTCTCTCCCCCTTTGGCATCAATAAAAAAGATTGGGGTAAAAGAGAAACAAAGGGATGAAATATGCAATTTTAAAACTCCCCCTTTTTCAAGGAAAAAGACAAACCTAGAACTCCCCCTATTTGGAAAACAAATTCAATACAAGAGGGGGTATTAAATTAACCATAAAAAGATATTCAAAATTAAGCATAGGCCCCTAATCTAAGCACATATGAAGATGATCATATGGGGGCTTTTGGAACCCAAGATTTCTTGGTTCCACCATAATCCCTAATCTTACATGCACATTGGAATTGGTAATGACCATTTATTCCACAATAATGACATCTAACATGAGGATTAGATAAACTTGTCCTATCATAAAATGCATGAGTAGGTTTATGACTAGCCTTTTTTAGGATTATGTCAATAATTTTGTCACCATTTAAGAATCCATGGAGACATAATCTTAACCGTTCATTTTCATTATGAAGATGGGTTATTTGATTTAAAAAATCATTAGTTTCATCTTCATAAGATTTGGAAGAGCTTGCCATATTTTGAAATTGTGCTAATTGGCAAGTTTTCTCATCCAAAAATACCCTTAAGGGTTTCAATCTCAAGTTTAAAATTTTCAAGTTGAGCTTGAAATTTGGAAGAAGATTCATTTATCAAAAAATTAAATTCATTTTCTAATTTTGAAATAGATTTCTTTTGAACTTTAATTTTAGAAATTTGAGAATGTAAGGTTGAGCATAATTCATCATAAGATATTTTTTCACTATCACTACTTGATGAAAAACAAGAGGGGTTAGAATTTACCTCAACTTCATGGGAGAGTGCCATGAGGCAAAGATCATCTTTTTTATCTTTCCCTTCGCTTGAACTCTTGCCCAACGTGCTTAATGCATCCCAACCGGCGGCAAGAGCCTTATGCTTCTTCCAATCCTTCTTTCCCTTGTACTTTGATGAGGATGAGTTGAGAAGAGGGCATTCCGGTCTTTTGTGTCCAGTTTTCTTACAATTGTAACATCTTATAGCTCCCTCAACTTCACTTTCTTCTTCTTTTTGTCCTTTTTATGCTTCTTTCTCCATAAGCTTTTAAATTTTCTTAAGGCTTCTTCTTCATCACTATCCGCCTCACTTGAGGATGATGAGTCTGCTTTTACCTTGAGTGCTAAGGATTTACTCTCTTTTTCTTTCTCTTTTGGCTTCTTCTCCTCTTGTCGGCTAGTGAGGAGCATCTCATGAGTGATAAGAGATCCTACAAGCTCCTCCATGGTTAGCATCTTGAGATTCTTTGATTCTTGTATGGCGGTTACCTTTGGATCCCAATATGGAGGAAGAGACCTAAGCAACTTATTTACAAATTCATCAGTAGGATAAGATTTACCAAGATTAGCTAATTCATTAGAAATTTTAGAAAATCGGGTATACATTTCGGAAATGCTTTCATGTTGATCCATTCTAAACATTTCATATTTGCTCTTTAACAAGTTTATTTTGGAGTCCTTGACTTGAGATGTTCCCTCATGGGTAACGGCAAGTGTATCCCAAATAATCTTGGTGGAATAAAAAAGAGCAACTCGATTAAAATCCTCAGTACATAAGGCGCAAAACAAGGAATTTATAGCTTTGTAATTCAAATTAGCATGCCTTTTCTCTACCGTATTCCATTCTTCAAATGGTGTGGAAGGCAAAATGTATCCATTTTCAACAATATGCCAAAGTTCCACATCTATCGAAAGAAGATAGATGCGCATCCTTGTCGTCCAATGTCCATAGTTGGACCCATTAAAGAAGGGAGGTCTAGTTGTGGAATGGTCCTCCGGAAGTCCGGTTCCATTTTTGTCTGCCATTTCACAATTAGAAAGTTGCCAAAGATCTTATGATCTTTCCCTTATTGAAATTTTAAAAAAAATTTACCAAAGATTTTGAGAAAAGAAAATCTTTAAGAGCCAAGGCTCTGATACCAAGTGAAATTCCAAGGGTGGTCCCGAGATGGCAACTATGAGGATTGGATATTAATTAGGTTTCTACCAAGTTTTAACCTTTTGAAAACTCAAACCCAATTATGGAAGATTAAGAGATCAACAATGAAATTCAAGCACACAAGTTAAATCTAAAGTGCAAATGCAAATTAAGAGCAAGAGTAAGAGAGATTGCACTCGAGATTTAAAGTGGTTCGGTCCTCAAAACGTGAGGCCTACTACACTCCACCAACCAAACCCGTTGATGGCTTCACTATGTGATCTTCTTAACTTCGGCGAAGATCAATGCCGATTACAATTCCAACCGCCTTTAAGCTTGGTGGCGATCTTCACCACGGAGAGTGGGCTACGCTTCTCCGAACACTCGCCCGATACAAGTTCTTGAGTAAGAAAGAAAGAACAAAAAATATTCTCTCACAAGGGTTTACAACTTTGTAGAAGATGTACAAATTGAGCCTATAGATCCAAATCCTAATCTTAGAGGATGAGAGACAAAAACAAGCATTGATCACTCTTAGGATGTTCAAGTATAGTTTTAGAGCCTTTGGATTCTTTGTTAGAATGTTTGGAATGCCCATATATAGGAAAAGCTAAATATGACCGTTCAAGGGCATTGTTGTAATTCCTGGAAAATTCCCAACGGCTAAAAATCGTCCGTTTAGTGTTCTCGGAGTTCCGAGAAAAATTCTCGGAGTTCCGAGAAAAATTCTCGGAGTTCCGAGAATACAAACAGAATTGAGAAAATGTCTACTGGACCTTTTCTCGGAGCTTCGAGGAATGTCTCGGAGATCCGAGCTCTGAGCTCCGAGGAATCTCTCGGAGTTCCGAGAAGCCTATGTTAAGCAGTTTTTCAATTCCTGTTTTTAGGCTTCCAACTTTACACCAAGTTGGGATTGCTATGAGGGTTCCAAGGTGTTGGAACACCACAAAGGCAATCTCTTAAACATTTAGGGTGTGTGAGATTAATTTAATTATGCCTCTTAAAATCTAAATTAAGATTGGATCTTTTATAATCTAAATTGACTTCAATCTTCAATGCGATTCTTCAAGTCTTCATTTGTCTTGGTCTTCGATGATGTGGTCCAATGAGATCTTCTTTGGCCTTAATCCAAGCAATGTTGTCTTAGCACCAATGTGATCTACAACTTAGACAATCAAACACAATAGTGATCATAAATCACTTGTGTATTGGAATCATCAAAATAAGATGGGAATGCCAAGGTGGAAACCATTGGGCTTACAGTAATTCTGCAGGTTACAACATTTGGCCTGTATATTTCATGGTCAGTTTGCTTCTAATGTTACTAGAATTTATTATGACGGTTAGAATTGGAACATGTTTTTTTTTTAAATTTTTTAATGCTGCCATTTATGTCCACAATTTCAATTAGGCGATCTAATGCCAAACTAGTACTCACAAGATTACGAAACAAATAAGTTTCTGGCCATATGCATTTGTAATTGTGAATCAAGAGGTTTTAGGTTATGATAGTTTTTGTTGCAACTTGTGTTATACCTTTGTTCTGTTATCATAGTTTTTAATTCACAGTGTTTCTTTCTTATGCTTGAACTCTTAGGTTTAGTGCTCTGTCCGGAGTTTATTCTAAGTTTTGAATCTCCCTCTCTCATGTGTTCCGAGTTAGGGATGGTGTCTTGTACCCATGAATGTAACATATTTCACTGTAGGATAATTCGCACCACTTTAGTTGAGTTATGTCATTTGTGGCAGACTTTAATGCTTTTTAACGTTTACAATGGAGTGAATTATCCTACAGTGGGTGCGAATTTACCACCGCCCACTATATAAGGCAAGTAGATATTGGAAGGAAAGTGAAAAACAAAAAAATATAAGAACTGCTAATTTTACTCCATGTGGCGTGGTTTTTTTATACAAATGCTTCGTTCGCTTCGAGCGACGATCCGAAAGTCCCGGTCTATATACTCTTTCATGAGAACAAATCGGGAAACCTCTGAAACCCTTCCTCTATTTTCTTGGCACTTCTTTCCCCTTTCTTTTTCTTTTTTTTCTGTTTCTTTTTTCTGCCCTTCGATTTCCGCCATTAACAGCCGCAGATTAAGAAACAGTGCTCTGAAAATTCATGACTTTTTAATATCTCCGATCTGATCCGATTCGATCCGTTTTTCATCTATTAATAGTAAGTATATCACGTGATCTGTTCTTACTTTTTTTTCCGCTAATCCAATGGAGAAGATCTCTGATTTCAAATCTCTCATAATCTTGTTTTTGTTCTTAGATTCATCGATTTTGTGGTTTTAGGTGGAGAGATCGAGGAGACAAGGGCAGATTGCAGAAGATTTAGGTAACTGTGATTTTCTCCGGCATGAAGAAGCTGAATTCTGTTAAATCGATCCGCGAAGAAGCGGAAGTCATGGAGAGGAAGAAATATCCGATCCGTGCTAAGGATTATAAGCTCTTGGAGGAGGTAGGGCAAGGTGTTAGTGCCTCTGTTCTTCGCGCCCTCTGTATTCCATTCAACGAGGTTTTCACTATCAAGATCCTTGATTTCGAGAGAAATAACTGTGATCTGGTAATTTTGCATATACTTTTTTTCCCTTTAATTTTCAACTTATCAATCTCCTGCAGTTTTCATGTTTCCTATCTGATTATGAATGTCACAGGTTTATGTTAGAATGCAGAGATTTATTTTAATGTTGCATTGAAGATTTATCTCAAGAAAACCTAAAGAAAAGTTCTAGCATTTTTGTAGATTTAATTTTCGGTAGATTTGGATTGTCATTGAACGTGTCTTGGAATTACTTTGATTTGTGCAGTTTCTTGTTATAGATCGTAAAATTGCTATGCTTCAGATGACGCTCATGGTTTTAATTCCCGTTATAGAGTAATTCTGCAGGTTACAATATTTGGCCTGTATATTTCATGGTCAGTTTGCCTCTAATGTTACTAGAATTTATTATGACGGTTAGAATTGGAACATGTTTTTTTTTTTTTTTTTTTTTTTAATGCTGCCATTTATGTCCACAATTTCAATTAGGCGATCTAGTGCCAAACTAGTACTCACAGGATTACGAAACAAATAAGTTTCTGGCCGTATGCATTTGTAATTGTGAATCAAGAGGTTTTAGGTTATGATAGTTTTTGTTGCAACTTGTGTTATACCCTTATTCTGTTATCATAGTTTTTAATTCACAGTGTTTCTTTCTTATGTTTGAACTCTTAGTTTTAGTGCTCTGTCCGGAGTCTATTCTAAGTTTTGAATCTCCCTCTCTCATGTGTTCCGAGTTAGGGATGGTGTCTTGTACCCATGAATGTAACATATTTCACTGTAGGATAATTCGCACCACTTTAGTTGAGTTATGTCATTTGTGGCAGACTTTAATGCTTTTTAACGTTTACAGTGGAGCGAATTATCCTACAGTGGGTGCGAATTTACCACCGCCCACTATATAAGGCAAGTAGATATTGAAAGGAAAGTGAAAAACAAAAAAATATAAGAACTGCTAATTTTACTCCATGTGGCGCGCTTTTTGTATACAAATGCTTCGTTCGCTTCGAGCGACGATCCGAAAGTCCCGGTCTATATACTCTTTCACGAGAACAAATCGGGAAACCTCCGAAACCCTTCCTCTTTTTTCTTGGCTCTTCTTTCCCCTTTCTTTTTCTTTTTTTCTTTTTTTTTCTGCCCTTCGATTTTTGCCATTAACAGCCACAGATTGAAAAACAGCGCTCTGAAAATTCATGACTTTTTAATCTCTCCGATCTGATCTGATCCGATTCGATCCGTTTTTCGTCTATTAATGGTAAGTATATCACGTGATCTGTTCTTACTTCTTTTTTCCCCCTAATCCAATGGAGAAGATCTCTGATTTCAAATCTCTCATAATCTTGTTTCTGTTCTTAGATTCATCGATTTTGTGGTTTTAGGTGGTGAGATCGAGGAGACAAGGGCAAATTGTAAAAGATTTAGGTAACTGTGTGTGGACCCCGATCCGAGAGAGGCGGGGGACGAGCCCCACACGAGTCTGTCTCAGGGTCATCCACGTGAATGGAGAGCTCTACCAAGGAACTCTCGAAAGAAGTGCCTCTCACCGCATGAGTGGCGATAAAAGGTGAGATACCTCTCGATTAGAGGACTAGCCCAGATTCGAGGCGTACCTTAATCAAAGAAGAGTTGCCATCCAAGGAAGTGGGCCATAGATGGCATACTATGCTCTGTTGCAACGGATAACCAGAGATATAAAAAGAAGGTTCGTGCCTGGTCACGAATTTGGAAGGTCCGAAGAGCACCTCGTCCGCCCAAGTGCAAGCACCTGGTCTCTTATGCCATTTACTTATTGATTTTGAAGAATTTTGGGCGAAAGTCATATGAAATGGGAACGAATATCTCCGAGAAGACGTGTTTCTAATCATGCATGTCTCGGAGATGATTAATAAGCACACATAAAAGAAATGAAATAAGTGTCATCTGAGAATAACTAGGTTATGAATGTCATACTTAATTGGTGTCTGAGTTCTGGTGTGCAAACACATGCATGCTACAGCTAAAGGTATAGGATCTGTACATGAAAGGAAGAAAACATAGCAAAACACACAACACAAATCAATTCTATACATGACTGGACAAGACAAATCCTAAAACTTTAATGCAGGACTTGACTCAGACCAGAATGGCCATCCACTCTGGCTGCACTACGTATCCCGGCCTCGGGAAGAATCAGAGTCAACGTAGTTTGATGACCTATTCTAAACTACGATGCCTAACCATCTAGAACCGCTATCCCAGACTCGATCCACTAGACTCGACTGATTTTTAAAGCGTTTTGCACAATTGTTTAAATTCCTGTGAATTGTAATTTTTAGGACTCTCTATATGCCCTAACTAATGCAAGTTGGTTAGCCTTAAGCTAATGCAGGTGGGCCCTACATCCTAAGTGTATCTAGGCTGTGCAACCTAATGAAAACCATTGGCTGACTATATGCTTCCTAGTCTAGCCATCGGTTCGACTAAAAATCTAACCGATCAGCTCGAGGCCTCCTAACTCTAGGGACACTCACACGACAGGACACACCATATCAATACAAATCAGGACAGCCTCCGAACTCTAAAACACCCCAAACAGCTAGGACAGACTCCTAACTCTAGGGGAAGATCTTTTTGAAAAGGTTTTAAAGAAGTTTTGTATTTTTTTGAAGGTTTAAATATTTATTCTTAAAGGTTTGGCTGGACTTAGGATATGAATCCCAAGCTGCACTACGTACCCTGCGGAAAGGGATCAAGCCAACGTAGTTCATAAAATATTCTCCTAACTACTCTGAATGACTCAAGATTTTTAAGATTTTTGGTTTTTGAATTGTTTTTGTTGTTTTGACACAAGAGGACAGAATCCTATCATCATAAGGGGAGGACAAACTCCTAATATCCCGCAAAGGTTGGACAGCATCCTATGCTTTGCGGGGGAAAAAGACAGAATCACGACTCTGCAAGGGTTGGACAGCATCCTATACCTTGCAAGACTGGATAAAAACACATGATTTGATTAGAGGTTGGAAAGAATCCTAACTCCTATGATGATAGGACTGACTCATGAAAGACTGACTCTCTAACTAAGCACAAACTCCTATGCTAAAGAACTGACTCTCAAACTGGTGACTCTAAGAGAGGTACTAAAGAGACATGGCATGTCTCTTAGGGATGGACTTACTAATGAGACAAAGCTTGTCTCTAAAGGATATAACTTTCTTTGCATGAGACATAGCCTGTCTCCCTGAGGGTAAGCTTTTCTACGAGACAAAGCATATCTCTCTGAAATAGTTTGACTTTCTATGAGACAAACCATGTCTCCTAACAAGATAAGACGTTTCTGCACGAGACATAGCTTGTCTCCTAATAGGGTAAGACATTCATGTTGAGACATAGCTTGTCTCCCTAAAAGGGTTTGATTTTTCTGTTGAGACATAGCTTGTCTCTCTAAAATGATGATAACCACTCAAATAAATGAGACACGACCTGTCTCCTAAGAAGGCTCTAGATAGATCTTTCATTGCCCTTGCAATGAATAGGGGAACCTAAGGTCTTAAGGGATATACATCTTAAAAGACTTGGGCAAGTCTTTTAAACGAGAGAGGGGAGTGCGACTTGGACTGAGCAAGTCCCCTAATAATGGGCTTGGGCTAACGCCTTCATCGCCGTTGCAATGAAAGGGCTACTAATGTCTAAAGGTCCAAGCAAATCTCTACCTATCTCTACCTAAAGAGGATGGAGGAAAAAGAAAGAGGGTACTACCATGACATAGTGAGTTCCTCCAAGGATGGGCTTGGGCTAACGCCTTCATCGCCACTGCAATGAATAGGATATTGATGTGCAGGGGTAGATGTCTAAAACACTAAAAAGGCTTCTTCCTAAAGAAAGAAAAGGAAGAGGGTACTACCATGTCCTGATAAGTCCCTCTAAAGAGTGGGCTTAGGCTAACGCCTTCATCGCCCCCTTTCTTATTATTATTAAATGGATAAAGAGATATATGTATGTAAAAAATGAGATGAAAATCTGGATGATGACAACAATGACTGAGAGTGTGATCTCGAAGATGCAAGAAATATAATGATGCAGGGAGTGGTATGTAACTTTTGCCTCATTCAAGAGTAAGCTGAGTGTGGGGAATGAACTATTGACATTATTATGCTAAGGAAATTTCATCATCTACACTAATTCATTAAAAGTATGAATTTGGCAGCCAAAACCTTCATGAGCATTCACACCTACATGTACTGGGCATGTGAGGAAATCTCTTTTCCTACTTCAATTAAATGAGAAGACATAACTGCCATAAAGAGGTCATGAACTCCACTTAGTCAAGAACCCAGATTACATTGTATTGATAGAGTATAATGATAGAATCACTTTGATGCTCTCAAATATAAACACTACCAAACATGTACAATGTTGATACTGCTCCTAAGTTCATAATCTGACCTCTCAAAGAAACACATAAAATTTGAATTAATGGACTGAGAATCGATGAAGAACTACATTAATCTTCATTTAGAAATTCAACTAAAGATTATCAATATGAACTCCAATCACTGAAGCAAATTGAGTTATGACTGAAGTGATCTGCTCCATGTGACTCCGAAACATCAACTAAAAAAAGAAAAAAAAAACCACAATACTCACAGAAAATGGAGAGTAATTCAGTGACTACACACATCATCCATGGGTTCAATCAAAACAGGGATAGATACTGAACTGAAATTTAACCTTTATCCTTTCTCAGACAGTTTCTGTTATAATTCTATAAGAATCTTAGAAACCTTTAAGGGAATCAATCCTCATCCTAAATTTTCATACAGTTCACAAATCAAAGATCAAAATTATGTCTCAGCCACAACATTAAAGTCTAAACTTTCAATCCAATCAATTTCCAATAGTAACATTTTTCATTAAACAAGATAAAAATGAGATAAATACCTGGCTCTGATGATACCTGAACCTTATTATCTCCTCCAATGCTCTACTGCAGATTTTTTCTTTGGACGCTTACTACTTCAACTGACTTCAAACAAGGCGATGACTTGATTCCAGAACAATCAGATCTAAGCAAAGGTTGATCAGATCTGAAGCGCAATCTGAGGTGGAATCAAGATCTACTCTGTAAAAACCTTTTGCCGGCATTGCACAAGGTAGCTGACCGAGCTTATTGCTGAAATCACTGATAGAGGCCCCCTAAACCGTCACTCCTTCGATCAAATCCAACGAGAAAATGTTGTAGCAACTGGATCTGATCACCTATTTGATGTTTGATCGGAAAGCTAGGGTTTCAAATATGAAAAATTGCAGATCTGAAGGTTTCATAACTAAAAAAAGAAAAATGAAATTTGAAAGGAAATGAAGATCTGTAATGAAGAGAAAGTTGATCGGTGATTTGCCTAATCTCAGCCGAAACCTTGGCCGGATCTTGAGCTCACCGGAGAAGAAAAATCAGCCGGAAAATTGGCCAGAATCCAATAACTGTCGCCGGAGAAGAACGGAAAATCAAAATTAGGGTTTGAATTAAGAAAATCAAAATGAAGATGATCAAATCAAGCTCGGCCGGAAGATCGACCGGAATAATACGGCCGAAGCTTGGAGAAAACAGCCGGATTCCGACGAAGACTTGTCGGAGAAGACGAATCTTGCGATGGATTTGTATCCCCTCTCTTTCTTTTTTCTCTCTTCCTCTCTGCTCTCTCTCTCTCTCTCTCTCTCTCTCTCTCTTTTCTGCTCGGCAAAAAACCCAAACGAAAAAAATATATAAAAAAATGAAATCCTCTTTTATTGCTGACCCTTGCTGCCTTTTATAGGCATATAACGAATTTTCATGCCCCCCTTCTTACCTCATTGGACAGCCACCTTGTAATGTATTTGGTAGTCAATTTTGCTCTTAAGGTAGTCTGAGCAAGAACAAGGGTTCCAAAAAAAAATGACATATAATCTGCCCCTTTATATCTTCCATGGACAGCCCATTTTAGGTGATTCATCCCCCTTCTGTGGTTTACACTACGGACACTCTCTGGGTTCGTTTGCTAGGCAAACGAGCTCGGATTGGGCAGAAATTTTGCAGGGACCTTGGTGAGACCTTAAGCTAGCTTAGGGTGAAGTTTGGGACCCTAATTCATTCATTTGATGGGGTTTTGCATAAAATTGGAAGGTTAAGGGCATGGTCAAAATGGGTTGTCTACAGATGCCCCTCTTTGGCAGAGCGTGCCTCTCACGCGAATGTCAAAGCTGAACAGACAACACATTTTGACTGGCCCAAAATTGATTGGAGAGAAAGAAGAATGAAGAAGATGATTTTGTGAATATTGGACTTTTGGAATAATCAGATACCTCAGGGGTTGTGATATGGAATGGATGCCTCAGGGGTTTGAAAATGGAACGGGTGCCTTAGGGGTCTTGAAATGGAAGGGATGCCTCACGGGTCTTGAATGAAAAGGATTTTGATTATTTGCTTGATGCTCTCAGAGATGCTCTCAGAGAGACTTTGGTTCTTTCTACGCTCGGGGCGAATATTATCCAGGAGAATTTGGTTTGACACTCAGGACGAATGCTCTTGAAAAGAATTTGGTTTTACGCCCAGGACGAATGCTTTCAAAAAGAATTTGGGTTCTACGCTTGGAGCAAATGCTTTCAGAAAGAATTTGGATTCTATGCTTGGAGCGAATGTTTTCAACGAGACAAAATTGATTTTACGCTTGGAGCGAATGCTTTCAAAGAGACAAAATTGATTTTACGCTTAGAGCGAATGTTTTCAGGGAAAAACTGGGTTCTACACTTAGAGTGAATATTTTTAAAGAGAATTTGGATTCTACGCTTGGAGCGAATCCTTTCTGGAAGAATTTGGGTTCTACGCTTGGAGCGAAATGCTTTCAGGAAGAATTAGGTTCTACGCTTGGAGCGAATGCTTTCAAAGAGACAAAATTGGATATTTTGCTCAGGGTGGATGCTTTATGGGATAATTCGGCTTCTTCTCTCGGGGTGGATACTCTCAGGGAGAATCTGGTTAGGAAATTTCTCATTCAACATGACTTATGGGTAATTTGGTGAAACACTGGACACATAACTCAACATTCAAAACATATTGGTGAAATAGCCTCCCACCAGACAAATAACTCGAGTAACACATCGGTCACACAGGTATTCCTGACTCCGCACTTGGGTGACGGTACACTGTGGAACGACGGACCATGACTTGACTTTTCATTGCTAACAACAAAATAACTAGATAGAGCTGCGGTCTAGCCTTTCATCAAATTAGACAAGAAAGAACAACAGTTGAATGAAAATTTTGATCAAGGGTTTATGGCAATAACCCACAAAGAGCCCAGGTAATCGGGAATCGAGGGTCCACGGTGGTAAGCCGTGAAGAGCCTCGCAAGCAAGAATCGAGGGTCCACGGTGACAGGCCGTGAAGAGCCACGCGGAACAAATACATTTTTTTTAGGAAACTAAAAATCGAGGGTTCACGGCAACAAACTGTGAAGAGCCAAGCCATAATCTGGGGTCCATGATGTAATAAGCCACGAAGAGCCCAGCAAGAAGAAATCGAGGGTCCATGGTGGTAAGCCACGAAGCACATCGCAAGAAAGATATTGGGTGATTGATGGATTAGAAAACTGAGAATCAAGGGTCCATAGCCATAAGCTATGAAGAGCCAAGAAGTAATCGAGGGTCCACGGTGACAAGCCGGGAAGAGCTATGCAATGAATCTAGGGTCCATGGCAATGAACCATGAAGAGCCCAGCAGAAAGGAATCAAAGGTCCATGGCAATACTCCATGACGAGCCAAACATTGAATTTGGGGTCCATGGCAATAAGCCATGAAGAGCCCAACATGCAGAAACAATGACATGTAAAAGATATGAATGGAATGACTATGAATAGTGGGCTCATGATATTTCTGGAAAGACATATCACAAAGAGCCACTCAGGAAGCAAGGGTCCATGGTGTACCCGAATGGTAGACCACGAAGAGCCTTGGAAGGACAAGGATGGTGGGTCCATGATACAGCATAGAAGACAGATCACGAAGAGTCACTTAGGAAACAAGGGTCCATGGTATACTTGAATAGTAAACCACGAAGAGCCTTGGGGACCAATGGGTATTGCTGAGAATTGATTGATTTTGAATGATTTTTTTTAGACTGATTGTTTCTTGCCGAGGAAATTGGGCGTACGAGTTCCTTGCTGAGAATTGGACTCAGATAACTTGCAAGGATTTGGATATTGGCCCTTCTTTGACAGGTGAAAAGCATTCTGCTGAGGTTTTGAAGGTTGTGGGAGCAAATTCTAGACTCCGTTGGGAAAATTGATTTTCTTTGGAAATTAACTCTTTTAGAAAGAGTCTTTTAGAACGAGGGCTCATTTGAAGAGTTCAGAGATTTGGCTTAAGACGTGCTCGTATCTCTCTTATCTCAACTTGTTAAAAATATTGGCACTGATTGCTTTTTCTGCTTGATATCTTTTATGACGCAAGTCATAAAAGATGCCCCTAATGTATTGTACTTCCATGACAAGAGTCCCAAGGAAAGTAGAACAGGGTAAGTAGGAAAATTTGGGTTTGCATTGGTTTTTCTTTGGAATCAAGATAGGATGATGACTGAGCCAGAAAAATTTCTTATTCCATTGACCATTATTTGAGGTTCACTCTTTCTACTACCTACTGCTTAAAATTTGTCATCTTCATCATGTCAGAACATGATATTTCTTGCCTTTCTCTGATACGTAAACCAGGGTCTATTTATTTTTTATCACTTCAGAATGTATACACCCATTCTTCCAGTGCCAGACAACTTTGGACCTTGGAAGGAAAATGGATAAAAATGAGGAACAGACTTCCAAGACTCTATCAAAGAAGATGTACATTATTCAAGGGACTTGACTAACTTTTGGTTCACCCTTAGACCTGATGTATTTTTTTTATAGTAAGGTTAGCCACTCTCAAAATAATTTCGAAAACCATGTCAAGAGGCACTAATTTCCTCCATCAGGATTTCCGTCATGGTTATTACCCATTTTGGATTGCTCAGTTTTAATGCCCCTAGTTTAGAAAGGTGTGAAAGTAAATCTCACTGACACTACTTGGATTCCAAGATCTCGGCCTGTGTAGTGATGGCTTCTTCATCTCTTCGAGTCTCCATTGGTGGGAACTCATGATTATTGCATTCCAGATTTTTGTTCTAGCAAACCATTTGCCTCAGCTTTTGCCTGGAATTCTCACACTATTCAAACGTCAGAGTTCTTCATAACCGAGGAACTCCTTCCATGTCTTATCAGCTCTTCAAGTTTTCAATCCAGTAGATCGCTACCCTCATTTTGCATAAGCCGGCTCCTTTGGTTATCGACTTAGCAAGTACATGACTTTATCTAGGCCACCCTTTCGGGTTTTCAACCTAGTGGGTCTTCGGACTCTCGTTTTTCTCTTTTCTTTTTGTTTTATTTTCATTTGCCTTGAACCTTTGCTTGTTTTACCAGAAGGACTTTCTAGGTGGGCTCGGGTTCCAAAGGGTTAGAAATCAAAAGTTCAAACCATTTGGACCGAATCTGGTCTTGCCAGATTTCCTATGTACCCCAAAAATGGAGGATCAGGTCCGTGTAGTTCGCTTTGGGATTTATCAAAGAATGGTTTAGCTTTTTAGCTTCAAAATTTTAAAAGAGGGATGATTTAGCTTTTATCCCAAAGGTTGACCGAACCTGAATTGATCAGGTTGTCTACGTACCCCTGAAGAGGTGGGGATCAGGTCCGCGTAGTTCGGGTGCATAAAATGCCCCTGGTTTATAATGTGGTTGAAAGAATTGTTTGGCTTAACTTTTGGCTCAAAAATTTGCAAGCGGTTTTTCTGACTTAGGATTTTGGCTATAACGGCTCAAACGTCCAAGGATGGCCTCCTGGTGTTTTGACATACAAGCTTTTGACTGTTTAAGGTTCAAGACTTTGAATGTTTTTGTCGAAGAGTCTGGCGGTATTTACAAGTAAGACTTCAACCACGGTGCTCCATTTGAACTAATGCGATTCTCGAATATATTGAATTTATGCTCAAGGTTATACAGCTCTCAATAGTCTCCAAATGTTGGAGACAATTCTGATATTCAATCTATCTTATAGACTCCATCACTTGGGTCTTTGATTTTTCTAAGATGTTGTCTTAGGGACACATTCCCTTCTCATTTTTGTCTTTCTTTCATTTTTTTTTTTTTTTGCTTTTAGACATTAGGAATGTCCTTACTCTTGAAGTATTCCACCTCAGAATCTCCTTGAAAACATGTAGCCCAAGTGCTCTTTTCGGGCTCGAATTGATGACTTCATTTTCTGAAAGTCTTCTCTAAACTTTTCATCAGCTTGACTGGATGTCTGATGCTTCACTCTCTTGAATTTTGCTTTTCGATTGATATCTAAAGCCGATGGAGTCTTGCTTTTCATTACAACAGGACGTTCACTTGGTTTATCCTTATAAGATCAAGCAAGACTACCTCAAACCCCTATAAACAAGTTTATCAATTCCTCGCTCTCCTCTGAAGATAAAGTTTTGCCAATCCATCTTTTCCGAGTTTTGGATTTCGATACCACTATCAACAGCTTTGATTTCTTCTTTGAGTGGCTATGCTCGACCCTCTTACTCTCAGTTGATCATGTTTCAGATCTCGAGGGGAATTTCGTCTGTATTCTCATCTGAGAAGGGTGTCTTTAGTTGTTTTAAACATTAGATCTGAGAGTTAATCATAAGACATTGAAGATACAAAAGAAAATGCTTTATTGAATTGAAAACTCCAAGTACATTAATGATTCTTGGAATGCCTCTATAGGCTTTACATCTGCTTGACAGAAAACAAAACACTGACTGTAAATGAGAAAGACTGACAGACACGACACACTTTTTTTTTAACATTGACACTATGACTTACCAACTCTGAGAGAAGAAAGTTGGTGTACACTCAACGAAAGACAAACATCTGTGGACCCCAGATCCCGAGGACGAATGTGGGCGTGGGACACGAGGTCCCCGCGTGCGGTCCTCTAAGATCTCCACAATGTGAAGGAGAGCTCTACCAAGGAACTCTCGAAATAGTGCCACTCACAGCATGGGTGGCGATGTAAATGAGATACATCTCGATTCAAGGACCAGCCCGGAACCGAGATGTACCTATAACAAAGAAGAGTCACCATCCAAGGAAGTAGGCCCTGGATCCCATGAAATACTCTGTTGCAACGGATAACCAGAGATACAAAAGTCCGTGCCTGATGACGAATGGGGAAGGCGTTACGCGCCCCCAATTCGCCCAAGTGCAAGCACCTGGTCTCTTATGCCATTTTTAATTAATTTTGAAGAGTTTTGGGCTAAAATCATGTGAAATGGGAACGAGTATCCCCGAAGAAACGTCTATCTAAGCATGCATGACCCGGGAATGGGCAAAAGAAAATAAACATCCAAATCCTAACTCACCGCATCTACTCCTAACCCATCACATCTAGGAAAGCAATAACATCCGCATGCACAGCTACAGCTAAGCAAGTAATGGCAAATATGATAAGCAGAAAAGCAGTAAATATCTACAGCTAAGCATGTGAGACTAAACGCACAAAGAATAAGCAAGCTGAAAGTAAACACACAAGGAACCAAAGACAAACACACAATAAGCTAAAAGATGCGAGGCAAAGAAAGGATCAGAAAATAGACGGTGTGCGCAAACCCAAAATGCCAGGGAAAAGAAAGTGGGACATACGATAGACTCAGGGAGCGATTCTAAAGGAATCGAGCTCAGTGATCCTGATCCGCTAAAGATCGGACAAGTCTCGCGATCGTCATAGCCTATCGTTGGGCTCAGCGAGGACAATCCCTGTGGAGGGGCCACACTACGTCATCGCCCATCCCAAAACCCGATAGAACGTCGGAAAACCGATAAAACCGGCAAACCACGATCAAAATCGGAAATGAAATGAAAAGAAGGCTCCGAGTGACCTGGCAATCACCATCCTTGCCCATTTTAATTTTTGTATTTTTGAGAAAGGCTTGAAAGATATTTTTAGATACTGAAATGATTTTTTTGAAGGGTTTAAATGATTTTATTGAAAAGTTTGACTGAACTTGGGATGACGATCCCAAGCTGCCTACGTACCCTGTAGAAAGGGATCAAGCGGACGTAGTTCGAAACAGCTTTTCGAAAAACGCTTTGAGTGTTTTTTTTTTATGTTATTTGATTTTTATCCCTTTTGATCGAAAGGGGGTTTTGGCTCAAGAGGTTGCCGTCCGTCATCGCCTAAACCCGATGGAAACTCCGAAAATCGATGAAGATCTCGAAAACCGAATGAAATCCCGAAATGCAGGAACTCGAAGGAGAAAACGGAACGGAAGGAGCCCCAAAATGGAAGAAAATCCCAAACTCTAAGGAAAGTCGAAAGCGAGGCAAAGGAAGAGTATTACCTGTTTGGAGGGAAATTGCCAATCCAGAGGATTCCTTGGAACTTTAGTGTCGGCACCGGAAATGGTGGCCGAGCATCTCCCGGATTGTGACGGTGCCGGATCTAAGCTGGAATTGTCGAAGTTTCTGATCCGATGGCAAGGTTGATGAATCGATTGCCGGAATTTTCAAGGATTGTTGGAATAAATGGCGAGGCGGCTTCGATGGTACAGTTGAAATAGAGAGTTAGATTTGATGGGGAGATGAGACTCAAGTCACTGGAAATGAAGGGAACGGAGGTGAATAAAGCAATAGAGCCGGGTTTTGGTGGTACCGACGGGAGAAATAAATGGTGGAGAAGTGGGTTTTGAAGTGGGTCTGATAGGGGTTTGGATTAGGTGAATGGGGCTTCCAGGTTTGGGGTTAGAAAGGATGGTGGTTGAAGCAATGGTGAAAATGGGTTTAGATTTTGTGGGAAAAAGAGAAGAGGATATGATAAGGATGGCTGCCGGTGGAAGAAGTGGTGGCTGGAGATTGGGAAGTGTGGCAATGGGTGTCTAAGTGGGTATAGAGGTAAAGGTAGGGTCGGATTTTGGGTTAAAATAGAGGTGTGGATGAGATGGTTTTTTTTTGAAATGAAGGGAGAAGGGGTTGCAAATGGAAGAAAACCCAAGTGGGTTTAATGGGTAAGAGAAAATGGTGGTGGATGGTGGCCGGAGCAGACGGTTGGCAGGACCGAGGTTGGGGAAAATGACCCCAAACCTCCCTCTATCTCTCTCTCTCTCTCTCTCTTTGTTTTTCCCCTTTTTCTTTTGAATGGGGTAATGGTGGTGGAGGGAGGAGAAGAGATGGGTTTTCGAAGTGGGTTTCGGTTTTTGGAGGTGGGGAAGATGGGTTTCGGCTTTGGGGGTTGAGGAAGGTGTAGGTGGAGGACGGTGGGGGATTTTCAAAGGGTTGGGTGGCGGTGGAGCTGGAGGTGGAGGATGGTGGAGGTGGGTGGAGGATGGTGGATGGGTTTCAGATTTTTTAAGGTGTAAAAAAAAAGGGTTTCGATTTTGGGTTTGGAGGAAGGTGGAGGTGGAGATGGAGGTAGAGGACGGTGGTGGTGGTGCCGGATTTTCGAAATACAGAAATGGGTTTCGGTTTTTGGGGTTGGGGAAAATGGGTTTGGGCTTCGGTGGTTGGGGGAGGTGAAGGTGGAGGATGGTGGAGGACTTTCGAAGGGTTTTGGTGGCTGTTGGTGGTGTGGGTGGTGGTGGTTGTTGATGATGGTGGTTGTGGATGACGGTGGTGGCAGAGATGATGGCCGGAGGTGGCTCGGCTCCCTCCCTCTCTCTGCTTTTCTCTTGCGGCTCCCTCTCCCTGTTACTCTCCCCCTCTCTGTTTTGCAGAGAAATGGGTTTTCCCTTCTTTTTTTTTTAGAAGGGTTTTGAAGGGAGGCTGAGGGTGGTGATTGGGAGATTGATGGTGGCTGTTGAAGGAGAAATGGTGAGGGTGGTGGCGGTTTGGAGAAGATGGAGAGGCGGTGGTGGCCGGCCGGTGGTTGGCCGGGAAATGGATTTGGGGGTGGTGGCGGTTTGCAGGTTTTGGGTTACCGGATTCTGGGTTGAAGGCGGGGGAAGATGAAGGTCATGGGTTTGGCCGGAGGTGGTGGTGGTTAAGGCTAGCAGTTGCAGAGGGTTTGGGTTTGGGGAGATGGTGGAGGTGCGGTGGCCGGGAGGATGCCGGAGAAGGTGATTGGAGATGGTGGCTCGGGTGGAGGCCGATGGTGGAGCTTGATGGTGGTGGAGATGTGATGGTGGATGGTGGAGGTTGGTGGCGGTAGAAGGAGGAGAAGATGAGGTGGCTGCCAATCCCTTTCTCCCTCTCCCTCTCTCTCTTGCTGCCCCTTTTCTTGGAAAATTGGGCTCCCCCTCTTCCCTACGATTCATTTTTTTTATAGCTAGGGTTGAAACCCTCTTTCAATCTTAGCCATCCATTCCCTTTTTTGATGAATTGGATCATCCCCACCCTTGATTCCTTATCCCTCTTGCCCTAATTCTATCTTAGAAACCCTAAAACCTAGAGTGCCTAGCTGATCCAAACCCTACACCTAATCTCTTTAATCTAATGGCCTATGTTTGTGGCTTGTAGAGAAAGAAATACAAGCTTCCAAAAATGCCCTCCTGAGAGGAGGATTTTACACTTTTATCAACATCCCTATTACCCCCTTTTTCTTTTTCTTCTTTTGCTTTAATGGGCACCCATGCTCGGCTATCCCACCCCTTTTTTATAAAGAGCAACATATATTTGCCCTCTCTTTCTTCCATGGACAACCTTTTTTAGCGTACTTTCTACGCTTAAAGGGGGGAAATGATATTGACAAAACCATATTTTGATTTTTGCACAAACTCGACTTGTCTTTTCTTCATGATATCCCTTGGGAACTGTGATGACCATTGACGAATTTTTTTGAACACCGAGACGAGAAACAAATGGGCTAGCGAAAATGCTATTTGGAGCTTAGTGGAACAAATGGGAGAACGCTAATACCAAAACTCACGGGTATTTTGTAACTCTTTCAATTTTTTGCGAAAATGAGATAGAAGATCAGGGCAATTGAACAGAGGATGCCGATGGGGTTCAGAGATCACCCAGGCTTTCAAACGATTTCCAAAATATATGGAAATGGGCATTTTTAGGGTTTTCGGGTTTGATTTTTTGAAAAATTTTGAGATTCGGTTCCGGGATCTCGACTCAACTTCGGGATTGGGATTTTATTCGATTTCGAGAATTTATTCAATTTTGGGGAAAATGGTCCGGTCAAAATGGGGTGTCTACAGATGCCCCTCTTTGGCAGAGGGCGCTTGTCGCACGAATGCCAAAGCTGAAGAGACAACACATTTTGATCGGCCCAAAATTTCAAATGAAAAGATACAAAAGGGATTAGATTTTTTTATTGAATGGCAATTTGGACTTTGAACAATCAGGCGGAACCCACTCGCACTGAAAATGAGGTTGGAATAATCAGGCGGACCCTTCACGCCCTGAAAATAGAATTTTTAGTTAGGCGGGACTTTCGCGCACTAATGGGAGATTTGGTTAGGTGGAACCTTCACACGCTAACCACAGGGAAGATTTGTTATGCGGAACCCTCACGCAGTAACAAGCAAGAAAAATTTGTTATGTGGACCTTCACACAGTAACAAAAGGGGGAATTTTAATTAGGCGGAACCCTCACGCACTAATCAAAGGGGAGAGCGTTGTTATGCGAACCCTCACGCAGTAACAAGTAAGAAAAATTTGTTATGTGGACCTTCACACAGTAACAAAAGGGGGAATTTTAATTAGGCGGAACCCTCACGCACAAATCAAAGGGGAAAGCGTTGTTATGCGGACCCTCACGCAGTAACAAGCGACGGAAATTTGTAATGTGGAACCCTCACACAGTAACAAAAGGTGGAATTTTAATTAGGCGGAACCCTCACGCACTAACCAAAAGGAAAAGCGCTGTTATGCGGAACCCTCACGCAGTAACAAGCAATGAAAATTTGTTATGTGGAACCCTCACACAGTAACAACAGATGGAATTTTAATTAGGCGGAACCTCACGCACTAACCAAAAGGGAAAGCGTTGTTATGCGGAACCCTCACGCAGTGACAAGCAGATGAAAATTTGTTATGTGGAACCCTCACACAGTAACAAAAGATGGAATTTTAATTAGGCGGAACCCTCACGCACTAACCAAAAGGGAAAGTGTTGTTATGCGGAACCCTCACGCAGTAACAAGCAATGGAAATTTGATCGAGGAATAAAACTCTTATGAAAAGATTGATACTCTCCTGCCTTTGATTGAGTGATTGATTTGAATTGATTGATTTGGATAGAGGGATTTGGATTGATTTCTTTGGAGATTACTTTGTCTCTCCAAAGAAGCGGGAACTTTTTTTTTTATATACTTGATTCAGATTGATCATTTTAAGAATTGCTTTGTCTCTTGCCGAGAAAACGGGAGTGCGAATTCCTTGCTGAGGACCGGACTCACATGATTTGCTGGGATTTTGGATATTGACCCTTTTTTTTAAAGAATTTGATTTTGCTGGGGATTGAATGCTTTGAGCAGTTGACAGCGAACTCTCTGGGAGGTAGATGCTAGACTCCATTGGGGACTAGCCTTGCTGATGAGCTGACTATAGAGTAGGCTTAGCCGGGGAATTTGGAGGTTTGATTCGAGATGTGCTCGAGCTTCTCTCATCTCAACTTGCTGGAGACATTGGTTTATTCTGATTGTCCTCGTGAATTTGACAGCTTTTATGACTTGCGTGATTTGCCAAGTCATAAAAGATGCCCCTAGTGCATTTCATACTTCCATTACTAGAGTCTTAATAAAGCAATACAAATGCAGGGAAACAAATATTTCATTTCATGAATATTGGATTTACAAAACTCTGTGTGTAGAGGAAACATGAAAACCATAAGATCAATTCTGCCTAAAAGGTCTCTTTCAAATCTGCCAGCTGACAAAATCTCAATAGGCCTGATAGCTTGCTATTCTTCTGAACCTTGCTCTGATTTAATCTGTCTTCCGGAGAAGCAACTTCTTGCTTTGGTGCCTGCCACCCCAGCTCTGGGAAAGGTACAGACCATACAAGATCGGGGAGATTTTGACTTGACACGCGACAGACATCGACAAGTGACAAGTAAAAGACATTGACAAGCACAAGACTTGGATTTCAAGAAAGACTCAACTTGCTTCTTGACCTGACAAATATTTTAAATGGTGAAGGTCAACCACTCTTAGAGTGAATCGAATACTATGCTTAAAAGTGATTCATTCCCTGCTCGGTATTACCGTCATGGGCATTAAACCCCTTTGATTGCTTAGTCTTAAATGCCCCTAATTTAGAGGAATATCAAAGTAAGTCATGCTGGCACTATTCAGACTTTGATGATGCCATTATTGAGTTACCAGTCTTGTCTGCCTCCAATTGTTCAGCTCCTTGAGAAGTCACTGCTACTGACCAGATTGCCATTTTCAAGTTTTCAATCTGGCGGACCGCTTGCCTTAATTTTTGCCTGAATTGCTCTTGCGAGTTTTCAATCCAGCAGGCTCACACCTTGATTTTTGCCTAAGCCGCCCTTTCGGGTTTTCAACTTAGCAGGTGAATGACCCTAACTTTTGTTTAGATCGCCCTTGCGGGTTTTCAATCTAACGGGTCTTCAGACTCCATTTTTTTTCTTTTACTTTTTTTTTTAGCTACAAACCTTTGCCTATTGCACCGAAAGGACTTTTTAGGTAGGTTAGGGTTTGAAGGGACGAAATTTTGATAAGTTCTCCAAGGTTTCGACCGAATCTGGACTAGCCAGACTGTCTACGTACCCCCAAAGGATGAGGATCAGGTCGCGCGTAGTTCAAGGCACAAATGCCCCTAGTTTATGGGTTATGAAAATAGAATGTTTTGATTTTGTGTAAGCTCAAAAGGGTTTTGCAAAGGATTCTTTTGATATGTTAAGTAAGGATTTTTAGTTTGAAGCTCTGGTCGGCCAAGGAAGGCCTTCTGGTGCCTTAAGCATAGTATTTCTTGAGTTGGTCAAGGTTTGTTGGCTCTGTTAGTTTTTCTCCATTTTCATCGAGGAGTCTGACGGCTTTTCCAGGCAGGACTTCGTCAACAATGTATGGACCTGACCATTTTGGCTTGAATTTACCCCTGGGATCATATACCGGTGCCCGGAAGGATTTCAGAACAAGATCTCCTTTCTTGAGGTCCTGAACTCGAACTTTCTTGTTGAAGGCTCTCTCGACGCGGCGTTGATATCCCTGAACATGGTACAATGCTTTCAGCCTCTTTTCGTCAATCATTTGTAACTCCTGATATCTGGCTTGAGCCCAAACAGATTCTGGCAACCCAGCTTCCATCATCATTCTCAGGGAGGGAATTCGCAGTTCAACAGGCAAGACCACTTCCATTCCGTAGACCAGAGAATACGGAGTCGCACCTGTAGAGGATCTGATCGACGTCCTATAGGCCCATAAAGCATACGGGAGCTTGCTCGACCAATCTTTATAAGTCTCGGTCATCTTGCTGATGATTATTTTGATGTTTTTATTAGCAGCTTCAACAGCTCCATTTGTTTGAGGTCTATAAGGCGACGACTTATGATGTTTAATCTTAAACTCCTCACACAAGCGCGCTACCTCCTTCTTGAAATGGGACCCATTGTCTGAAATTAGTTCATGTGGTACTCCATATCTGCAAATGATATTCGTTCTGATGAACTTCGCAACAAAAGCCGAGGTCAATGATGCATACGAAGCAGCTTCTATCCATTTTGTGAAGTAATCAATGGCAACCAGGATATACTCATGCCCACTAGAAGACTTCGGACTTATCTTCCCAATGATGTCAATTCCCCATACCGAGAACGGCCACGGTGAAGTGAGAGAATGCAACTGAGAAGGCGGCACATGGATGAGATTGGCATAGACCTGACATTTGTGACATTTCTTCACATAGGCGTAGCAATCTGCTTCCATTGTCGGCCAGTAATAACCAAGTCTGAGAATCTTCCTTGATAGCATCTTTTTGTTCATATGCGGTCCACATACTCCTTCATGTGTTTGCTCTATGAGTTCAGCTGCTTGATCCTCATCTATACACAAAAGTTGGATTCCATCGAATGACCTTCTGTACAACTCTTCACCACAGATGATAAAGTTAGCGGCCAATTTCTGAAGAGACCTTCGCTCTTTTCCAGAAGCTTCCGGTGGATGCCCCTTGCCTGAGATGAAGTTTTTGATGTCTGTGTACCAAAGCCTGCCATTTGGACACCTTGCTGCTATTTCAATGGCGTTAACATGTGACGGGGCCCATTGAAGTCGTACTTCTAATGGTTGAACCTCCATTGTTGCAAAAATATCAAGCATCGAAGCCAGAGTAGCTAATGCATCCGCAAAGTGATTCTTCGTTCTGGACAAATGAGTGAATGTGATATTTCCGAATTTTCTGACCAGAGACTCTAGGTATGTATTATACGGGATCAACTTATCGCCTCTTGTTTTCCAGTTTCCGTTAGTTTGACAGATAATCAAAATTGAGTCCTCGAATACATCTAGGTCCTGAATGCGCAAGGCTATGGCTGCTTCCAAACCTGCGATACACGCCTCGTATTCTGCCATATTATTTGTGCACTTGAACTGAAGTTTGATGGATATAGGGATATACTCTTTTCTTGGTGACACCAACACCGCCCCTACACCTTGGCCTCGATTGTTGACTGCCCCATCAAAGTACATCAACCACTTTGTGTCTGGAACTTCATCTTCCACAGTCATTATCTCCTCATCTGGAAACTCTGCTTTCAAAAATTCATTATTTTCTGTTGGTGAATCGGCTAACTGTTCAGCTATCACACGCTCCTTAATTGACTTCTGCATGACATAAGTGATATCGAACTCAGACAATAACAACAACCACCTGGCGGTTCTTCCGGTGAGAGCTGGCTTCTCGAACAAATATTTCAATGGGTCCATTCGTGAGAGTAGAAGAACCCTATTCGATAACAAATAATGCCTCAGCTTCTGAGTAGCCTAAACCAGTGCCAGACAGGTCTTTTCGAGGATGGTGTACTTCTGCTCGTACTCCAACATTTTCTTGCTAATGTAGTAAATGACTCTTTCTCGCTTTGACTCCGGGTCTTGCTACGCTAACATACACCCCATCGCTGTGTCAGTAACAGACAAGTACAGCAACATCGGTTGTCCTGGTATGATTGGTGACAATACTGGTGGTAAAGCCAAACACTGCTTGATTTTCTCGAAAGCTTCTTGACACTCTTGGTTCCATTTCTTTGAAGCATTCTTCTTTAAGAGCTTGAAAATCGGTTCGCAAGTCGTTGTCAACTGTGCAATGAACCTTCTCAAGTACTGGACCTTTCCTAAGAACCCACGGATCTGCTTCTCAGTCTTTGGCGGAGCCATTTCTTGAATAGCCTTGATTTTCTGCGGATCTACTTCAATCCCTCTCTGGCTGACCAAGAACCCCAGCAGCTTTCCTGATGTAACCCCAAATACACACTTATTCGGGTTGAGACGGAGCTTGAACTTTTGGATTCGCTGGAAGAACTTTCTCAATGCCCCTGCATGCTCTTCCCTGGTCTTCGCTTTAACGATCATGTCATCAACATATACTTCGACCTCTTTGTGTATCATGTCATGCAGTAAAGTGGTAACAGCTCTCTGATACGTTGCTCCAGCATTTTTGAGTCCAAATGGCATAACTCTGTAACAATATGTCCCCCATTGAGTGATGAAAGCCGTCTTGATCATGTCCTCAGGAGCCATCTTGATCTGGTTGTATCATGAGAATCCATCCATAAATGAAAGGAGAGCATGGCCCGCTGTGTTGTCCACCAAGATGTCAATGTGTGGCAAAGGAAAATCATCTTTCGGACTTGCTTTGTTCAGATCTCTGAAATCCACACACATTCTGACTTTTCCGTCCTTCTTGGGCAGCGGTACTATGTTGGCTAGCCATTCAGGGTATTCAACAACTTGTATGAAGCCAACATCCAATTGTTTCTGAACTTCATCTCTGACTAGCAAGTCCCACTCTGGTTTCATTTTTCGAAGTTTTTGCTTTTTTGGTCTGGCACCCGGGATTAAGGGAAGTCTATGTTGAACAATGTCTTCACTTAATCCCGGCATGTCATCATAGGACCAAGCGAAAACTTCTTTGAATTCCTTTAACAGGGCAATTAATTCCGCACGCTCTTCGGGAGTTAATGTTTTGCCAATTCGAATTTCTCGAATCAGGGTTTCATCACCAATATTGATGGTCTCGATTTCCTCTTTGAATGGTTTTGCTCGACGCTGCTCCTCCTGCCTAATCATGTGTTTGATTTCAGGGGGAGTTTCGTCGGCATCCTCATTAGAGGGGGAGTCTTGATTATTATTATTATCAATTTGATCAGATAAAGAAGCAGAAATTGAAGTAGAGACAGGCGAATAAAAAGAAGAGTCTTTTATTTCATTCAAATAAATCGAAGTTACATCTGTTGACGCGCCTTCAATGGGCTCAGTATTGAAATCTTTAAAGATCTTTACAAACTCATCAGACTGGACTATCGTATGAACAGACTCGACAGACTCAGTAGACTCAACGGAAGATGCAACGGACTCTGCATCGGACTAAACAACGGCATCAAAAGACTCCTCATCAACGGGCTCGATCATGACTGTACCTGCATCAAAAGAAACATCAGATAAAGCAAACTCTATTTTTGACTCGGAAATGGACATATAGCTAGAGACAAGGTTCTCGTGATGAGATTAGAGAAATGAGAAATTACATGCGGAAATGGTCCGAGCTCCGACGCCGGGGTCTAGAGCTGCCGATGAAATCATTCAGTCTGATCAGAAATGGTAAATACCGCGGAGAGGGTGATGACTTTGCATTCTGTGGATTCGCAGAGCCGTGGGTTGATGAGCTGACAGGGCAGGAGCTGCCGGGGTTTGAGATATTTTTCGATATGGAGCTGCCAGATGAATACCTGAGTTTGCAGATTCATGAGATCGAACCAGAGGTTGATTGGGCTGATATCCTTGAGCCGTGTCTTCTGAATTCCCTGTTCCAGGTTGAGTTACCGATTGTAGCCATGATCGGAGGAGATGCGCTGATCCTTGATCCTGAAAGCCTTATCACCCCAGCCGAGGGACCTCTCACGAACTGGAGTTCTCAGGTCATACCCCGAGTCGTCATCCAGTACAGTCCGAGTCCGAACAACCCTTCATTCTTTCTCATTACAGGCCATTCGACTATCCCCTGATGATTGCGACCCAGACCTGCACCGGGAAGGTACCCCTGTTTACGCATCATCTTTACAACCCGGGGATTAGTGCTGGTGAGGAACAAAATCTCTTCATTCTTTGCTTTCTCAAATGATATGGCTGTGACTTCTATAGAGAACCCGGTCAGACTAACGTCACCTTTCTTTTCTGAGGTACCCTCCTGCGAAATTTGGCCTACCTCTAAATCAGGATCACCTTTGACTGTTATCACCCTGTTGTTTCTGATGAACTTCAGTTTCTGGTGTAGTGAAGAAGGGATAACTCCAACCTTATGGAGCCAAGGTCGGCCAAGCAAGAGAAGGAAAGACGCTTTGATATCGAGCACTTGGAACTCTACTTCAAAGATTTCTCCTCCTATCAGAATTTCGGTTGCTAGCGTTCCAATAACATCGCGTCTGGTACCGTCATACGCCAAAATTCCTTGCTCAGAAGGGATAAAGTCATTCGGCCCAAATCCCAGGACAGTAGCAGTGGCTAACGAACATACGTTCAGTGCGGACCCGTTGTCAACTAATACATCTGGGACCTTCTTCCCGTTACAGACAACAGTGATCTTCAGCGGACGCGTATGATTGTGACCCTCAGGTGTCAGATCTTCATCAGTGAAAGAAAGAGTCTTGGACACCCTAGCCATTGCTACTAAACCAACCAGCTCATCAGATGTAATATCCACAGATACATGTGCAACATTCAACTCTCTTAGTACAACTTGACGGTGCTTTGGGGAAGCCATAAGCAAACCCCAAATTGAAATATTAGCCTGGGTCTTTTTGAGTTGCCGTAAAAGACTCTCATCCTCTTCTTCGCAACTCGGCTTGTTCTGCTTCTGCGCTTCTGCGGCCCTTACGACTTCAGCTGGGTTCTCAGCTCTTAACTCGGCGGGTTTGAAAATTCGCCCACCTCGAGTAACATGGCGGACTTCGTCACATTGATCGTTCAAGAAATCAAAGTTGTCATCATCAAAGCATAGAACATACGGAGCGACATCTGCAACTTCCTCTTCATCACATTGGAGAATATACGGACCAACAGAAGACTCGGCATAGTCATCTTCATCTCCGCCTAGCACATAAGGCTTCTCTTCCTCTACTTCTTCAACTTCCTCGCCAAATGCCAAGACAGTCGGTGAATCGGAAGCGATAGCACAAATCAAGGAAGCGGGGTCAAGGATAGGCTCTTTAGTAAAAACCGCCCCAACTGTAGGTGAAGGGCGCGCAGCATGAGCTGGTAATGGATTCCGGGTAGTGTTTGGCATAAATACAGCAATTTTTTTCGCTTCTATCATGTCCTGAATTTTATGCCTCAATGCCATGCAGTTATCTGTTAGGTGCCCTGTCCCTTGATGATATGCACAATACTGATCTTCAAGCCAATATCTGGGGGGAATAGGTGGGGGAAGTTTTGGTTCTAAGAGAGTGATCTTTTTGTCTCTTAGTAACTTCTTGAGAGCGACAGATAAATGGTAAGGTAGCGGATCAAAATGCCTTGGCGCTTTCCTCATGGGCTGCTCTGTTTCTGCTACAACTCTTCTCATAGGGTGCGCAACAACCACATTGCTAACTTCAGGCTTTGAAACTACCATTGGCTTCTTTCCATTCCTCGGATCAAAAGATGACTTCGCCAGAGAACCCTTCAGCAACGCATCTTCAGTTATGGTTCCTGTCTTGATCAAGTGATTGAAATTAGAATAATACTGCGTCGCCATGAAGTGGTAATACTGCGGAGACAGGTTCTTGACCACAATTTTGATCTGATCTTCTTCAGAAGGGCGGTTAGTCATCTGGGCCGCTTTTCTCCTCCATCTTCTTACAAAAGACGTAAATGTTTCCTGGGGCCCTTGCTTGATCGCTTTCAGATCCCTCTTCGTAACCTCAATTCCTTCTTCCATCGAAAATTGCTCAACAAACTTGTTAGCAATTTCATCTAAAGTTCCAAGTTCTTCGGGTTTCAGATGAAGGAACCACTTCTTAGCTACTCCTGTCAGAGACATCGGAAATACCTTAGCGATCTGCTCTGGAGATAGCCCATACCCTTCTAGATTTGAAATGAACGACCTCAGATGACTCCACGGGCACCCCGTTCCATCATATTTATCAAAGTCTGGCATTCTGAATTTTGGAGGAAGGGTGACACCAGGGAAAAGGGAAAAGTCAGACATATTGATCTTCTTTGGGCCCTTAACCTGCATGCTTTCAACTTGCTGAGTCAACTTTTCAACTTTATCGACCAATTCTTTCTCTTTGCTTGGCTTGACTGGTTGCAGGAGACAGTTCTCCTCTACATACTGCTCGTCATAGAAATCATCTTCGGGGGAGATGACAGACTGAACATGACCTGGAATCACATTGGGAGGGTTTTGGACGACCGGCTGCTTCGAGGTAGCGGTCCTTTCACTTTTCAACTGAGTAACCTCTTCCCTTAGGGTAGATACCTCTCTTGTAAGGTTCCTCATCATGTCTCTCATTTCAGCCAGCATCTCATTTGACTCGGCCATTTGGTTAAGACTAGGGGAGATAAGTGGAAATAAAGCTGGTGGGAGAGGTGAAGAAGATCTACGACTTAGCCTCGACGTAGAAGATTGCCGGGACCAAGTAGGCTGTGAAATGGTAACTTTTTTCGAAGCAATGGCTATTGCTTAACTCAGACTCCTGAAATGGAAGTAAGAACACTAATTTAAATTAAGATAATCGGAAATAATGTTATGCACAAATTGAAACAAAGAATAATACAAACACATCTCTCCTCTGGGTAAGAACCAGCAGTACAACAATTGTAAGAAGGGTCATGACGGCCCATCAGACCTAAACGGATAACCATCACCCTTAGGGTGTTTCAGATAAAAAACCACAGCATAACGGCCTTACAAAAAGGATCATGGCACGGTAAACTCATGGTTTATCACTAACCCTAAAGAATAGTGGTCACACTCAATATTCTGGGCAAAATCCGGCAGCATAACAACTGTACAAGGAGGGTCTCGGCAACCAAGCATAAAGAATATGCCGATAAGGTCAAGATGAAACAGGGCTCTCAGCAAGAACGCACACTCTGGTAGTGATAATGGCAAAGTAGACTCATAATCGACAAGCGGAGCGATCTGATCAAGATCGATCAAAGGATCAAGCTCAGGAAAGATAGATCATGGCTATAAAGATAATGATGTGAAACCAATGATCTGATCATAATCCAAAAGACGGATGGATAAGAAAAATGGATTAGATTAGGAAAGAAAACATAACTATGAAGCAAGCCCTAATCTAGTAATAAATATATATATATATATATATATACATATATATACATATATATACATCCTAACCAGGGGCACCAACCCTAGTCTAATCTAGAGGAGTCAAGGAAGTCTCGACTCAAGACAGACATGTGAGTGTACTAGGACTGCGTCTGTAGCCACATAAAGTGAGCTACCCTAGTCTAAAAAATGGGATAAGGTCCCTAACTCTAGGCTCCACATGTGTAAGCAACACATATGTTCGTCCATAAATGCAAACAAAAGGACCATGCAATATATAGAGAGAGTAATGTCGCGAGGTCCACCTGGCCGGGTGCATAGTTACTTATATGCTGTGACTATCGCCCAGCATACGAACTATGTCCGTTTTACACACAAGGTGTCCAAGTGTTGAGATACTACTGGTGCGGTGGCACTAGAAGGCGGGTATAGCCCTCACGGCTCCTACTTATAGTATCTCTCCGAGAGTAACCTGATAGCATATCCACAGCAGAAAAGTAACCACAAAATAGATAATATATGCAATGGATGAAAGTGAGTGTGTGAGCCCTTGTTTTATTTACGCACCTATTTGGTGCCCCTGGCATTCTAACGGAAAAGATTCCCATTTAAAACGATTTTAGTCCAAATTTCTTCAAAATTAGTACAAATGACATTTTTACAGAGTTAGGCAATGTTCCAAGAACTCCCCAGCAGAGTCGCCAGCCTGTGGACCCCAGATCCCGAGGACGAATGTGGGCATGGGACACGAGGTCCCGCATCCGGTCCTCTAAGATCTCCACAATGTGAAGGAGAGCTCTACCAAAGAACTCTCGAAATAGTGCCACTCACAGCATGGGTGGCGATGTAAATGAGATACATCTCGATTCAAGGACCAGCCCGGAACCGAGATGTACCTATAACAAAGAAGAGTCGCCATCCAAGGAAGTAGGCCCTGGATCCCATGAAATACTCTGTTGCAACGGATAACCAGAGATACAAAAGTCCGTGCCTGATGACGAATGGGGAAGGTGTTACGCGCCCCCAATTCGCCCAAGTGCAAGCACCTGGTCTCTTATGCCATTTTAAATTAATTTTGAAGAGTTTTGGGCTAAAATCATGTGAAATGGGAACGAGTATCCCCGAAGAAACGTCTATCTAAGCATGCATGACCCGGGGATGGGCAAAAGAAAATAAACATCCAAATCCTAACTCACCGCATCTACTCCTAACCCATCACATCTAGGAAATCAATAACATCCGCATGCACAGCTACAGCTAAGCAAGTAATGGCAAATATGATAAGCAGAAAAGCAGTAAATATCTACAGCTAAGCATGTGAGACTAAACGCACAAAGAATAAGCAAGCTGAAAGTAAACACACAAGGAACCAAAGACAAACACACAATAAGCTAAAAGATGCGAGGCAAAGAAAGGATCAGAAAATAGACGGTGTGCGCAAACCCAAAATGCCAGGGAAAATAAAGTGGGACATACGATAGACTCAGGGAGCGATTCTAAAGGAATCGAGCTCAGTGATCCTGATCCGCTAAAGATCGGACAAGTCTCGCGATCGTCATAGCCTATCGTTGGGCTCAGCGAGGACAATCCCTGTGAAGGGGCCACGCTACGTCATCGCCCATCCCAAAACCCGATAGAACGTCGGAAAACCGATAAAACCGGCAAACCACGATCAAAATCGGAAATGAAATGAAAAGAAGGCTCCGAGTGACCTGGCAATCACCATCCTTGCCCATTTTAATTTTTGTATTTTTGAGAAAGGCTTGAAAGATATTTTTAGATACTGAAATGATTTTTTTGAAGGGTTTAAATGATTTTATTGAAAAGTTTGACTGAACTTGGGATGACGATCCCAAGCTGCCTACGTACCCTGTAGAAAGGGATCAAGCGGACGTAGTTCGAAACAGCTTTTCGAAAAACGCTTTGAGTGTTTTTTTTTTATGTTATTTGATTTTTATGTATTTTTATCCCTTTTGATCGAAAGGGGGTTTTGGCTCAAGAGGTTGCCGTCCGTCATCACCTAAACCCGATGGAAACTCCGAAAATCGATGAAGATCTCGAAAACCGAATGAAATCCCAAAATGCAGGAACTCGAAGGAGAAAACGGAACGGAAGGAGCCCCAAAATGGAAGAAAATCCCAAACTCTAAGGAAAGTCGAAAGTGAGGCAAAGGAAGAGTATTACCTGTTTGGAGGGAAATTGCCAATGCAGAGGATTCCTTGGAACTTTAGTGTCGGCACCGGAATGGTGGCCGAGCATCTCCCGGATTGTGACGGTGCCGGATCTAAGCTGGAATTGTCGAAGTTTCTGATCCGATGGCAAGGTTGATGAATCGATTGCCGGAATTTTCAAGGATTGTTGGAATAAATGGCGAGGCGGCTTCGATGGTACAGTTGAAATAGAGAGTTAGATTTGATGGGGAGATGAGACTCAAGTCACTGGAAATGAAGGGAACGGAGGTGAATAAAGCAATAGAGCCGGGTTTTGGTGGTACCGACGGGAGAAATAAATGGTGGAGAAGTGGGTTTTGAAGTGGGTCTGATATGGGTTTGGATTAGGTGAATGGGGCTTCCAGGTTTGGGGTTAGAAAGGATGGTGGATGAAGCAATGGTGAAAATGGGTTTAGATTTTGGGGGAAAAAGAGAAGAGGATATGATAAGGATGGCTGCCGGTGGAAGAAGTGGTGGCTGGAGATTGGGAAGTGTGGCAATGGGTGTCTAAGTGGGTATAGAGGTAAAGGTAGGGTCGGATTTTGGGTTAAAATAGAGGTGTGGATGAGATGGTGTGGTACCCGATCCCGCGAGAGGGGTGGGGCGCGAGCCGCCGCGCTCTCTCTCTTGGTCTCTCGTATCCACGCGATTGGCGTGTGCATTTTAATATTGATTTGAATTCATCTTTCCTGTGAACTTGGGATCACTAAGGCAATCTGAATTCCACACGAAAGAGACTGACAGAGTCGCCACCTAGATATGGGATCTAGGACCCATAATTAACCAGAAATCTAGACTCGCTACCTGGTTACGAGAATGGAAGGTATGGGGAGTTATCCACCACATGCACCATCCCTGCCCGATAATCGGTCTTCGATTCCAAAAGCTAACTCTTTTAAATTTATTTTAAATGGCTCATTCAACTCTATGTTAATGTGCGAACTAAGTGATATGCATCCTATGATCTAATTTCAATGTGAATCCTAGATGTGTATCTTGATTTATTAATTTGTCTGGATTCATTCTAAGTGAAAGTTCTCCTAGAATTCTAATTTCATGGAAAGCCCTAAATGATTTGATTAAGCATTTACAAGAAAATTAATATCCAAAACACCACAATTTGTTGTGGTGCCGACTCGCGGGTGGTATGCCGTCAGACATCCAAGCTGCCTACGTACCCAAGCCTCACTGGGATCAGAGTCGACGTAGTTCGGTGCATTTAAGCTAAGCTACATATGCCTAACTCAACTAGGACACCGATCTAGACGGGATTGACTGTTTCAACAGTTTTAAGAGAAGTTATTTAATTCAAGTTGAGGATTTTATTATCTTAGGATTTCATCGAAGATGCTATATGATCATATCTAAATGCAAGTTGTCCCTTAGACTAATGCAGGTTAGCCTACATCCTAGTTTACTAGGCTTGTCCTAGGGAAAAACTGGATGACTAGTGTAACTTGACCTATGGCACGGTTGCTATACATAGCAAGCGTCCGTGATGAGGCTGGACTCCTAACTCTAGGACTCCCTAAAACTTAGGACACAACACGACACGACACCATTGTTCCTAAATTGGGCTCTAAGGGTTCTTACGACGGAAACCATAATCCAATGGTTCCGAGAGACACGAGATGAATCGAGATGATGAATAGTGTGAGGGAATGGGAAAGATAGAGAAAGGTGCGACTGAACTTGGGAGTGCCAAATTGCCTACGTACCCCGTGATGGGGATCAAGCCACACGTAGTTCCACTGGCGAGGTTGCTTGGATTTTGGAAGACAGAATTGGTATTTGTATCTGGAATCGGGTTTGCATTTGAGCATTGGACTTGAGATTCAGAAACATTGATCTAGCAATGGGATTTTGGAATTGGGAATTTGCATCAAAGAATTGAGCATATAGGAATCATCAAGGGTTTGAATTTTCGGAATTCAAAGTGGGCGGGCTTATGAGATTCGGCCAAATGGATTCAGACATGCGACTCGGATTGTGTTGGGATATTACTTGGTTGGATTGGGTTAATGGTTAGGGTCAAGTGAGTCGGGTCTAAGTTAGGAGCAAACCCGAGACTAGCCATGGTCTAACTAGGAGGAAGCAGGGTACAAACCAGGGTGCGGACCAGGGTGCACCAGGGTGCGAACCAGCAGGGAACCAGGGTGCGAACCAGCAGGGGAACCAGGGTGCAACCAGCAGGGAACCTGGGTGCAACCAGCAGCGAACCTGGGTGCGAACCAGCAGGGAACCAGGGTGCGAACCAGCAGGGGAACCAGGGTGCAACCAGGAGGGAACCTGGGTGCAACCAGCAGCGAACCTGGGTGCAACCAGGGTCTAACCAGAGTGCGAACCAGCAGGGAACCAGGGTGCGAACCAATATCGAACCAGGGTGCGAACCAGTAGGGAACCAGGGTGCAACCAGCAGGGAACCAGGGTGCAACCAGTAGGGAACCAGGGTGCAACCAGCAGGGGAACCAGGGTGCGAATCAGTAGGGAACCAGGGTGCAACCAGCATCGAACCTGGGTGCAACCAGCAGCGAACCTGGGTGCAACCAGGGTCTAACCAGAGGCTAACCAGGGGGAAAACGGACCCTACATGCTTCCTAACATGGTTTTTCTTTTAAAGTAAAAGATATGCATGAAAACAGACCCTACATAGAATTGAAATAAATGCCTACCTCTTTGGAAACCCACTTTGTGTTTGATTTTTCTTTGATGTTAATTCCTTGAAGATGATTCCTTGCTTGATAATGACTGCTTTTGATATATATCACCCAACGTATAAAATCACCCGATCCGGCAAGGATGGCCGAACCCTTGAAGAGATGAGGGAGAGGGATGAATTTTCTAAGAGAGGGGTTCTTTTTTCTTCTCCTGGATGGTGGGATGAGAGGGTATTTATAGGAGAATGGGATAGGAGGTTAGGTGAGGTTAGGTGGTTTTGGATGGTTAGGATGAGAGGATGAGGTTAGGTAAGGTTAGGTGGGGTTAGGTAAGGTTAGGTGAGGTTAGGTGAGGTTAGGTGAGGTTTGGATGGTTAGGATGAGAGGAGAGGTTATGTGAGGTTAGGTGAGGTTTGGATGGTTAGGATGAGAGGAGAGGTTAGGTGGTTTTGGATGGTTAGACCCAGGTCAAGATCTACCATTGATCTAACGATTTACGGAAATCGGGTCTCGGAATGGAATCAGGGTCCGGGCTATGAAGTGACCCTAGCTTATTTTGTCCTGATTGATGATTCGTGAAGTCAGATCAAGATATTAATGACCTAAAACATATAAATCAATGATAGAGGGGGTTCTCACATGGATTTAACACACTAATTTCTTTGTTGATTAAAACAAAACAAAATGGGGTGTCTACAGATGCCCCTCTTTGGTAGAGATGACGTAGTCATTGAATACCAAAGTTAAAAATGACAGAACCATTTTGCGTAGCTTTAATCGACAAAGGACTCTCTAGACACAACGCACCTTAACATAATGCAAAACCTTAGATGAAACCCTAGAACTTGAATAATAATAAAAAAAACTCGATGCGGCGCCGTTCACAAACGGGCAATTAGAGAATGAGATATCATTTTCGAATGGATTCTGAAGGGAAAGGACAAAGATCGCTCTCAAACAGTTTTTAGAAGGAGATGAGATGCCGCTCACAAGCGGGTTCAACGAGGATAAGAAGCATTCCCAAATGGACTTGGATAATGAGGCACCGTTCACAAACGGCCTCAAGGAGGATAGAAAACCATTCACAAATGGACTCGAGAAAAGAGGCACCGTTCACAAACGGGCTCAAGGAGAAGACAAGACCATTCACAAATGGACTCGAGAAATGAGGCACCGTTCACAAACGGGCTCAAGGAGGACGATACCATTCACAAATGGATTCGAGAAAAGAGGCACCGTTCACAAACGGGCTCAAGGAGAAGACAAGACCATTCACAAATGGACTCGAGAAATGAGGCACCGTTCACAAACGGGCTCAAGGAGGACGATACCATTCACAAATGGATTCGAGAAAAGAGGCACCATTCACAAACGGGCTCAAGGATAAGACAAGACCATTCACAAATGGACTCGAGAAATGAGGCACCATTCACAAACAGGCTCAAGGAGAAGACGAGACCATTCACAAATGGACTCGAGAAATGAGGCACCGTTCACAAACGGGCTCAAGGAGAAGACGAGACCATTCACAAATGGATTCGAGAAATGAGGCACCGTTCACAAACGGGCTCAAGGAGAAGACAAGACCATTCACAAATGGATTCGAGAAATGAGGCACCGTTCACAAACGGGCTCAAGGAGAAGACAAGACCATTCACAAATGGACTCGAGAAATGAGGCACCGTTCACAAACGGGCTCAAAGAGGACACGAGACCATTCACAAATGGACTCAGAAAATGAGGCACCGTTCACAAACGGGCTCAAGGAGAAGATGAGACCATTCACAAATGGACTCAGAGAATGAGACACCTGTTCACAAACGGGTTCGAAGAGAAGACGAGACCATTCACAAATGGACTCGAGAAATGAGGCACCGTTCACAAACGGGCTCGAAGAATTTAGGGATTTTTTTATGAACTTGAATTTGACGTAGGAATGGATTTTTATTTTTATTTTTTAATTAAGGATTTGGATTTGATAAATTTTTTTATTTTTGGAAAATGAGGTACCGTCCGCAAACGGGCTCAAGGAGAAGATGAGACCATTCACAAATGGCCTCGAGAAAAGAGGCACCGTTCACAAACGGGCTCAAAGAGGACATGAGACCATTCACAAATGGACTCAGAGAATGAGAAACATGTTCACAAACGGGTTCAAGGAGAAGACGAGACCATCCCCAAATGGCCTCGAGAAAAGAGGCACCGTTCACAAACGGGCTCAAAGAGGGCATGAGATTTTTCATGAACTTGAATTTGACGTAAGATTGGATTTGTTTGAATCGGGGATTGGTTTTGATGAATTTTTTATTTTTGGGAAATGAGGTACCGTCCGCAAACGGGCTCAAGGAGAAGACGAGACCATTCACAAACGGCCTCGAGAAATGAGGCACCTTTCACAGAAGGGCTCAAAGAGGACATGAGATTTTTCATGAACTTGAATTTGACGTAAGATTGGATTTGTTTGAATCGGGGATTGGATTTGATGAATTTTTATTTTTGGGAAATGAGGTACCGTCCGCAAACGGGCTCAAGGAGAAGACGAGACCATTCACAAATGGGCTCGAGAAATGAGGCACCGTTCACAAACGGGCTCGACGACACAAGATAGCTTTGATTGATGAATTCAACAATGAAAAATTTAGAGATTTTTATGAATTTGAATTTGACGTAGGATTGGATTTTTTGAATTGGGGATTGGATTTGATAAATTTTTGATTTTTTGAGAAATGAGGCACCGTCCACAAACGGGCTCAAGGAGGACATGAGACCATTCATAAATGAACTCAGAAAATGAGGCACCGTTCACAAATGGGCTCAAGGAGAAGACGAAACCATTCACAAATGGACTCGAGAGATGAGGCACCGTTCACAAACGGGCTCAAGGAGAAGACGAGGCCATTTGCAAATGGGCTCGAGAAAAGAGGTACCGTTCACAAACGGGCTCGAAGAATTTAGAGATTTTCCATGAACTTGAATTTGACGTAAGATTGGATTTGATGAATTTTTTATTTTTTTGAACTCAATGAAATCGGGGATATTATGGATCGTGCCCGACAAAGATGTTGGAAACTAGGACTTTGACGAATGATGAAACGGCAAACCTTTGGAACGAAGAACCATTACTAGCAAGAATGGATTAGGAACATTTTTATGAAACTTCAACAAGATTTTTCTCAAAGAGACTGCTGGTCTTGTCTTCTGGGGATTTTGATAACTGAAACCTTGAACAAGACATTTGAGATTGGTAATTTAGAACAACGACTCTCTTGGATATTAACATGGAAAAGCGGGATCTGCTTCTTGACAGGTGTTTAGATAAACATTTCTTGACCAGGATAACTAACCGGAAGGGAATTATGAATTTGAATGGTTCATCTTTCTGAGAAATTGGCTCAACCACCATTGCATCTGAGGTTCTTCCAAGCTTAAGGTGCCTTCCTGGGGTATGATCTTTTTACGGAAGCTGGGCTTTCTGATGTTTCTACTTCTGAATTTTTCTGAGCTGATCTTCTTTGAAATGAAGTTGTTTGACTAAATTCTCGAGCTCTTTCAGGTATAATTGCAGGGAGCTACCTAGGCCTGGCCTCCTTCACCAAGACAGTTACATCATTTGGACATAGGAACGACAATTGACTCTTTCTAAAGAGAAAACTTAGATGAAAGGCACTACTCAAAGGATTGAGCAGCCCTGAAGGAGTGAACTTAGAATAATAAAGATTGACTGACTATACTGACAAACATAGTGATGCTTCTGACTTAGTTAATGTTTTGTTTGGTAAGTCTATCCTTTCAAGGAATAGTTTTTCAATTGGTAAACACCGGACTTCTTCCTCGAAACAGTAATGCCTCAAGAATTTAATTACGACCCCTAAGATTGCTTAGCTTCAATGCCCCCAGTTTTGAGGATATCACTTGAATTTGCTTGAACTTCAGTTGATCTTCAGTCTTGATACCGGCTGTTGCCTTCTTATACTGATTCTCTTACCGTGACCAAGTCACCTCTTCAGGGTTTTTAACTTGGCGGACCGCGCTAGCCTTAACTTTTGCCTGAACCACCTTTCTAGGTTTTCGATCCAGCAGGCTATCCCCTTAGCTTTTGCCTAAGCCGCCCTTTCGGGTTTTCAACTTAGCAGGGGAATGATCTTAAATTTTGCCTAGACCGCCCTTTCAGGTTTTCAGTCTAGCAGATCTTCAAACTCCGTTATTTTTCTTATTCATCATCATTTCATTTTTTTATTGTATCTCAGGACCTAGCTCATTAGTTCTGAACACCAGAAGGACTTTTATAGGTAGGATAGGGCTTTTCAAAGAATGGCTTAAGGCTCAACAAAGATTTCGACCGAACCTGTGAACAGGTCGCCTACATATCCCAAGGTAGGAATCAGGTCGTGTGTAGTTCAGGGCGAATGCCCCTAGTTTGAAGATAAATTGTTTGATTTTTTTTTTCCTTTTTTCTTTTCTTTCTGGAACAATTAACTTCTCTTCTTTTGGAACTTGTCCCTCTCTTTTTTTTTTTTGAAAGGATTGAATTTCTTTTCCTTTTTGAATCGACCGAACTCGGTTCAACCGAGTTGCCTACGTACCCCAGTATAGGGATCAGGTCTCGCGTAGTTCGGGGAAATGCCCCAAGTTTGATGGGTTTTCAAGAAAATTTGATTTAGGCTCGAAGGGTTTGCAAATCGGTATTCTTTTGACATTGGGTTTTGATTTTGGGATTTAATCGGCCAAAGGAGGCCTTTCGATGTTCAGATTGGGAATCGATCTAGGTTACTAGAGTCCCTCTGGTACTGATTATTATTTTTTTCTCTTTTGTTTTTTTTTTTTTTCGCGGAGTTTGACGGCATTTCCAGGTAAGAGATAATGGATCTTCTTCTTTCAAGATTCTAATACGTGCTTTTGACTTTCATAGAGCGAAACTTGTTCTTTGACATCCTCCATCTATGGATTCGTACTCTCGATATCTGATGATCACTTTTCATTGTTTGCTTTTGAACTTTTCATCTTGAATTTGTTGGCTTTTTGTTATGAATTTGAGAACCAAGGTCATTGATTGGAAATATGAAAGTTGTTTCCACTCTATGCCCCTTGTATAGCATATATCTTCTCACTTTCTTCCTTTTCTTTGAGCTTTCCATCTATGTCTTGCCCCTGGTATCGGTTGTAGCTTTTCTAGACAATCTTCTTATTCTTGAAATAATTTTATCAATTCTTCACACTCTTTAGAGGGTAATGTATTTTCAATCGGCATTCAATGAATCAAAGTTTCAGTGCCAGTGTTTATCATTTCAATTTCATCTTTGAAAGGTTGGGATTGGCGCTCCTCCTCTCGTTCAAGTAATTGCTGTGACTCAAGTGGAGTTTCATCAATTTTGTCCTCATTTGAAGAGGGAGTCTTATTTTAAGATCAGAAGCACACTTAAGAACAGACACAAGTGAACTTTTTGGAACTGACTGAAATTTTATTTAAACAAAAGCTATTACATCAGACGACCTATCCTGAACATGCTCAGGATTCACAACTCTAAATAAGAAAGGGAAACAGAAGATAACTTGCCTGGACTAGGCATTGACCTTTAACTGTAAGACCGGACTCAACAATTATACTGACCATGATGACTGACTCAACATAAAATAGTAAGTGACTAAAACTTTAACTGCTGCAACTGTTTGGCGTTGAAGGCTCGGCGAAGGCTGGTTCGTTCTGAACATCATCATGGCTGATACTTTCAATTTTGGACAATGATGACTGATTCGCATAGGGAAATGCCCCTAGCTCAATGATTCTGAGAGTGAACTCTGAAGGACTTAGCAAAATAATCTTGAAAAAGGTAGCCCCTAGAGGAGGAACAGACCAGGGGTACAAGCAAGATTGGATTATCTGGACCAGGCATGATCAGATCATGAGAACGCATAATCGAAAGATTGTGAGATTCTGCATCTGCCAGTTAGGGGATGGCATGAAGATACGATCGAATCGTATGACAGAAGAACGAAAGACGCACGATCAAAAGATTAGATGAGATAGCATAAGATTGCTTTCAACGGATAGATCATGAATGACTAATCCTATGAGATCTTTGAAAATTATGGGATTTATATCCTAACCCAAAGGGAAATTTTTTTTTTTTTTTTTCACATTTTATCAGTGTTACCTGAAGGCATCAACCCTAATCCTAATCTATCGGAGTGGAGAGAGAATCTCGACTCATGACTTTGTTCGTGTATCTAAGGACCGATCGTGACCATTGGAAGATGGACCACGGCCTAATCTAGACACCAATGGGTAGGATATCCTAAACTAGGCTCACACACATGATGCACATGTGTTCGTATACTACATGCATGTGTGGGTTAATCTAGGGGTAAGGCCAAGAGTTCCCTTAGCGCGAATCCCTGTTCGATATACTGTACCAGTGTCCGGCGTATCAGTACGTGAACAAGAGATCCGTTTACGTACCATAAAGGTACTAGGCTAAGGGTGGAATGCTTCTCTAGCACAGAGGCACCAGGTGATGAAATCCCAGTCAACCATGCTAGATAACACTCCGTGTTCCTAAAATAGGACGTGTGTGCACGTGAGATGCAAGAGTTTAGATGCAAGTGATGTAAGTGTGTGCAATATGTTTGCGCAATCTATGATGCCCTCAGGTTTTGTTAGGTTAAGTTCGAGTAAAATGTGATGAGAAAATAAAACAAGACAAACTAATCTAACAAGTATAGAGTTTTTATGAGCCAGTTAAATTAAATTCAAATGAATTATCTTTTGAAATTTTAATGAAGTTAGGTGGTCCCCAGCAGAGTCGCCAGACTGTGGTACCCGATCCCGCGAGAGGGGTGGGGCGCGAGCCGCCGCGCTCTCTCTCTTGGTCTCTCGTATCCACGCGATTGGCGTGTGCATTTTAATATTGATTTGAATTCATCTTTCCTGTGAACTTGGGATCACTAAGGCAATCTGAATTCCACACGAAAGAGACTGACAGAGTCGCCACCTAGATATGGGATCTAGGACCCATAATTAACCAGAAATCTAGACTCGCTACCTGGTTACGAGAATGGAAGGTATGGGGAGTTATCCACCACATGCACCATCCCTGCCCGATAATCGGTCTTCGATTCCAAAAGCTAACTCTTTTAAATTTATTTTAAATGGCTCATTCAACTCTATGTTAATGTGCGAACTAAGTGATATGCATCCTATGATCTAATTTCAATGTGAATCCTAGATGTGTATCTTGATTTATTAATTTGTCTGGATTCATTCTAAGTGAAAGTTCTCCTAGAATTCTAATTTCATGGAAAGCCCTAAATGATTTGATTAAGCATTTACAAGAAAATTAATATCCAAAACACCACAATTTGTTGTGGTGCCGACTCGCGGGTGGTATGCCGTCAGACATCCAAGCTGCCTACGTACCCAAGCCTCACTGGGATCAGAGTCGACGTAGTTCGGTGCATTTAAGCTAAGCTACATATGCCTAACTCAACTAGGACACCGATCTAGACGGGATTGACTGTTTCAACAGTTTTAAGAGAAGTTATTTAATTCAAGTTGAGGATTTTATTATCTTAGGATTTCATCGAAGATGCTATATGATCATATCTAAATGCAAGTTGTCCCTTAGACTAATGCAGGTTAGCCTACATCCTAGTTTACTAGGCTTGTCCTAGGGAAAAACTGGATGACTAGTGTAACTTGACCTATGGCACGGTTGCTATACATAGCAAGCGTCCGTGATGAGGCTGGACTCCTAACTCTAGGACTCCCTAAAACTTAGGACACAACACGACACGACACCATTGTTCCTAAATTGGGCTCTAAGGGTTCTTACGACGGAAACCATAATCCAATGGTTCCGAGAGACACGAGATGAATCGAGATGATGAATAGTGTGAGGGAATGGGAAAGATAGAGAAAGGTGCGACTGAACTTGGGAGTGCCAAATTGCCTACGTACCCCGTGATGGGGATCAAGCCACACGTAGTTCCACTGGCGAGGTTGCTTGGATTTTGGAAGACAGAATTGGTATTTGTATCTGGAATCGGGTTTGCATTTGAGCATTGGACTTGAGATTCAGAAACATTGATCTAGCAATGGGATTTTGGAATTGGGAATTTGCATCAAAGAATTGAGCATATAGGAATCATCAAGGGTTTGAATTTTCGGAATTCAAAGTGGGCGGGCTTATGAGATTCGGCCAAATGGATTCAGACATGCGACTCGGATTGTGTTGGGATATTACTTGGTTGGATTGGGTTAATGGTTAGGGTCAAGTGAGTCGGGTCTAAGTTAGGAGCAAACCCGAGACTAGCCATGGTCTAACTAGGAGGAAGCAGGGTACAAACCAGGGTGCGGACCAGGGTGCACCAGGGTGCGAACCAGCAGGGAACCAGGGTGCGAACCAGCAGGGGAACCAGGGTGCAACCAGCAGGGAACCTGGGTGCAACCAGCAGCGAACCTGGGTGCGAACCAGCAGGGAACCAGGGTGCGAACCAGCAGGGGAACCAGGGTGCAACCAGGAGGGAACCTGGGTGCAACCAGCAGCGAACCTGGGTGCAACCAGGGTCTAACCAGAGTGCGAACCAGCAGGGAACCAGGGTGCGAACCAATATCGAACCAGGGTGCGAACCAGTAGGGAACCAGGGTGCAACCAGCAGGGAACCAGGGTGCAACCAGTAGGGAACCAGGGTGCAACCAGCAGGGGAACCAGGGTGCGAATCAGTAGGGAACCAGGGTGCAACCAGCATCGAACCTGGGTGCAACCAGCAGCGAACCTGGGTGCAACCAGGGTCTAACCAGAGGCTAACCAGGGGGAAAACGGACCCTACATGCTTCCTAACATGGTTTTTCTTTTAAAGTAAAAGATATGCATGAAAACAGACCCTACATAGAATTGAAATAAATGCCTACCTCTTTGGAAACCCACTTTGTGTTTGATTTTTCTTTGATGTTAATTCCTTGAAGATGATTCCTTGCTTGATAATGACTGCTTTTGATATATATCACCCAACGTATAAAATCACCCGATCCGGCAAGGATGGCCGAACCCTTGAAGAGATGAGGGAGAGGGATGAATTTTCTAAGAGAGGGGTTCTTTTTTCTTCTCCTGGATGGTGGGATGAGAGGGTATTTATAGGAGAATGGGATAGGAGGTTAGGTGAGGTTAGGTGGTTTTGGATGGTTAGGATGAGAGGATGAGGTTAGGTAAGGTTAGGTGGGGTTAGGTAAGGTTAGGTGAGGTTAGGTGAGGTTAGGTGAGGTTTGGATGGTTAGGATGAGAGGAGAGGTTATGTGAGGTTAGGTGAGGTTTGGATGGTTAGGATGAGAGGAGAGGTTAGGTGGTTTTGGATGGTTAGACCCAGGTCAAGATCTACCATTGATCTAACGATTTACGGAAATCGGGTCTCGGAATGGAATCAGGGTCCGGGCTATGAAGTGACCCTAGCTTATTTTGTCCTGATTGATGATTCGTGAAGTCAGATCAAGATATTAATGACCTAAAACATATAAATCAATGATAGAGGGGGTTCTCACATGGATTTAACACACTAATTTCTTTGTTGATTAAAACAAAACAAAATGGGGTGTCTACAGATGGTTTTTTTTTGAAATGAAGGGAGAAGGGGTTGCAAATGGAAGAAAACCCAAGTGGGTTTAATGGGTAAGAGAAAATGGTGGTGGATGGTGGCCGGAGCAGACGGTCGGCAGGACCGAGGTTGGGGAAAATGACCCCAAACCTCCCTCTATCTCTCTCTCTCTCTCTCTCTCCCTCTCTGTTTTTCCCCTTTTTCTTTTGAATGGGGTAATGGTGGTGGAGGGAGGAGAAGAGATGGGTTTTCGAAGTGGGTTTCGGTTTTTGGAGGTGGGGAAGATGGGTTTCGGCTTTGGTGGTTGAGGAAGGTGTAGGTGGAGGACGGTGGGGGATTTTCGAAGGGTTGGGTGGTGGTGGAGCTGGAGGTGGAGGATGGTGGAGGTGGGTGGAGGATGGTGGATGGGTTTCAGATTTTTTAAGGTGTAAAAAAAAAGGGTTTCGATTTTGGGTTTGGAGGAAGGTGGAGGTGGAGATGGAGGTAGAGGACGGTGGTGGTGGTGCCGGATTTTCGAAATACAGAAATGGGTTTCGGTTTTTGGGGTTGGGGAAAATGGGTTTGGGCTTCGGTGGTTGGGGGAGGTGAAGGTGGAGGATGGTGGAGGACTTTCGAAGGGTTTTGGTGGCTGTTGGTGGTGTGGGTGGTGGTGGTTGTTGAGGATGGTGGTTGTGGATGACGGTGGTGGCGGAGATGATGGCCGGAGGTGGCTCGGCTCCCTCCCTCTCTCTGCTTGTCTCTTGCGGCTCCCTCTCCCTGTTACTCTCCCCCTCTCTGTTTTGCAGAGAAATGGGTTTTCCCTTCTTTTTTTTTAGAAGGGTTTTGAAGGGAGGCTGAGGGTGGTTTTTTATATAGCTAGGGTTGAAACCCTCTTTCAATCTTAGCCATCCATTCCCTTTTTTGATGAATTGGATCATCCCCACCCTTGATTCCTTATCCCTCTTGCCCTAATTCTATCTTAGAAACCCTAAAACCTAGAGTGCCTAGCTGATCCAAACCCTACACCTAATCTCTTTAATCTAATGGCCTATGTTTGTGGCTTGTAGAGAAAGAAATGCAAGCTTCCAAAAATGCCCTCCTGAGAGGAGGATTTTACACTTTTATCAACATCCCTATTACCCCCTTTTTCTTTTTCTTCTTTTGCTTTAATGGGCACCCATGCTCGGCTATCCCACCCCTTTTTTATAAAGAGCAACATATATTTGCCCTCTCTTTCTTCCATGGACAACCTTTTTTAGCGTACTTTCTACGCTTAAAGGGGGGAAATGATATTGACAAAACCATATTTTGATTTTTGCACAAACTCGACTTGTCTTTTCTTCATGATATCCCTTGGGAACTGTGATGACCATTGACGAATTTTTTTGAACACCGAGACGAGAAACAAGATGGGCTAGCGAAAATGCTATTTGGAGCTTAGTGGAACAAATGGGAGAACGCTAATACCAAAACTCACTGGTATTTTGTAACTCTTTCAATTTTTTGCGAAAATGAGATAGAGGATCAGGGCAATTGAACAGAGGATGCCGATGGGGTTCAGAGATCACCCAGGCTTTCAAACGATTTCCAAAATATATGGAAATGGGCATTTTTAGGGTTTTCGGGTTTGATTTTTCAAAAAATTTTGAGATTCGGTTCCGGGATCTCGACTCAACTTCGGGATTGGGATTTTATTCGATTTCGAGAATTTATTCAATTTTGGGGAAAATGGTCCGGTCAAAATGGGGTGTCTACAACATCACAAAACAGGACACTTCTTCGTCAGTAATACACTGGCACTGAAAGTTTATGGGTAGCACCCCTTCCTCTATGATGTATGACTGGGGAGTCCAATCCTGGTATAGGTTCTGTTGACCTGGCTGGGTGAAATGAAAGGAAACTGGTTCAACAAATGGGTGAAGTCAGTTAGGTCTGACTCCTGTCATGGAAATGACAAACACTAACTTTAGTGTGAGGCAATCTTGTTGAATGTTATAGACAAGTTGAAACAAGAGATAATACAAACACATCTCTCCCTGTGGTAAGAACCAACAGCATAACAAATGTAAGAAGGGTCATGAAAAGATAAACACATGATTTATCAATAACCCTAAACGATCGCAATCACACTGAAAATGTGTTTGGTAAAATTCGGCAGCATGACGGCCACACAAAGGGACCCCACAAGTCATCATTAGGGTATATGGATAAACTCGGTAGTATAGGACTCCCATCAAGGATACTTGCACTCAAATGATGGTGGCAAAATAGGCTCAGGAGTGAAAAACAGAATATGGTCATCAGAGGGATGTGAGGGACTGACCATGAATGACGACATTTAGAGATGGGTTGAATTTGCAACCAAAAGATCGAAGGATAGATCGTGACCATAAGAATGATGATTAGAAGCCATCGATCTGATCATAATCTAAAAGAACGAATAGATACGGATAATTGATTAGATTAGGAAGGAAAACCTAACTAAGAAGTAAACCCTAATCTAACAATGAAAAACACGGATCAATTTTAAAGACCAATAGATCAAGGAATAGATTATGGATAAAGAACCAATAATCTAATGATAATCCACAGAATGGATAAATAGAAAAAAATGATTATATTACGAAAGAGAACCTAACTAAGGGGTAGGCCCAAATCTAAATATCAATGTATAGGATATAGATCAATGATACAAGATACGAGTCAAATGTATAGTAAAAGGAGTCAAAGGATAGACTATAGCCATAATGATGGCGAGTAAGAGCTATAGACCAGATTTATATCGGAAAGATGAATTGATATAATTGATTGGATTAGATAGAGAGTCTCCACTAAATAAGAAGGCCCTAATCTAATAATAAATAAATAAATAAATATATATATATATATATATATATATAAATATATATATATATATATATATATAAATATATATATATATCCTAACCAGGGGCACCAGCCCTAAATATAATTCCTCAGAGTCAAGAAGCTTGACTCAAGACAGACATGTGAGTGTACTAGGACCGCGTTGTAGCCACATAAGGTGAGCTACAATAGTCTAAAAATAGGATAACGCCCCTAAATTTAGGCTCCAACATGTGTAAGTAACACATGTTCGTCTTTATATGAATGCAATATATATATATATATATATATATATATATATATATATATAAGCATATGCAGATCCTAATTGGGTTTCACTGAGTCACCAAATATATCCATATACATAATATATGAAAAATGAAAGTAGGGCTCCGGACTCAAGGTAATGACATCCCATCTGGCATGTACTGTATCTATCCCATGCATAATAAAATCAATAAAAGAAAAATAAAAATAAAATGATGTACGTTGTGCAGTGTGTGAATCCCTTGTTTTAAACACCTATTTGGTGCCCCTGGATTCTAAGCGATTAAATTCCCATTTATAATGATTTTAGCCCAAAATTCTTCAAAGTTAGTAACAAATGGCATTTTAACAGAGTTAGGCAATATCTTGAAAGAATTCCCCAGCAGAGTCGCCAGCCTGTGGACCCCGATCCGAGAGAGGCGGGGGACGAGCCTCACACGAGTCTGTCTCAGGATCATCCACGTGAATGGAGAGCTCTACCAAGGAACTCTCGAAAGAAGTGCCTCTCACAGCATGAGTGGCGATAAAAGGTGAGATACCTCTCGATTCGGGGACTAGCCCAGATTCGAGGCGTACCTTAAACAAAGAAGAGTCGTCATCTAAGGAAGTGGGCCATGGATCCCATACTATGCTCTGTTGCAACGGATAACCAGAGATATAAAAAGAAGGTTGGTGCCTGGTTACAAATTTGGAAGGTCCGAAGAGCACCTCGTCCGCCCAAGTGCAAGCACCTGGTCTCTTATGCCATTTACTTATTGATTTTGAAGAATTTTGGGCGAAAGTCATATGAAATGGGAACGAATATCTCCGAGAAGACGTCTTTCTAATCATGCATGTCTTGGAGATGATTAATAAGCACACATAAAAGAAATGAAATAAGTGTCACCTGAGAATAACTAGGTTATGAATGTCATACCTAATTGGTGTCTGAGTTCTGGTGTGCAAACACATGCATGCTATAGCTAAAGGTATAGGATATGTACATGAAAGTAAGAAAACCCAGCAAAACACACAACACAAATCAATTCTATACATGACTGGGCAAGACAAATCCTAAAACTATAATGCAGGACTTGACTAGGACCAGAATGACCATCCACCCTGGCTGCACTACGAATCTCAGCCTCGGGAAGAATCAGAGTCAACGTAGTTCGATGACCTATTCTAAACTACGATGCCTAACCATCTAGAACCGCTATCCCAGACTCGATCCACTAGACTCGACTGATTTTTAAAGCTTTTTGCACAATTGTTTAAATTCCTATGAATTGTAATTTTTAGGACTCTCTATATGCCCTAACTAATGCAAGTTGGTTAGTCTTAAGCTAATGCAGGTGGGCCCTACATCCTATTGTAGACACCCCTTTTGACCGGACCCAAGTTCGTAGTGTTCGTGCGAGACCTCGTCAAATTAGTGAGTTGAGGTCTTGAATTCTGTCCTAAGCTGGGTTAGGATCCCACCGAGGTCCCCGTAAAGTTTCGGCAAAATTTGCCGAAAAATGGCAAACAGGACGAGCCGAGAAGGAGGCGTAGTATAAGTGTATAAGGGGGTGAGTTATCTGCAGAGTAGAATATCCAGGTAAGAAGGGAGTGAGTTATCCTATGATGGGCACGCCCAAGCCGAATAAGACAAATCTGGCCGGCGCGCCTCATCAATTCCCGCGCGCTTTATCAAGTGGGGGTGCTGTGGGACCCGATCCCGCGAGAGGGGTGGGGCGCGAGCCGCCGCGCTCTCTCTTGGTCTCTCGTTTCCACGCGATTGGCGTGTGCATTTAATTTTTGATTTGAATTCGTCTTTCATGTGAACTTGGGATCACTAAGGCAATCCGAATTCCACACGAAAGAGACTGACAGAGTCGCCACCTAGATGTGGGATCTAGGACCCGAAATTAACCAGAAATCTAGACTCGCTACCTGGCTACGAGAATGGAAGGTATGGGGAGTTATCCGCCACATGCACCATTCCTGCCCGATAATCGGTCTTCGATTCCAAAAGCTAACTCTTTTAAATTTATTTTAAATGGCTCATTCAACTCTATGTTAATGTGCGAACTAAGTGACATGCATCCTATGATCTAATTTTAATGAGAATCCTAAATGTGTATCTTGATTTATTAATTTGTCTGGATTCAATCTAAGTGAAAGTTCTCCTAGAATTCTAATTTCATGGAAAGTCCTAAGTGATTTGATTAAGTATTTACAAGAAAATTAATATACAAAACACCACAATTTGTTGTGGTGCCGACTCGCGGGTGGTTTGCCATCAGACATCCAAGCTGCCTACGTACCCAAGCCTCACTGGGATCAGAGTCGACGTAGTTCGGTGCACCTAAGCTAAGCTACTTATGCCTAACTCAACTAGGACACCGACCTAGACGGGATTGACTGTTTCAACAGTTTTAGGAGAAGTTATTTAATTCAAGTTGAGGATTTTATTATCTTAGGATTTCATCTAAGATGCTATATGATTCTCATCTAAATGCAAATGGTCCCTTAGACTAATGCAGGTTTGCCTACATCCTAGTTTACTAGGCTTGTCCTAGGGAAAGATTGGGTGACTAGTGTAAGTAGACCTATGGCACGGTTGCTATACATAGCAAACGTCCGTGATGAGGCTGGACTCCTAACTCTAGGACTCCCTAAAACCTAAGACTCCCTAAAACTTAGGACACGACACGACACCGGTGTTCCTAAATTGGGCTCTAAGGGTCCTTACGACGGAAACCGTAATCCAACGGTTCCGAGAGACACGAGGTGAATCGATTTCAGTTCTTGAGGTTAGTGAAAAAAGGGATGGAAGAGATGATGAAATAGTGTGAGGGAATGAGAAAGATGGAGAAAGGTGCGACTGAACTTGGGAGTGCCAAATTGCCTACGTACCCCGCGATGGGGATCAAGCCACACGTAGTTCCGCTGGGGAGGTTACTTGGATTTTGGAAAACAGAATTGGTATTTGGATCAGGAATCGGGTTTGTATTTGAGCATTGGACTTGAGATTCAGAAACATTGATTTAGCAATGGGATTTTGGAATTGGGAATTTGCATCAAAGAATTGAGCATATAGGAATCATCAAGGGTTTGAATTTTGGGAATTCAAAATGGGCGGGCTTATGAGATTCGGCCAAATGGATTCAGACATGCGACTCAGATTGTGTTGGGATATGACTTGGTTAGGCAAAAGGGAGGAAGTTCTATTAGGTGTAAACGGGCATTAGTAGAATAGGGGAATGACTCGGTTGTGACATGGAAGGCCGCCACTTGGTCGAATGCGACTCGGTTGCATTGGGATGGGTTGATTAAGGAATTGGATTGAGTCAACTAAGGGGAGAGTCCAATCGGTTAAAGAGGTTGAGCATACTCGACTAGAGAGTTGGGTCAACTCGACTAGGGAGGTTGGCTAGAGTTGACTCAGTTGAGCTGGGTTGGGATCCCACTTGGTTGGATTGTATTGGGGCGATTTGACTTAAGCTGCAGGTGGCCTGGCTGGGTTAGATTTAATGTAACCAGATTTATGGATAAATGGTGTGCCTCAGTGAGTGGACAAAGGTATGGCTTGGGTTGATGTGACTCGGTTATAGGGTTTAAGGCTTATGGGTATGGGGTTTAGTGAGTTGGGTCTAAGTTAGGAGCAAACCCGAGACTAGCCATGGTCTAACCAGGAGGAAGCAGGGTACAAACCAGGGTGCGGACCAGGGTGCACCAGGGTGCGAACCAGCAGGGAACCAGGGTGCGAACCAGCAGGGGAACCAGGGTGCAACCAGCAGGGAACCTGGGTGCAACCAGCAGCGAACCTGGGTGCAACCAGGGTCTAAACAGAGTGCGAACCAGCAGGGAACCAGGGTGCGAACCAGTATCGAACCTGGGTGCAACCAGCAACGAACCTGGGTGCAACCAGGGTCTAACCAGAGGCTAACCAGGGGGAACCAGGGTGTGAACCAGGGTACGAACTAGAGTACAACCAGGGGCTGGCCAGGGTGCGAATTAGTAGGGAACCAGAGTGCGAACCAGCAGGGAACCAGGGTGCGAACCAGCAGGGAACCAGGGTGCAACCAGTATCGAACCTGGGTGCAACCAGCAGCGAACCTGGGTGCAACCAGGAGCTAACCAGAGGCTAACCAGGGGGAAAGCGGACCCTACATGCTTCCTAACATGGTTTTTCTTTTAAAGTAAAAGATATGCATGAAAACAGACCCTACATAGAATTGAAATAAATGCCTACCTCTTTGGAAACCCACTTTGTGTTTGATTTTTCTTTGATGTTAATTCCTTGAAGATGATTCCTTGCTTGATAATGACTGCTTTTGATATATATCACCCAACGTATAAAATCACCCGATCCGGCAAGGATGGCCGAACCCTTGAAGAGATGAGGGAGAGGGATGAATTTTCTAAGAGAGGGGTTCTTTTTTCTTCTCTTGGATGGTGGGATGAGAGGGTATTTATAGGAGAATGGGATAGGAGGTTAGGTGAGGTTAGGTGGTTTTGGATGGTTAGGATGAGAGGATGAGGTTAGGTAAGGTTAGGTGGGGTTAGGTAAGGTTAGGTGAGGTTAGGTGAGGTTAGGTGAGGTTTGGATGGTTAGGATGAGAGGAGAGGTTATGTGAGGTTAGGTGAGGTTTGGATGGTTAGGATGAGAGGAGAGGTTAGGTGGTTTTGGATGGTTAGACCCAGGTCAAGATCTGCCATTGATCTAACGATTTACGGAAATCGGGTCTCGGAATGGAATCAGGGTCCGGGCTATGAAGTGACCCTAGCTTATTTTGTCCTGATTGATGATTCGTAAAGTCAGATCAAGATATTAATGACCTAAAACATATAAATCAATGATAGAGGGGGTTCTCACATGGATTTAACACACTAATTTCTTTGTTGATTAAAACAAAACAAAATGGGGTGTCTACAGGTGCTGATATCAGCACCCTTATTTTGATATAAAATAAAAATAAAAAAGAACGAAGGGGGATCTCATTTTTTTTAAAGAGAGAGAGAGATTGCCGGAGCTCCGATCGCTCTGCACCACCATCTCTCCATTCCAATCCCCGACTCCTCTTCTTTCTCTTCTTCTTCCAGCTTCCTCCACCTCCATTAAACCCAAATCCTCATCGAGAACCTCCAAACTCCGGCCGATCATTGCTACCTCCGAGATCTGAGATTTGAGATCTGAGAAGAGAAAAACGGAGAAGAAGAAGGAGATTTTGAGAGAAAATCTCAGATCTGGATCTGAGATTTTCAGAAATTAAGGAGGGTTTTTCTTGATTTTTCGTGAAGAAGGGCAGAGGGGAGAAAAAGAGAAACGGAGAGGGAGAGAGATAGAGAGAGATTTTTTTTACCACCTCCGACCACCTTCTTCCCCGGCACCCACTCCGGCCGACCACCACCTTCATTGCCCCACCACCAACCTCCATTTTTTTTTTTTACAGCCACAACCATCATCCACCCCTATTTCGGCCATCTACACCTCCACCTACCCACAACCACCATCTCTGTTGCATCTCAGATTTTGGACCTCTCATTTTCGTTTTCTCAGAGAGAGAGAGAGAGAGAGAGAGCAAAGAGGAGAGAACCGAAAACCTAACCCTACTTTTCTTTTTATTTCTCCGGCAAGGACTCTTCTTCTCCAACCGATATTGCCGGAGCTCCGGCGTGCAATATTTCTCCTCCAAAGTGTCTGTTCTTCCTCATTCAGTTCGGATTTGTTAATTTCTCTATCTTAAACCCTAAGTATTCTTCATCTCAAGCTTTTGAAACCCTACTTTTCCTTTTCCCTTTCTTCTCTGATCCATCACCGGCGAGATTCCGGCCGGATTCTAGCCGGCATTTTCCTCTGATTTTCTTTGTAGTTGAGCTTTTAAGTTGCTGATTACCTCCATTAGGGGCTTTGGATCTATTGTTTTACTCCTTTCGCAAACCCTAACTTCGTTTTCTTTATTACCTGAAAATCTAGATCTGGTGCTTTCTATTTTGATCTGTAGTCTTCAAAGGTTTTTATCATCATATTCTACAAGATTCAGGTGGTTACGAAAGAATAAGAAGCTATGGAAAATTCTCAAGGGATTAGGCTGTTGATTTCAAAAGCAAAGGCAAAGAGAGAAAAAGGGTAACGTAGAACAGAGAACAAGGTAATTTTCAGTCTATTTGGCATTTAAAAAGTTTTGCCATTCTTTTTGTGTGGCTACTGTTGATTATTTTCAGAATTGTATGATTTTTGCGTGTTTTTTTTATCTTCTATGATTTCTATTGCTAAGTTTTGTTTATTCTGATTGAAATCTTCTCGTTATGACACATATTCTGAGTGATCGGATCTGGATCCTGAGTCATTATAATTAGAATTTCCATGTTATTCTTCATCTTTGTAATGTCAAGATTTGGACAGAGGTTCATGTAATTTGGTTTTTGGCTTACCTAGTGTGATAATCGAGGTTTAAGTCATCAAGGAGACATACACGGTCTCATTAGTGGTAATTGCTTCCCCTTTGTGAATAGGAGGCACACCTTGCCTCATCTTATGCCCTCAATCGCGTTAAAATTGTTGTTCTTTCTTTTGTTTATATTGAAATCTGCAATGAAAAGGATGAGTGTGGTGTTTAAATTTGATTTGTGTTGAGGTCGTGGTTTCAGTTCCCGAGGAGAGTTTTGGGGCGATGAAGGCGTTAGCCCAAGCCCATCATTAGAGGGTCTTACCTGGTTGTGGTAGTACCCTCTTCTCTCTTCTTCTCCTTTCAGGTACCTTTAAATCTTAGATGACTCTTTCTCTTGAAAGGGCGATGAAGGCGTTAGCCCAAGCCCATCCTTAGGGGACTTGCTCAGTCCAAGTAGAGCTCCCCTTCTTTCATCGTTAGCCCAAGCCCATCATTAGAGAGACTTACCTGGTTGTGGTAGTACCCTCTTCTCTCTTCTTCTCCTTTCAGGTACCTTTAAATCTTAGATGACCCTTTCTCTTGAAAGGGCGATGAAGGCGTTAACCCAAGCCCATCCTTAGGAGATTTGCTCAGTCCAAGTAGAGCTCCCCTCCTTTGTATAGTAAACTTTACTAGTCTTTTAGACACTGATAGAAATTAGACCCCTACGAGGAGACATGCTATGTCTCATTAGGCCATGCTCCTTTGGAGTCAAGCCTCATTTAGAGCCTACCCTCAGGGAGGTTGCCTTGATTTTGATAGATAGTGTACCCCTAGGAGGCATGCCTTGCCTCATTTGTGGAACCCCTATTTGGAGACAAGCCTTGTCTCATTTGAGGGTTTCCTTTTTTTAGAAGGCTTACCTAGCCTTATATTAGAGCATCTCCTTTTAGAGAGTCCTCGACTCATTGCCCCTTTAAGTTGTAGTATTAGAGAGCCTTTGGCTCATTTGTCTTCTTTAGTGATTTTTATTAGAGAGTTGTTGACTCACTCATCCTTCAGATAGTGTTATTAGAGTCTTTGACTCAGTTGTCTTTAATAGTCTTGCTAGAGAGTCTTTAACTCATTTGTTTTTCTTAGTGGCTTTATTAGAGAGTCCTTGACTCATTTGTCCTTTTAGGAGTATTATTAGAGAGTCTTTGACTCATTTACCTTTGCTCTTGATAATGTTTTTAGTAAGGAGTTTCTCTTTAGTTTCGTAGTCATTTCTTCTTCTTTAGAAACTAGCACAGTCTCATTAGAGCTTTACCTTTCGGGATCTTAGATCGTTTTCTCGTCTTTGGCGTTAGTTTACCTGGTTTATGGGTTTTCCCTATTAGCCATAGGGTTTGGCCCTAGGGTTTTGCTTTGTATATTCCCTTAGTCTTTGACCAAAAGGGTGAAAACTCTTTAAACTTCAAAAACATTGGAAAAAGCTTTAAAATCCAAAAAACATTGAATATTTTAAAACTCAAAAACATTAGAAATTTAAAACATAAAAAACATTTGAAAAACGTTTAAAAAGCCTAAAGTGTTGAGTGTTTTAGAAGTAATAATTAGGAGAGTTCGTTTCGAACTACGTTGGCTTGATCATCTTCTACGAGGTACGTTGTGCAGCTTGAGATTCATATCCCAAGTCCAGCCAAACTTTTGTAAATAGCATTTTAAATCTTTTTGAATAAACGACCTTTAAAACCTTGTTTTTAAAAGATCTTCCTCTAGAGTTAGGAGTTTCTCCTAGATAGAGAGTTTTAGAGTTAGGAGTTCCTTTTGATAGGTTGTTTGATTGTTTGTTTGTTGTGTGCTTGTTTTAGAGTTAGGGGTCTGTCCTAGAGTTATAGGAATGCCTCCGTCCGGTCAGTCAGCGATCCACATCGCCGAGTGATGACTAGAGTAGGATACGTTAGTTCACCCTTTGTTTTCCTTAGGAAACACAGCCTAGTTACACATAGGTTGTAGGAACCACCTGCATTAGCTTAGGGCTAATCTGCATTTAGTTAGGGCATATAGGGTGTCCTAAAATACACAATTCATGGAAATTTAAATAATCGCTCAAGAAGCTTTAATAACTAGTCCGGTCTTTTAGATCGAGTCTAGGATTGAGGTCTAGGTGTCTTTAGGCATCATAACTTAGAATAGGCGCGAAGAACTACGTTGTTCTGATTCTTGCGGAGGCGGGGATACGTAGGCTTCTTTGGATGAATACCAGACCATCCGAAGACTCGGGCTAAATCGTTTAGAGTCTTAGGATTTGTTGTGTTGTTATTGTATGTTTTGATGTGTTTTCTTATTTTTTTGTACTGATCCTATACCTTTAGCTGTAGCTTGCATGTGTATGTCCACCAGAACTTAGACACCAGTTAGGCATGTCACTCACAACCTAGTTGTCATTAGGTGACACATCTTTTATCTTACTTTATGTGTGCTTATTATTTCATCCCCGAGTCATGCATGATTAGGTAGACGTTCACTCGGGGATATTTGTTCCCATTTCACATGATTTTTACCCAAACTTCTTTGGAGTTAATGAAAATGGCATAAGAGACCAAGTGCTTGCACTTGGACGAATTGAGGGTGCTCCTCGGACCTTCCTCATTCGTAATCAGGCACGAGCCCATATATATTTCTGGTTATCCATTGCACAGAGGATTTGATTTTAGGGCTCCATGGCATATCCATGGATGGCGACTCTGAGTTATTTTAGGTACGTCATGGTTTGGGGATTTATCCTTGGATCAAGAGGTATCTCTTTCTTTTTATGTCGCCACTCGTGTTATGCTATGAGGGTGGCATCCGTTTTGAGAGTTCCTTGACAAAGCTCTCATTTACGTGGATGATCCAGAGGATGTAGGGACTCGTTTCTCATCCTTCTCGGATCGGGGTCCACACTTATGTGTATCTAGGCTGTGCAATCTAATGAAAACCATTGGCTGACTATATGCTTCCTAGTCTAGCCATCGGTTCGACTAAATGTCTAACTGATCGACTCGAGGCCTCCTAACTCTAGGGACACTTACACGACAGGACACACCATATCAATACAAATCAGGACAGCCTCCTAACTCTAAAACACCCCAAACAGCTAGGACAGACTCCTAACTCTAGGAGAAGATCTTTTTAAAAAAGTTTTAAAGAAGTTTTGTATTTTTTTGAAGGTTTGAAATATTTATTTTTAAAGGTTTGGCTGGACTTAGGATATGAATCCCAAGCTGCATTACGTACCCTGTGGAAAGGGATCAAGCCAACGTAGTTCGGAAAAGATTCTCCTAACTACTCTGAATGACTCAAGATTTTTAAGATTTTTGGTTTTTGAAATATTTTTGTTGTTTTGACACAAGAGGACATAATTCTATCATCATAAGAGGAGGACAGACTCCTGATATCCCGCAAAGGTTGGACAACATCCTATGCTTTGCGGAGGAAGAAGACAGAATCACGACTTTGCAAGGGTTGGACAGCATCCTATACCTTGCAAGAGTGGATAAAAACACATGATTTGATTAGAGGTTGGAAAGAATCCTAACCCCTATGATGATAGGACTGACTCATGAAAGACTGACTCTCTAACTAAGGACAGACTCCTATGCTAAAGAACTAACTCTCAAACTGGTGACTCTAAGAGAGGTACTAAAGAGACATGGCATGTCTCTTAGGGATGGACTTACTAATGAGACAAAGCTTGTCTCTAAAGGATATAACTTTCTTTGCATGAGACATAGCCTGTCTCCCTGAGGGTAAGCTTTTCTACGAGACAAAGCATGTCTCTCTGAAAGAGTTTGACTTTCTATGAGACAAAGCATGTCTCCTAACAAGATAAGACATTTCTGCACGAGACATAGCTTGTCTCCTAATAGGGTAAGACATTCATGTTGAGACATAGCTTGTCTCCCTAAAAGGGTTTGATTTTTCTGTTGAGACATAGCTTGTCTCTCTAAAATGATGATAACCACTCAAATAAATGAGACACTGTAGACACCCCATTTTGCTCTGCTTTGATTAAAAAAGAAATTAGGGTTTCGCTGTCAATTTTTCAGTGTTTTCTATTCCGGTGTTCGTCCCTTACGCTTTCTCAAATCTTTCTGGTCATTTCTGCAATGTTCTGATTTTTTCCGCTAAAGTGCGGAGAAGGGTTATTCGTGAGAATCCGAGCAAGGGAGAATTTGTACCCGTTTGGTGGGCCCGCATTGAACATTTGTTTAAAATTGAATCAACCGGGGGCCCACATTGAGGGGCCCACATTGTGGGGCCCACGTTGTGGGGCCCACGTTGTGGGGCCTCAATGGGGCCTCTTGTGAGGCCTCTTATGAAGAGCAATGATGGTAGCTCTCCACTAAGACAACATGATGGGCCCTCCACTAAGAACAATAATGATGGATTCTCCACTAAGAAACATGATGGGCCCTCCACTAAGAACAATAATGATGGATTCTCCACTAAGAAACATGATGGGCCCTCCACTAAGAACAATAATGATGGATTCTCCACTAAGAAACATGATGGGCCCTCCACTAAGAACAATAATGATGGATTCTCCACTAAGAGGGACAACATGATGAGCTCTCCACCAACATATCTCTCTCTCTCTCTTTCTCTCCCTATATATATCTTCCTTCCCATCCATAAAAAAAAAAGAGAGAAATTTATCTTCCATTATCTCTTTCTCTTCCATTATCTCTTCTAATCACTCCCTCCAATCCCTTTCCTCAATATATTCTTCCATCCCTCTCCCTAATATTCTTCTTCCATTATCTCTTCACTCCCTCAATCACTCCCTCTAAACACTCCAGAGAAAGCGAAAGACGGCAGAGCGGATCGGCGGCGGCAGGATTTTTTATATTTTTTTGGATTGGGCGGAGATCTTCACCACAGGTAGGTGCATTGTTCTCAAAATATTTCTGTATTTTTCCGAATTTTTCTGATCTTTTCTGCAAATTGTGTTTTAAAAATGGAAAACTCTTCAAAAAACATCTTTTGACGAAGAAAAATTAAATTATATAACAAACAGATTCTAAAATTAATGAAATTTCGTGGAAAAATAATATGTTACTGATTCATTTTACCATGAATTTATAAAGATTTTTGGAGTTTATTTGGTATATTATTTAATATTTTCTTTGAAACTTATCAGATTTTAGGAGAATTTTTACTAACATCAGATCATCATTAAAATTCATAAAATTTTTACAGTAGTCTTATCTTCCATATTACTTGTTACTGTAAACTTTTCGTGTTATTTGGATCTGTTTTAATATGGGATGTAGTGTTAATTTATAATCTGGTCTGGAAATTGTAAAATCCGAAATTGGTAGTAAATAATTTCTAAAATTCATGAAAATCTCACTGCATGCTATTTTGATTCATATAGTATTTCTGTAGAAATTTCATAGAATTTAGAGTTGTATTTCTACTAGTTTATGTGTTAATTGTGCAATCTGGACATTTAATGGATTAATCAAGATTAAATGTGAATTTAATGTAAAAATATGCAAAACTCATCCTGTAAGCTACATACATTTTCATCTTGCTGCTGTAGAAATTTCAAATCATTTCGAATTTATTTGCAACAATTTCACTTGTAAAACCGCTCATATGCTTAAAATTGATAAAATCCATGGAAAATTCGAAATTAATTGAAAATCATATAAAAATTCCTAAAGAACTTTAAAATTCTGTCACATGTTCACTCCTTAATCCATTAAAACAGAAATTTTAGGATCTTTAGATTTTCCTGGAAAAATGGCCAGTGCATCCATAATCGTATCCCAATTGCAACTTGATCTTTGACAATTTGAATATTTAAGTTATAGCATGTTGTTGGCTCCGAGGTTATTGTCCACGGAAATCCTGAGATTCTGCCAGGCAATAAGATGTTATAACCTAAGTATTAAATTGCACAAGGAAAGAGCGCACGATTCCCTCCTTTGGATGCCATTCAAGGCCGAAATTGGTGAACCCTAGAACCATTGGTAATCCTTAAATGTCTAGAAACTGAAAATCTTCGAAATCTGAAACTCATTAACCTCGAGAACTTAAATCGATTTATCTTGTGTCTTTCGGAACCATTGGATTATGGTTTCCAATCTAAGAACCATTAGAGCCCAATTTAGGAACACTGGTGTCGTGCCGTGTCCTAGGTTTTAGGGAGTCCTAGAGTTAGGAGTCCAGCCTCATCACGGACGCTTGCTATGAATAGCAACCGTACCATAGGTCTAGTTACACTAGTCACCCAATCTTTCCTTAAGACAAGCCTAGTAAACTAGGATGTAGGCAAACTTGCATTAGTCTAAGGAACAACTTGCATTTAGATAAGAATCATACAGCATCTTAGATGAAATCCTAAGATAATAAAATCCTCAACTTGAATTAAATAACTACTTTTAAAACTGTTGAAACAGTCAAATCCGTTTAAGTCGGTGTCCTAGTTGAGTTAGGCATAAGTAGCTTAGCTTAGGTGCACCGAACTACGTCGACTCTGATCCCAGTGAGGCTTGGGTACGTAGGCAGCTTGGATGTCTGATGGCATACCACCCGCGAGTCGGCACCACAACAAATTGTGGTGTTTTGTATATTAATTTTCTTGTAAATACTTAATCAAATCAGTTAGGGTTTTCCATGAAATTAGAATTCTAGGAGAACTTTCACTTAGAATGAATCCAGACAAATTAATAAATCAAGATAGACATCTAGGATTCACATTGAAATTAGATTCTAGGATGCATGTCACTTAGTTCGCACATTAACATAGAGTTGAATGAGCCATTTAAAATAAATTTAAAAGAGTTAGCTTTTGGAATCGAAGACCGATTATCGGGCAGGAATGGTGCATGTGGTGGATAACTCCCCATACCTTCCATTCTTGTAACCAGGTAGCGAGTCTAGATTTCTGGTTAATTACGGGTCCTAGATCTCACATCTAGGTGGCGACTCTGTCAGTCTCTTTCGTGTGGAATTCGGATTGCCTTAGTGATCCCAAGTCCACAGGAAAGACGAATTCAAATCAATATTAAAATGCACACGCCAATCGCGTGGGAACGAGAGACCAAAGGAGAGCGCGCGGCGGCTCGCGCCCCACGCCCCTCTCGCGGGATCATGTCCCACAGTCTGGCGACTCTGCTGGGGACCACCTAACTTCATTACAATTCCAAAGGATAACTCATTTGAATCTATTTTAACTGGCTCATGAAAACTCTATCTCTTTTATGCTTGTTAGATTAGTTTGTATGCTTTATTTTCTCATCACATATACTCAAACTTAATCTAACAAAACCTGAAGGCATCATAGATTGCGCGAACTTATTGCACACACTTACATCACTTTCATCTAAACCCCTGCATCTCACATGCACACACGTCCTATTTTAGGAACCCGGAGTGTTATCTAGCATGGTTGACTGGGATTTCATCACCTGGTGCCTCTGTGCTAGAGAAGCAATCCACCCTTAGCATAGTACCTTTATGGTACGTAAACGGATCTCTTGTTCACGTACTGATACGCCGGACACTGGTACAGTATATCGAACAGGGATTCGCGCTAAGGGAACTCTTGGCCTTACCCCTAGATTAACCCACACATGCATGTAGTATACGAACACATGTGCATCACGTGTGTGAGCCTAGTTTAGGATATCCTACCTATTTGTGTCTAGATTAGGCCGTAGACCATCTTCTAATGGCTACGATCGGTCCTAGGTACACAAACAAAGTCATGAGTCGAGATCCTCTCTCCACTCCGCTAGATTAGGATTAGGGTTGATGCCTTCAGGTAACACTGATAAAATGTGCAAAGATTAAAAAACTTTCCCTTTGGGGTTAGGATTTAAATCCCATTCATTTCCAAAGATCTCATAGGATTAGTCATTCATGATCCATCCGTTGAAAGCAATCTTATGCTATCTCATCTCATCTCGATCGTACGATTTTTAATCTTATATTATCTGATTCGATCGAGTATCCATACTTCCTTTATATTGGTAGGAACTCATCCTAATCTCATGTTCATGTAATCCTGATTATCCCTGTATCCTTTCTCCTGGCTTACAGACACCATGTCTACTCGTACAATTCTTGATTGGATCCGTGGTACATTAAGAGAATCCCATATCTATGCCATAAGTGAGCAAGAGAAAAATCTCTTCGGTTACGTGGCCACCATCAAGCTCGATTGGGGATTACTCTATGCTGCATCAGAGTGTTGGGATCCCGATCATCATGTCTTCCGTTTTGGCAACCAAGAAATGTGTCCCACCTTTGAAGAATGGTGTGCCTTATTGGAATATCCTGTAGATGGCCCTCTGGTGAAGCCATCTTACGTGTCGGATTATCGTCCTTTGTTCATTCGCTTGATGAATAATCCAGATGAATCCATGAACTCTTTCATCAAAGACCAGGAAGTGTCCATGCAACAACTGATTGACATTTACCCTCCTGTTGGGCATATTGGTGCTGTTGATATTCAAAAAGCCCGAGGTCGCGCTCTGAGATTCTGCTCCTTTGCTAGGTTCCTCACTGTCCAGCCTTCTCGCTGTGCGTCAGCTGTTCTCTTGGACCTCGTTGATCAGATGGATCGTGGCGCCAATCCAATTCCTACTATGCTTGCAGAAACCTTCAATGGATTGGATGAGATGGCTCGTCTTCGTGCCAGCTCAGGTCCAGGCTCTTATGTTCGATCTTTTGTTGGGTCCTTCTCAGGATGTCCTGCATTACTTCACGTGTGGTTATGCCACAAGCTAAAAATTGCAGCTCCTGTGCATTTTGATCATACGTTATACACCTTCAGTGAATGGCGTCATGATGTTTCTTTCAATCATAAAGGCGATTGGGCTGAGTGGTTGAGTTCTCGCCATGAAGATCAGATTTATTGGCAAATCCCTGGAATCCAAGAAGCTGTCTTCAATACTGGAGAAGCTAACTACGTTCGCCTTCTTGGCCTCAAAAAGACTTCCTTTTATATTCCTGCCAGGATTCAGCGTCAGTATGGAAGGGAGCAATCCATTGTGCCTCCCCTTCGTCATTTCTATCCGCCTGAGGATCTCAAGCCCAAGATTGTCAAAGCCGTTTCATCTGCTTGGGATGTTCGAGTCATCAAATCTTTCAAGGAGTCAGTTGAGGAAGATAGTCGTCCAAAGAAGAAGTCTAGAAAGAGTGCTTAATGTCATGTTTTCTCTTATCAGTCTATCTTTGAAAGATCGAACCATGTACTCAAGCTTTAATGATCTATCAATAAAAGTTCACCTTTTTCTTTCAGTATCTTCGTCTATGCATACATCAGTGTCTACTTCTTTCTGATTTTAAATATGTCTTTCAAATATTACAGGGCCGTAGACACCATAGCTAACCCTAATACTCCTTGGGTTCGGGTCTCTTCTCGATTACAGAGGAAATCTGTATCCCCGCCACCTTCTCTGAGAACCCCAGCGTCTCATTCTTTCCCGTCCTCATCCTCACCAATGGCAGAAAACCAGGACAGTCCTCCACTCGCTGCTATCACCGATACTCTTACCTTGATTCTCCGGCAGCTTCAAGAACTCAAGGAAGAGAACCAAGTTATCAAGGCTCAGCTTTCTGAGAAGTTCGGACAATCGTTGTCCAAAGATAAAAGGCCCATGCACCATACAGCTACTTCAGTCGCACCTGCCCAGCCGGCGTTTATCCCCATTACTGATAAAATTGAAGAAGATCTGGAAAAAGAGCAGTACAGTCAGGACCACAGTAACCCTTCTCAGTCCATGGTTGATAAGTCTGTTATGGAAAAATTAGAAGTCTTACCAGGAAGGTACAAGACATCCAATTTCAAGACCAAGGTGGTTTCAATCCGAGTGATCTCACACTGTTCCCAGAAATCCGTCTCCCAGCCAATTTTCAAATGCCGGACTTTGATAAATATGATGGTGTGGGTTGTCCAATTACACATTTGCAAATGTTCACCATCATGTGTCAGCCTCAAGGCTTATCTTCTGAGCAAATGGCTCAATTGTTCCCGGTTTCCCTGACCAAGGTTGCCAGGAGGTGGTTCATGGTATTGGACAAGACTCGTTACAGGACATGGAAGGATATCGGTGAGCAATTCATCAGGCAGTTCAAATATGATGACGGGAAAGAAATCACTAGAAAGGATTTGGAAAGAACCAAGCAAGATTCAAGAGAATCTTTTCTGATTTTTGTGAAAAGATGGAGGAGAATAGCAGCTCAGATGATGGAGCGCCCGTCTGAGGAGGAGCAGGTCCAGATAATCATGAAAAATATTTCCCCCCAGCTCCAATATCACATGTCATTGCAATACTATCCAGACTTCAAACACTTCATTGTGGCTGGCACCCAGATAGAGGAGGCTATGGCTCAAGGTGTATTCAACCGTAGCAACCCAAATCCTAGAGATTTCAAAAAATCCCCACCAGCCCAAGTCAGTAGTATCTCCCGTTCCAATGCTCAATCCTCTAAATCCCAGGAACCTCTAGTAATGGACTATGCTCAACCTGCGACCGCACCTCGGCAACAAGCCCGGGTAGAATTTACTCCTCTTCCCATTCCATCTTCAGAGGTGCTTAAGCAATGTCTGGCTTCAGGTCGCATAACCCTACCTGCCACCCGGCCTCCCCCCAATCCTTTACCTGCCAATTGGCGAGCCGACCTACACTGTGAGTATCACAGGGGTCCTGGTCATCTTACAGACAATTGCATCGCTTTGAAATTCAGAATCCAAAAACTTATTGATGAAAAAGTCATTGCATTCCAGCCAAGACCCAATGTTACCCAAAACCCGCTACCTGGTCATGCTAATCCTCCCGATGCTGTTAATGCCATAACCATAGGAGATCCTGAGTTTGACCCTCTCACCCTCATATGTGCTTTAGAACCCGTTTCTGAACCCCAAATCATCTTCTGTGATGAATCGTACCTGAGAGAGTCTGTACCTCCCTTGGTAATCACCTATGAGCCACAAGACCCTCAAATTATCACCTATGGTGAGCCAGAATTGGATGAAGTCAGACATGTGACAAGGGGTGGAAGAATTTTCAAACCTGCTGAATTAAGAGTCGAAAATCCAGGGGCATTGGCTCGAGGAGAGGAGCCGCAATACGTGAAGGACCCAGATGATGAAGTTGTTCAGCAGTTGAAGAAAACTCAGGCTGTCATATCTGTTTGGGGGTTGTTGATAGCATCGAAGAAACACAGAGAGGCTGTGTTGAAAGAACTGAATACCACACAGGTGTCCTCAGAAATATCTCCAGAGCAACTAGCTGAAGTTGTCGCTCTGACACACGCCACCAGGGCCATTAGTTTCTCAGACCAGGAGCTGCCTCCTCAAGGTCGGAATCATGCTAGAGCTCTTCATGTCACTGTTGTTTGCGAAGGCAAGAAAGTACCGTCTGTGCTGGTAGATAATGGATCCGCGTTGAATGTATGTCCATTAAGAACTGCCATTACCTTGGGTTTCGGTCCCACTGATTTTGCCAAATCAACCCTTGGTATCCTCGCATATGACAATACCCGCAGAAATGTGGTCGGAGTCCTTACCACCAGGATCGTTATAGGCGGTCAAGAATTTGAGGTGGAATTTCAAGTTATTGATATCAAGGCCTCGTTCAATATACTTCTAGGACGACCCTGGTTGCATAAGGAAGGTGTTGTTGCCTCAACCCTTCATCAAAAACTGAAGTTCATTAAAGAAGGAAAATTGATCACTGTCAGAGGCGACGAAGAGCCAGAAATAGGGCAGATAACAGGAGAAACTCGGATTCTTCCAGTTACAAAAGCAGATGATTACAACTTGAATGGTTTCGCATTCGATGTTACTGCTATTTCCTATGAAGATGCCTCTCGGGAGGAGTTGTATTTGCCTTTTGCCATCAGTCCTGTGGTTGCCAAGATGATGAGAAAAATGAACTACTTTCCGGGTATGAATTTAGGCCGTGATCCAAGCAAAGCGTCTCACTGGCGCCCAATCAAAGCAAACTCTGGAGCTTTCGGTCTTGGGTATATACCTACTGAGGAGGAGGAGGAATCCATGAAAGAATTGTTGAAATTGAAGGAAGAAATCCGCCGCACTGGAAGGATACTCCCGATGACTCCATATTCCTTATCAATGAATGGTCACTTTATCAAAGAAGGTGAGACTTCTCCATACTATGGGTTTTCTGAACCATGGTATGACTCAGTAACAGGGATCATGATACCGGGTTTTGAAATATTCAGTGGCCTTGCTCTCCCAGAAACAGAACCGCCGGTATATTGTGTTGAAAAAACTGTTGAGGATTGGATAGTCTGCCTTGAGCCAGATATGTTGGGGTCTTTGTTCGAAGAAGATGTGCCTGATGTTGTTTGTCAGGAGTTGCCCGTTTTAGATCATTCTAAAAAGCAAGAAGAGACTGACTGTGAAGATGTGCTAGTGGCGGTTATTCAGGGCGATGCTACCTTTACTGAACCTCAGAGTCAGATTGCACCTGCAACAGAAAATCTTTCCAACTGGAGTTCTGATATTTTTCCATCTTATTTTACGGCTAAGTCAAGTCTAGTCAAGCCAACTGAATCAGTGTCAGTGCCTAGTCCAGGCGAGTCGTTTTCTGAGTTTATTTACTATATGAATCCTGAGCCTGTTCAGGATGAGTCCAAGAATAATGATGTAATTTCTTTCAATTCAATGAAATCCGATTCTCAGTATGTCTCTGTGTTTGCTTCTGACTTTAATAATGATAACACTCCCTCCTCAGACGAGGAAGAAGGGATCGACGAAACTCCCCTTGAATTGCAGCATATGCTCAAACAAGAGGAGGAGCGCCGAGCCCAGCCTCTTAAAGATGAAATCAAAATTATAAACATCGGAACAGAAGATTTAATACAGGAAATACGAATTGGAAATACTCTATCCTCTGAAGAGCGCGATGAATTAATAAACCTACTTAAGGAATATAAGGAAGTTTTTGCCTGGTTCTACAAAGATATGCCCGGGTTGAGCGAAGACATTGTTCAGCACAAGCTACCTTTGTTGCCAGGAATTAAACCTAAAAAGCAGAAGCTAAGGAGAATGAAGCCCGAGTGGGTCTTGAAAGTAGAAGAAGAGGTTACTAAGCAGTTGAATGCTGGGTTCCTGCAAGTGGTGGAATATCCGGAATGGCTTGCAAATATAGTACCTGTACCGAAGAAAGATGGAAAGGTGAGAATGTGTGTAGATTTCAGAGATCTGAACAGGGCAAGTCTGAAAGACGATTTCCCTCTACCACATATCGATATCCTGGTAGACAATACGGCCGGGCATGAATTACTATCCTTCATGGATGGTTTCTCGGGCTACAATCAAATTAAGATGGCACCCGAAGACATGGCTAAAACCTCGTTCATTACACAATGGGGGACATATTGCTATCGGGTAATGCCATTTGGTCTTAAGAATGCTGGCGCAACATATCAAAGAGCAGCTACAGCCTTACTCCATGACATGATACATCGAGAAGTCGAAGTTTATGTCGATGATATGATTGTAAAAGCCAAGGAAAGGAGAGATCACATCCCGAACCTCAAGAAGTTCTTTGAAAGAATACTCAAATACCAGCTTCGCTTGAATCCTAGCAAGTGTGTATTCGGGGTTACCTCTGGTAAGTTGCTTGGATTCATGGTGAGTCAAAGGGGCATAGAGGTGGATCCTCAGAAAATTAAGGCTATCCAGGAGATGCCGCCGCCTAGAACCGAGAAGGAAATACGGGGATTCCTAGGAAGGATACAGTTCCTAAGACGATTCATCGCTCATCTGACTTCAACTTGTGAACCTATCTTCAAGCTATTAAAGAAAAACTCTTCCAAAGAGTGGACGGAGGAATGTCAACAGGCCTTCGAGAAAATAAAGTAAAGTTTGTCTGAACCATCGATAGTAGCACCAGTAATACCGGGGCATCCATTGCTACTTTACTTGTCAGTAACAGAAACCACAATGGGCTGTATGTTAGCACAGCAAGATCCAGAAACCAAGCATGAAAAGGCTGTATACTATCTTAGTAAGAAGATGTTGGAGTACGAACAGAAGTATACTGTCCTAGAAAAAACCTGCTTAGCTTTGGTTTGGGCTACTCAGCGACTCAGGCATTACCTTTTATCACATAAGGTCTTGCTCCTATCAAGGATGGATCCTCTAAAATATCTCTTTGAAAAACCAGCCCTGACAGGTAGGACTGCCAGATGGTTGTTATTGTTGTCTGAATTTGACATCACCCATGTAACCCAAAAATCAGTAAAGGGCCGAGCCATTGCTGAACAATTGGCAGAAGCACCCCGAGAAGAAAATCAGCCTTTTAAGACGATGTTCCCAGATGAAGAGATCATGATGGTAGAAGATGAATATCCAGAAACTGGTTGGACCCTCTATTTCGATGGAGCAGCAAACCAAACAGGGCAAGGAGTAGGGGCATTGCTTGTGTCACCCCGAAATGAGCATGTCCCCCTTGCCGTTAAGTTACAATTCAATTGCACCAACAATATGGCAGAGTATGAAGCATGCATTGTTGGGCTTGAGGCTGCATTGGCCTTAGGCATAGAGAATCTTGACGTATATGGAGATTCAATGTTAATCATTTGCCAAACCCAAGGAGAATGGAGAACCAAAGAAGAAAAGTTGCTGCCATATCATGAATACTTGGATGTTCTCGCTAAGCAATTCCAGCACATCACTTTCAGTTATTTGCCAAGGTTGAAGAATAGATTCGCCGATGCCTTAGCGACGTTAGCTTCTATGATTGACATACCTCACAATATGAAGATGAGGTCCATCACGGTTCAAGAGCAATGGGCTCCTGCATATGTTGATGCTATAGAGATAGCTGCAAGATGTCCCGATGGTAAACCATGGTATACGGACATAAAGAACTACATCTCGGGCCAGGGGCATCCCAATGAGGCGTCGAATAAGGAGATAAGGACTTTGCAGAGATTGGCAGTTAACTTTGTCATTTGTGGAGGAGAGCTGTATCGACGGTCCTTCGACGGAATCCAACTCTTATGTGTCACTGAAGATCAGGCAGAAGAAATTCTCGCAGATGTTCATGAAGGGGTGTGTGGACCTCATATGAATGGGAGGATGTTGTCAAAGAAGATCCTACGTCTGGGGTACTATTGGCCAACATTGGAAGCAGATTGTCACACATTTGTGAAGAAATGCTATAAATGTCAGATACATGCGAATCTCATTCATGTACCACCTACCGAATTGCATTCTCTTACTTCTCCTTGGCCGTTTTCGGTATGGGGAATTGACATAATTGGCAAGATTTCCCCTAAGTCATCTAGTGGTCACGAGTACATACTCGTTGCAATTGACTACTTCACTAAGTGGGTTGAGGCCGCTTCTTATGCAAAGCTTACATCCGCATCAGTTGCTAAATTCATACGAACCAACATCATATGCAGATATGGAATTCCCCATGAACTTATCTCAGATAACGGATCTCATTTCAAGAAAGAAGTTATCACTCTTTGCGAAGAGTTCAAGATTAAGCATCATAAATCTTCACCTTATCGGCCGCAGACAAATGGAGCGGTGGAAGCTGCAAACAAAAATGTCAAGACTATCATTAGCAAGATGTCAGAAACTTATAAGGATTGGTCGAATAAGTTGCCGTACGCATTGTGGGCTTACAGAACATCAATTAGAGCTTCAACTGGGGCAACCCCTTACTCTCTTGTTTATGGTATGGAAGCAGTGCTACCTGTGGAGATCCGTGTACCTTCGCTCCGAGTATTGACTGAAGTCAAGTTGCCAGAAAATGAATGGGCAGACGCCAGATATAAAGAGCTGAACATGCTAGATGAAAAGAGGTTAAAAGCACTTTACCATGTGCAGGGTTATCAGCGCAGAATAGCCCGGGCTTTTAATAAAAAGGTTAAAATCAGAGATCTCGAAGAAGGCAATCTTGTTCTAAAAGAAAATCGAGCACCAGTGCTTGACCCAAGAGGCAAATTCAAGCCTAATTGGTCAGGGCCATACATCGTGGACCAAATCTTACCCGGAAAAGTCGTCAAGCTCCGTAATTTAAATGGAGAAATATTGCCGGAACCAACAAATCTTGATCAACTCAAGAGGTTCTATGCTTGAACACCAGAAGGCCGTCTTTTGGCCGAATAAAACCCAAATTCATAACCCAAAATCAAAAAATATATAACCTTTTGCAAACCCTTTCGAGCCTACATAAAATTTTCCTTCAAAACCCAATGTACTAGGGGCATTCCCCTGAACTACGCATGACCTGATTCCTACACTGGGATACGTAGGCAACCTGTTCACAGGTTCGGTCGAAACTCTTGCAAAACCTTAAGCCATTCTTTGAAAAGCTCTACCTCACCTGTAAAGTCCTTTTGGTGTTCAAAAAAAAAAAAAAAAATGGAGCTTGAAAATCCGCTAGATTGAAAACCTGAAAAGGCGATCTAGGCAAAATTCAGGATCATTCCTCTGCTAAGTTGAAAACCTGAAAAGGCAGCTTAGGCAAAAGTTAAGGGGGTAGCCTGCTGAGTTGAAAACCTAAAAGGCGATTCAGGCAAAAGTTAAGGTTGAACGGTCCGCCAAGTTGAAAATCTAAAAAGGAATACTTGGTCGTGGTAAGATGGGGTTCACGCCAGAAGAATTACATCGACCTCTGAACTCTCAGTAGGTCAGGCAAAAATAACAATGATTCCCGAAACTAAGGGCATTAATTTCAAAACAATCCGAAAGTTGATAGAAGGATATATGAAGTATCACTGTCTTAAAAAATAAGTGAAGATGTTTATCAGTGGAGAAACATTCTTTAAAAGAGGCTAACCTAACCCAAAAGAAAATACTGATAAGTCAGAAGCATCACGAGATCACTTGAGTAATCTTTCTTATTTTGTCTTTTTATTACCAATGTCTGTGGTTCTATTTTTAGAAAAATTTACAAATGCTATTTTAAAGAATTGTTGTAGGGTGCAATCACTCTGAAGGCAGGTTCATTAACGGATTCCGAGAAACTTGGAAAAGGTGCGACTGTCACGAATGGTGAAAAATCGTTGCAAGAATGATCTCTGGTCAATGAATAGAAGAAGGTTAGAAGGCCTTAAACTGGGGCAGGTTGCTAATAAAGTGGCATCTCATATTCAAGCCTTGAAAGACCTTTGCTGCATGGTGGTATTGAATCATTTGCTTCCAAAATTGTTAATTGGAGATTCCAGTTCCCCCTTTCCTGATAATCTCTGTTATCATATACTCTCTGAGTCCATTTGAAAGTGGTCTTCTTTCTTTGAACATCATACAAATATGATATCTCATTTCCTTGGAACTCCGTAAAAATACGGTATTCCATTTTCTTCTGAGTCCATTCAAAAATGTTCTCTTATTCTCTTTGAGCATCATACAAATATGATACCTCATTTCCTTGGAATTCCGTAATTCATCAAATCCAATTCTACGTTAAATTCAAATTCCCAAAATTCATCAACTCCAATCCTACGTCAAATTCAAATTCCCCAAATTCATCAAATCCAATTCTACGTCAAATTCAAATTCATAAAAAAAACTCCAAATTCATTAATCTCAACCGAAGATTGAAGCCGTAAAAATACGGTATTTCATTCTGAGTCCATTAAAAAATGTTCTCTTATTCCCTTTGAGCATCATACAAATATGATACCTCATTTCCTTGGAACTCCGTAAAAATACGGTATTCCATTCTCTTCTGAGTCCATTCAAAAATGTTCTCTTATTCTCTTTGAGCATCATACAAATATGATACCTCATTTCCTTGGAACTCCGTAAAAAATACGGTATTCCATTCTCTTCTGAGTCCATTCAAAAATGTTCTCTTATTCTCTTTGAGCATCATACAAATATGATACCTCATTTCCTTGGAACTCCGTAAAAAATACGGTATTCCATTCTCTTCTGAGTCCATTCAAAAATGTTCTCTTATTCTCTTTGAGCATCATACAAATATGATACCTCATTTCTTTGGAACTCCGTAAAAATACGGTATTCCATTCTCTTCTGAGTCCATTCAAAAATGTTCTCTTATTCTCTTTGAGCATCATACAAATATGATACCTCATTTCCTTGGAACTCCGTAAAAAATACGGTGTTCCATTCTCTTCGAGTCCATACAACTACGTTCTCTTATTCTCTTTGAGCATCATACAAATATGATACCTCATTTCTTTGGAACTCCGTAAAAATACGGTATTCCATTCTCTTCAGGTCCATACAACTATGGTCTCTTACTCTCTTTGAGCATCATACAAATGTGATGTCTCATTTCCTTGGAAGCCGTAAAAATATGGTATTTCATTCTGAGTCCATTCAAAAATGGTCTTTTCTCTTTGAACATCATATAAATGTGATGTCGAGCGGCACCGCAGCGGGATTTTTTTACTACATTCCAATTCTAGGACTTCGTTTTGGGTTTTACATTAGGTAGTAAATGCTTGTGTCTAGGTTCCGTAGAGTCTTTTGTCGATTAAAGCTACGCAAAATGGTTCTGTCATTTTGACTTTGGTATTCGATGACTACGTCATCTCTACCAAAGAGGGGCATCTGTAGACACCCCATTTTGCTCTGCTTTGATTAAAAAAGAAATTAGGGTTTCGCTGTCAATTTTTCAGTGTTTTCTATTCCGGTGTTCGTCCCTTACGCTTTCTCAAATCTTTCTGGTCATTTCTACAATGTTCTGATTTTTTCCGCTAAAGTGCGGAGAAGGGTTATTCGTGAGAATCCGAGCAAGGGAGAATTTGTACCCGTTTGGTGGGCCCGCATTGAACATTTGTTTAAAATTGAATCAATCGGGGGCCCACATTGAGGGGCCCACATTGAGGGGCCCACATTGTGGGGACCACGTTGTGGGGCCCACGTTGTGGGGCCCGCGTTGTGGGGCCCGCGTTGTGGGGCCTCAATGGGGCCTCTTGTGAGGCCTCTTATGAAGAGCAATGATGGTAGCTCTCCACTAAGACAACATGATGGGCCCTCCACTAAGAACAATAATGATGGATTCTCCACTAAGAAACATGATGGGCCCTCCACTAAGAACAATAATGATGGATTCTCCACTAAGAAACATGATGGGCCCTCCACTAAGAACAATAATGATGGATTCTCCACTAAGAAACATGATGGGCCCTCCACTAAGAACAATAATGATGGATTCTCCACTAAGAGGGACAACATGATGAGCTCTCCACCAACATATCTCTCTCTCTCTCTTTCTCTCCCTATATATATCTTCCTTCCCATCCATAAAAAAAAAAGAGAGAAATTTATCTTCCATTATCTCTTTCTCTTCCATTATCTCTTCTAATCACTCCCTCCAATCCCTTTCCTCAATATATTCTTCCATCCCTCTCCCTAATATTCTTCTTCCATTATCTCTTCACTCCCTCAATCACTCCCTCTAAACACTCCAGAGAAAGCGAAAGACGGCGGAGCGGATCGGCGGCGGCAGGATTTTTTATATTTTTTTGGATTGGGCGGAGATCTTCACCACAGGTAGGTGCATTGTTCTCAAAATATTTCTGTATTTTTCCGAATTTTTCTGATTTTTTCTGCAAATTGTGTTTTAAAAATGGAAAACTCTTCAAAAAACATCTTTTGACGAAGAAAAATTAAATTATATACCAAACAGATTCTAAAATTAATGAAATTTCGTGGGAAAATAATATGTTACTGATTCATTTTACCATGAATTTATAAAGAGTTTTGGAGTTTATTTGGTATATTATTTAATATTTTCTTTGAAACTTATCAGATTTTAGGAGAATTTTTACTAACATCAGATCATCATTAAAATTCATAAAATTTTTACCGTAGTCTTATCTTCCATATTACTTGTTACTGTAAAATTTTCGTGTTATTTGGATCTGTTTAAATATGGGATGTAGTGTTAATTTATAATCTGGTCTGGAAATTGTAAAATCCGAAATTGGTAGTAAATAATTTCCAAACTTCATGAAAATCTCACTGCATGCTATTTTGATTCATATAGTATTTCTGTAGAAATTTCATAGAATTTAGAGTTGTATTTATACTAGTTTATGTGTTAATTGTGCAATCTGGACATTTAATGGATTAATCAAGATTAAATGTGAATTTAATGTAAAAATATGCAAAACTCATCCTGTAAGCTACATACATTTTCATCTTGCTGCTGTAGAAATTTCAAATCATTTCGAATTTATTTGCAACAATTTCACTTGTAAAACCGCTCATATGCTTAAAATTGATAAAATCCATGGAAAATTCGAAATTAATTGAAAATCATATAAAAATTCCTAAAGAACTTTAAAATTCTGTCACATGTTCACTCCTTAATCCATTAAAACAGAAATTTTAGGATCTTTAGATTTTCCTGGAAAAATGGCCAGTGCATCCATAATCGTATCCCAATTGCAACTTGATCTTTGACAATTTGAATATTTAAGTTATAGCATGTTGTTGGCTCCGAGGTTATTGTCCACGGAAATCCTGAGATTCTGCCAGGCAATAAGATGTTATAACCTAAGTATTAAATTGCACAAGGAAAGAGCGCACGATTCCCTCCTTTGGATGCCATTCAAGGCCGAAATTGGTGAACCCTAGAACCATTGGTAATCCTTAAATGTCTAGAAACTGAAAATCTTCGAAATCTGAAACTCATTAACCTCGAGAACTTAAATCGATTTATCTTGTGTCTTTCGGAACCATTGGATTATGGTTTCCAATCTAAGAACCATTAGAGCCCAATTTAGGAACACTGGTGTCGTGCCGTGTCCTAGGTTTTAGGGAGTCCTAGAGTTAGGAGTCCAGCCTCATCACGGACGCTTGCTATGAATAGCAACCGTACCATAGGTCTAGTTACACTAGTCACCCAATCTTTCCTTAAGACAAGCCTAGTAAACTAGGATGTAGGCAAACTTGCATTAGTCTAAGGAACAACTTGCATTTAGATAAGAATCATACAGCATCTTAGATGAAATCCTAAGATAATAAAATCCTCAACTTGAATTAAATAACTACTTTTAAAACTGTTGAAACAGTCAAATCCGTTTAAGTCGGTGTCCTAGTTGAGTTAGGCATAAGTAGCTTAGCTTAGGTGCACCGAACTACGTCGACTCTGATCCCAGTGAGGCTTGGGTACGTAGGCAGCTTGGATGTCTGATGGCATACCACCCGCGAGTCGGCACCACAACAAATTGTGGTGTTTTGTATATTAATTTTCTTGTAAATACTTAATCAAATCAGTTAGGGTTTTCCATGAAATTAGAATTCTAGGAGAACTTTCACTTAGAATGAATCCAGACAAATTAATAAATCAAGATACACATCTAGGATTCACATTGAAATTAGATTCTAGGATGCATGTCACTTAGTTCGCACATTAACATAGAGTTGAATGAGCCATTTAAAATAAATTTAAAAGAGTTAGCTTTTGGAATCGAAGACCGATTATCGGGCAGGAATGGTGCATGTGGTGGATAACTCCCCATACCTTCCATTCTTGTAACCAGGTAGCGAGTCTAGATTTCTGGTTAATTACGGGTCCTAGATCTCACATCTAGGTGGCGACTCTGTCAGTCTCTTTCGTGTGGAATTCGGATTGCCTTAGTGATCCCAAGTCCACAGGAAAGACGAATTCAAATCAATATTAAAATGCACACGCCAATCGCGTGGGAACGAGAGACCAAAGGAGAGCGCGCGGCGGCTCGCGCCCCACGCCCCTCTCGCGGGATCATGTCCCACAGACACGGCCTGTCTCCTAAGAAGGCTCTAGATAGATCCTTCATTGCCCTTGCAATGAATAGGGGAACCTAAGGTCTTAAGGGATATACATAAAAGACTTGGGCAAGTCTTTTAAATGAGAGAGGGGAGTGCTACTTGGACTGAGCAAGTCCCCTAATAATGGGCTTTGGCTAACGCCTTCATCGCCGTTGCAATGAAAGGGCTACTAATGTCTAAAGGTCTAAGCAAATCTCTACCTAAAGAGGATGGAGGAAAAACAAAGAGGGTATTACCATGACATAGTGAGTTCCTCTAAGGATGGGCTTGGGCTAACGCCTTCATCGCCACTGCAATGAATAGGATATTGATGTGCAGGGGCAGATGTCTAAAACACTAAAAAGGCTTCTTCTTAAAGAAAGAAAAGGAAGAGGGTACTACCATGTCCTGATAAGTCACTCTAAAGAGTGGGCTTTGGCTAACGCCTTCATCGCCCCCTTTGTTATTATTATTAAATGGGTAAAGAGATATATGTATATAAAAAATTAGACGAAAATCTAGATGATGACAACAATGGCTGAGAGTGTGATCTCGAAGATACAAGAAATATAATGATGCAGGGAATGGTATGTAACTTTTGCCTCATTCAAGAGTAAGCTGAGTGTGGGGAATGAACTATTGACATTATTATGCTAAGGAAATTTCATCATCTACACTAATTCATTAAAAGTATGAATTTGGCAGCCAAAACCTTCATGGGCATTCACACCTACATGTACTGGGCATGTGAGGAAATCTCTTTTCCTACTTCAATTAAATGAGAAGACATAACTGCCATAAAGAGGTCATGAACTCCACTTAGTCAAGAACCCAGATTACATTGTATTGATAGAGTATAATGACAGAATCACTTTGATGCTCTCAAATATAAACACTACCAAACATTTACAATGTTGATACTGCTCCTAAGTTCATAATCTGACCTCTCAAAGAACCACATAAATTTTGAATTAATGGATTGAGAATCGATGAAGAACTACATTAATCCTCATTTAGAAATCAACTAAAGATTATCAATATGGACTCCAATCACTGAAGCAAATTGAGTTATGACTGAAGTGATCTGCTCCATGTGACTCCGAAACATCAAGTAAAAAAAGAAAAAAAAAACCACAATACTCACAGAAAATGGAGAGTAATCAGTGACTACACACATCATCCATGGGTTCAATCAAAACAGGGATAGATACTGAACTGAAATTTAACCTTTATCCTTTCTCAGACAGTTTCTGTTATAATTCTATAAGAATCTTAGAAACCTTTAAGGGAATCAATCCTCATCCTAAATTTTCATACAGTTCACAAATCAAAGATCAAAATTATGTCTCAGCCACAACATTAAAGTCTAAACTTTCAATCCAATCAATTTCCAATAGTAACATTTTTCATTAAACAAGATAAAAATGAGATAAATACCTGGCTCTGATGATACCTGAAGCTTATTATCTCCTCCAATGCTCTACTGCAGATTTTTTCTTTGGACGCTTACTACTTCAAATGACTTCAAACAAGGCGATGACTTGATTCCAGAACAATCAGATCTAAGCAAAGGTTGATCAGATCTGAAGCGCAATCTGAGGTGGAATCAAGATCTACTCTGTAAAAACCTTTTGCCGGCATTGCACAAGGTAGCTGACCGAGCTTATTGCTGAAATCACTGATAGAGGCCCCCTAAACCGTCACTCCTTCGATCAAATCCAACGAGAAAGTGTTCTAGCAACTGGATCTGGTCAGCTATTTGATGTTTGATTGGAAAGCTAGGGTTTCAAATATGAAAAATTTCAGATATGAAGGTTTCATAACTAAAAAAAGAAAAATGAAATTTGAAAGGAAATGAAGATCTGTAATGAAGAGAAAGTTGATCGGAGATTTGCCTAATCTCAGCCGAAACCTTGGCCGGATCTTGAGCTCACCGGAGAATAAAAATCAGCCGGAAAATTAGGCGATCTAGTGATGCCATTTATTTTTTTTATTTTTTAATGCTGCCATTTATGTCCACAATTTCAATTAGGCGATCTAGTGCCAAACTAGTACTCACAGGATTACGAAACAAATAAGTTTCTGGCCGTATGCATTTGTAATTGTGAATCAAGAGGTTTTAGGTTATGATAGTTTTTGTTGCAACTTGTGTTATACCCTTGTTCTGTTATCTTAGTTTTTAATTCACAGTGTTTCGATCTTATGTTTGAACTCTTAGGTTTAGTGCTCTGTCCGGAGTCTATTCTAAGTTTTGAGTCTCCCACTCTCATGTGTTCCAAGTTAGGGATGGTGTCTTGTACCCATGAGTGTAACATATTTCACTGTAGGATAATTCGCACCACTTTAGTTGAGTTATGTCATTTGTGGCAGACTTTAATGCTTTTTAATGTTTACAGTGGAGCGAATTATCCTACAGTGGGTGCGAATTTACCACCGCCCACTATATAAGGCAAGTAGATATTGAAAGGAAAGTGAAAAACGAAAAAATATAAGAACTGCTAATTTTACTCCATGTGGCGCGCTTTTTGTACACAATGCTTTGTTCGCTTCGAGCGACGATCCGAAAGTCCCGGTCTATATACGCTTTCATGAGAACAAATTGGGAAACCTCCGAAACCCTCCATCTTTTTTCTTGGTTCTTCTTTCCCCTTTCTTTTTCTTTTTTTCTTTTTCTTTTTTCTGCCTTTCGATTTCCGCCATTAACATCCGCAGATTAAAAAACAGCGCTCTGAAAATTCTTGACTTTTTAATCTCTCCGATCTGATCCGTTTTTCGTCTATTAATAGTAAGTATATCACATGATCTATTCTTACTTTTTTTTTTCCGCTAATCCAATGGAGAAGATCTCTGATTTCAAATCTCTCATAATCTTGTTTCTGTTCTTAGATTCATCGATTTTGTGGTTTTAGGTGATGAGATTGAGGAGACAAGGGCAGATTGCAGAAGATTTAGGTAACTGTGATTTTCTTCGGCATGAAGAAGCTGAATTCTGTTAACTCGATCCGCTAAGAGGCGGAAGTCATGGAGAGGAAGAAATATCCGATCCGTGCTGAGGATTATAAGCTCTTGGAGGAGGTAGGGCAAGGTGTTAGTGCCTCTGTTCTTCACGCCCTCTGTATTCCATTCAACGAGGTTGTCGCTATCAAGATCCTTGATTTCGAGAGAAATAACTGTGATCTGGTAAATTTGCATATACTTTTTTTCCCCTTTAATTTTTGACTTATCAATCTCCTGCAGTTTTCGTGTTTCCTATCTGATTATGAATGTCACAAGTTTATGTTAGAATGCAGAGATTTATTTTAATGTTGCATTGAAGATTTATCTCAAGAAAACCTAAAGAAAAGTTCTAGCATTTTTGTAGATTTAATTTTCGGTAGATTTGGATTGTCATTGAACGTGTCTTAGAATTACTTTGATTTGAGCAGTTTCTTGTTATTGATCGTAAAATTGCTATGCTTTAGATGGCGCTCATGGTTTTAATTCCCATTATAGAGTAATTCTGCAGGTTACAACATTTGGCCTGTATATTTCATGGTCAGTTTGCCTCTAATGTTACTAGAATTTATTATGACGGTTAGAATTGGAACATGTTTTTTTTTTTTTTTTTTAATGCTGCCATCTATGTCCACAATTTCAATTAGGCGACCTAGTGCCAAACTAGTACTCACAGGATTACGAAACAAATAAGTTTATGGCCGTATGCATTTATAATTGTGAATCAAGAGGTTTTAGGTTATGATAGTTTTTGTTGCAACTTGTGTTATACCCTTGTTCTGTTATCATAGTTTTTAATTCACAGTGTTTCTTTCTTATGTTTGAACTCTTAGGTATAGTGCTCTGTCCGGAGTCTATTCTAAGTTTTGAATCTCCCTCTCTCATGTGTTCCGAGTTAGGGATGGTGTCTTGTACCCATGAATGTAACATATTTCTCTTTATCTAATAAACTTGTCGGGGTCCCTGACAAACCCGAGCTTAGTTAACAAAAAAATGTTTGATGGTATAGTTATTAATAATATCCTTTCCCCTAAATTAGTTGACAGCCATTGCATTCTTTTGATATATGATAAGCATGCTTTCCCGTTTATGTAATGGGAAATGATATTCCCACCCTTTTTTTGTGCTTCTTATTTAAAAATATTGCATTTCACCCTCCTTTTTATTTAGTTTTCCTAAAACTGAAGCCATTTTCAAGAAAAAACAAACAGAGGGGTCTGGAATGAGAAGAAATGGGGTGGAAATATCACTTCCGTTATGTAATATAATGTTGTCTTGATGTATATCATTGTCCTGCATGAAAAACAATAACTTTTTAGAGATCGATTCACATAACTGGTTACAGACTGACAAACAAGTTTATAGTTAAGAACAAAATTTATTTGCCTTAGAAAATGATTTCAGATCAATTCTTCCTAACTAGAATTGGACAAACAACCTGCAACCGTAGTCAATTTCTAGCAAAAACATTCTGTTAAGTTAACTCAATTGGATTGAATTGGTGTCTCTTCCCCAAGATATTGATAATCCCCGCCAATCCAACAAAACATGGGTTGCCTAAGAGCATCCGTTGAAGTTATGCTTGAATTGACACAGAGACAGAGGGAATCACTATATGAGCTCCACAGGCCACAGCCTCCTTCCAAGACCAATATCCTTGCACCTGGCTCCCCAAATGAAACTGACCACCTGACAAAATTAGTTACTTAGTTTTGTTGGTGATGGCTATGCTTGAGCTCATTGCTCTTATTTTTTACTATCCTTTTGAAACCTTGCTTTCTACTCAATTCTTAGCCTTATCGATCTGAATTTGCTGGTCATGAGCTGAGTTGGTAAGTTCTTTGGTAGTTTATGTGTCTTCATTGTCTTATTCAATTGCGGGTCTTATCATCGGGTATCCGAGCATTTTGATCCACCATGGTTACTAACGTAGAGCTTGCCAAGGAAATTGATCACATGAAGGATCGTTTTTCCAAGTTAGTAGCAACAATTCATAGGTGATTTGATCAGGTAACATCATCGATGCAAATGATGCAAGAGGAGATTGGTTCGATAAAAACTGATCATGACAGTCAAGCTCCCAACCTCAATCATGACCTCCACCGCCAACCCCACGATATAAAGATGCTTTTCACCAACATGGCCCTCCTCACCCACCCAAGATTGATCTTCTGAAGTTTGATAGGGATGATCCAACTAGCTGTGTCTATAGGGCTGAAAATTACTTTTCTTTTTATCAAATACAAGAGTGAGTTTGTGTACAAATTGCACCCGTCCATCTTGAGAAGGAGTCCATGCAATTGTACCAATGATACGAGAAGGTGAATGGTACACCGTCCTGGCCTGAATTTGTCGAGGCTCTACGTGTTAGTTTTGGATTGAGCCAATTTGAAGATTTCATTGGATCATTGGTTAGGCTCCCTCAAACGACCACTGTTGGGGAATATCAACTCCAGTTTGAAAGACTTTCCAATCACACCTATGACCTCACGGAATCATTCTTCAATAGTTTCTTTATCAATGGCCTCAGAGGGGACATTTGTGATGAGGTTCAAGTGTTATGTTCGGGTACGTAGATGCACATCATTGCCCTTGCTCGATCTCAAGAGGAGAAGCTGGTGGCACAACGCCATCACGTTAAGACCATGGCACCACGGAACCCCGTATTAGATGCGCATGACAAGGGTTTTTACTATAATTACGACGAGAAGTTTAGTTCGGGGCATCGTGGTAAACACAAAAAATATTTCTTATCAAAGGGAAGTGGCCAGACGAGGCTGATGAAGGTAGGGACGATGACAATTTCAATGATGAGCCTGGAGGCCCAGGTTCCTTCCCTTTTTTTTTTTTTTGGGAGGTGGGGGGGGGGGGTATGATACCAAACCAACCGAGATCCATGCATGATTAATCTTGGTCGTCTATATTTCCACAATCCAACTGTAAATCTTTTGAATTTAAATAATAGCTAAGGATGGTAGGTTGATTAGATTAGGAGGGAAATTAAGAGAACATCTTTTTAGTAATTAATTTGAATATGAATAATGGCTTGCAATTAGGAAGTAGATTAGCAGAGAATCTCTCTATTAGTTAATTTGAATTTGAACAATGGCTAAGAATGGTACAGTGGTAAAGTGGTAATCATGAGAGAGATTAGGAGAGAATCTCTCTAGTTCTTATTTTGAATTTGAATTCGAATAAGGAGAGGATAAATAGGAAGCTAAGAGAGAAGAGAGCTATCTGGAGAAATCTTGTATAACCGAAAGGTGAATTGGAGGAATCGTTCCCCTCGAAGAGAACATTTTATGTGTTTCTCAGCTATATTCAATAGAAGACATCATCTTCGTTGTCTTATTCGATTGGGGATCTCATCATTGTTTCATTTGGATTTATCATTTGGGTGAGAAGTTTGTTGGGGATGAACACGTGTTTCAACAATGGGTAGGACCCCTCTTCTCATAAATTTTTTCCTACCCTCATTCTTTTTTTTGTTTTCATTTTTTGTGTTATTTTAGAGTCATTGATCTATTTTAAAAATTTGACTTTGTGAGATACTTTGATTCTATTGTGGTTGATATATGGTGGGAAGAAGGAAGTTTGCATGGAAATCTCCACATGTGTGAGCCATAGCTCGATACTTTGCCTCTGCATTTGTCCTGGCCACAACATCTTGTTTTTTACTCCGCCAAGACACTTGATTTCCGCCAACGAAAGCACAGTAACATGTAGTTGATCTCCTATCTGGAGATCTTGCCCAATCTGCATGTGTAAACCCTTCTAATCTCAAATGATTATGCTTCCTAACACCATTAAAAAAATGATTATGCTTCCTAAAGAACACGCCTTTTCCAGGAGCATTTTTCAAGTACTTCACTATCTGCAAGGCCACTCCCTAGTGCGAAGTATGGGAACTCAAAAATCGACTGACTACTCGCACTGCATATGATATATTGGGACGTCACAGTCAAATAGACCACATTACCAACAAGACTCTTATATCTGTTTGGGTCCTCCAACAACCCCCTGATTTGGACAAAGCTTCACATTAGGATCAATACGAACCTCTGCAGGCTTTGTTCCTAAGGAGCCCATCACCTCTAATATGTCCAGAACATACTTCCTCTGTGACAAGGAAAGACCACCTCGAGAATGTGCCACCTCTATACCCAAAAAATACCGAAGACGTCCTAGGTCTTCAGTGGAGCGAATCTGTTTGAAGGAATGTCTTAAGCCGCTAAATACCAAAAATGTCCCAGATGTTTACTGTGGATTATACGAAGACCTTTTCTCCAGTGGCCAAGATACCTTATGTTCGGGTGCTTATCTCCTTGGCCGTTAACCGTGGTTGGCCTCTCTATCAGTTGGATGTCAAAAACGCCTTCTTACATGGTGACCTCTCTGAGTAGGTGTATATGGAGCAACCCACTGGGATTGTTGTTCAGGGGGGATTAGTGTTGTATGTCATCTCCGTAAGGCGTTATATGGGCTGAAGCAGTCTCCGCATGCATGGTTTGGTAGATTCAGTGAGGCCATTATTCAGTTTGGTATGAGGCAGTTTGCAGTCGACCACTCATTCAGTGCCTGCTTTGATACCATGTTCAATCTATCACGACCACTAAGAAAGGAGAAGGAGAAAAGATAAAGAAGAAGAAGTGAGGGAGAAAGTGAGAGACTCATGGAGAGCTCTCACACTATAAGATATATATGTGTGTGTGCATGAATAGGGTTACATACAAAGACATAAATTCCCTTCTAACAGAAGCAAGCTTTATTAAAAGAGAGCGAAGCAAACTTTATTAAAAGAGATCAAAGCAAACTAATTGGCCAAGATGGTGAAGGAAAAACTAGAACAAAAACACTACACAAAAGCAAACCAGACATCAACCATGAGGGGATGCAATCCCTAACCACCAAGGGGCTCTAGACACAGCTAAGGGGCAGAGCATCTCTATTCCTTTTCGCTGACTGGATGGTATGCAGAAAAGTCACCAAGTGCCCCTCAATATGGTCGATGACTTACTCTTCCTGTATAGCATCTGGGAACCTTTAAGGGATACCCTTATGCTCACTAGCCCAACAGATAACACTACAAAATTACCTTCGACCACAAGAGAATCCAGAGTCTCTATCCACCCTAAGAATGTTGGTCCACATGATGTTACTACGTTTCTAGGTTTTAAGCTTTTCACATTGAGTGCAGGCATATCTTTTCGTACATGCATACATAAATTGTTTCTTTGGTTCATGCATACTTTCTTGAGGTTTTTCATATGAGCTTGCAAGGGGTACACATGTGTATACATGATCTGCACTTGTCGACAAATATGCGGGGGAAATACGTATTATTTTCCTAATGATATTCAAGGTGTCACCCTGCTAATGATAAATTTTGAATTATTGGTTTGATATGCTTGTGCTCCTCCCACTCTTCTCTCTTTAGTGGGATATATTTGAATTTTGCATGATATTTCCTGCTCACTCTCATATTTAGCCTGTACAATCTCTTAGGTTTTTGACATTTGACACAACTTATCCATTGGTGTTCTTTACAGAGTAATATTTCCCGTGAGGCACAAACGATGATCTTGGTTGACCACCCTAATGTTCTCAAGGCATACTGCTCTTTTGTAAATGATCATAGTTTGTGGGTTGTCATGCCCTTTATGTCTGGGGGATCTTGTCTTCATATATTGAAGGCTGCCCATCCTGATGGTTTTGAGGAGGTTGTCATTGCAACTGTATTGCGTGAAGTATTGAAGGGGTTAGAGTACCTTCATAGTCACGGGCACATACATCGAGATGTCAAGGTAAGCATTACATGTTTAAGGATCGTAAAACCTTATTGATTAATGGTATATGTGATTGAATTTTGTTTTCTCTATTTTTTAAAACTTTTTTATGCATAATCCCTTCAACATGTTTTGTTGACAGTCCATAAAGCTATTTACCGAGTGTGTAACATATGATGTAACTTAAGCTACCTTTACCAACTATTTCATCCTACTATGTCTCTTCTGGGCTAGTTTTAGGTATCAACATGCCTCTCTGTCAAGTTGTTTTGCTATTGTGGCCTCCCAGCTGTTTTTGTAAATATGTTTATTAGTTGATCGTTAATTTTTAAACAAGGGATGCTAATTTCCTTTTGACTACTAAATCCCAAACAAAAACGACAGCCTACCCTTGTGTTTTCTGCACTTTTGAAAAACTGCATTAGTGGAAATGTGGATACCATCTTGTTAGTCATAGGACATATGCTTTAGGTGCTGAACTTAAAATCCTATTTCAATCACATTAAATTGCCACAAGCTCTGGTAGGCTCTTGGATTAGCCAAGGGATCCCACTTTGTGCAATTGTTACAATGATTTTGTTTTGTTTTCGCTATTGTTTCTTGTAGGCTGGGAATATCCTAATTGGTTCACATGGTACAATTAAGCTTGGAGATTTTGGTGTTTCTGCTTGCCTTTTTTATTCGGGTGATAGATAGCGCTCAAGAAATACATTTGTGGGGACACCTTGCTGGTATATATTCTCAACTCGGACCATCTACACAACCAACATAAGTTCCGAGTGTTTTGGGTTTCATAAGTGTATATTTAAAAGGCTTTTCTTTTACTCTTTTTTAGGATGGCACCCGAGGTGATGGAGCAATTGCATGGTTATGATTTCAAGTTAGTCTAAAAGTCTAAACTTATTTTAAATTTCCACTTTCTTTATTATCATCAACATATATCTTGATTTTACATATTTTTATGGGACAATCGTCTTCCAGGGCAGATATTTGGTCTTTTGGAATAACTGCTTTGGAGCTTGCCCATGGTCATGCTCCTTTCTCAAAATATCCTCCGATGAAGGTATGCAGCAGACTAATCTTTTTCTCTTTTTTATTCACATGGACTATTGAATACTTTGGTATTGTGTGCAATTAGTAAGAAAATTGATTTGACAGGTTTTGCTCATGACATTACAAAATGCACCACCGGGTCTTGACTATGAAAGGGATAGGAAGTTCTCAAAGGTGCTCCCTCGAATGGCCTGTTTTAAAATATCATTCTCCTCTAATAATTTTTTCCCTCACAATTTTTTTGTGTTATCCTCTTAGTCTTTTAAGCAAATGATTTCAATGTGCTTGGTGAAAGATCCTTCAAAACGGCCTTCTGCACAGAAGTTGTTAAAACATTCCTTCTTTAAGCAAGCTAGATCTAATGACTACATTGCCCGGACACTTTTAGAGGGGTTGCCTACTCTTGGCGACAGGCTCAAAGCATTGAAGGTTAGGGTGCTAGTCTACATTTTGCTTTTTTACTTATAGGCTCGAGTAGTAATTTTGTTTTCCTTATACTCATGAGTGCCTCTATCTTTAAACAGATAAAGGAGGAAGACATGCTTGCACAGAAGAAAATTCCGGATGGGAAGAAGGAGGAGATGTCCCAGGTTTGATATTCGTTCTAATGCTAAACTTGAACTAAACTTTAGTAGTTTCAATTGGCTAATAAGATTTCCATAGCTAATGGTGAATTCTTGTTCGGTTCCAATGCGGCTTATAACATGTTGACTTTCAATGATGCTTCCCACACATTTTCTCTTTACTTTCTTTAGAGCTTTTCGCTTCCCACATTTTCTCTTTCTAAACCCGTCGCTGCCTTTCACTTCCCTTATCGCTACTTGCTCTCTCTTCCCACTCTGGCAACTGTGGTCTGGATTTTTTTTTTTTTTTTTTGAATGGTCTGGATTAGTCTTAAACTTTGAAGAGGTCTCTTTCTTAATAATGGAGTCTGCTAGCACAGGTGCACTGACGAGTCTCTTCTTTAACGTTTGGAAGCTTTCCTCGCATTCTTTGGTCCAGATAAACTTCGCGCCTTTCCGAGTTAATTTCGTTAATGGATTTGCTAATCGAGCGAAGTTTTCCACGAACCTTCTATAATAGCCGGCAAGTCCCAAGAAACTCCGAATTTCTGTTGCTGTTGTGGGTCTTTTCCATTCTTCAACGGCTTTAGTCTTTGCTGGATCCATAGAAATTCCTTCTCTGGTGACTATGTGACCCAAGAACGCCACTTGCTGCAACCAGAATTCACATTTACTGAATTTGGCATACAGCTTCTTCTGTCGAAGTGTTTGTAAAATAATCTCCAGATGTTCCTCATGTTCTTCGCGACTCTTAGAATAGACAAGAATGTCGTCGATAAACACCACGACAAACTTGTCAAGATAATCGTGAAATACTCTGTTCATTAGATCCATGAATACGGCTGGGGCATTCGTTAGTCCGAATGGCATGACAATGAACTCATAATGTCCGTATCGCGTGCGGAACGCCGTCTTTGGAACGTCTTCCTTCTTTACTTTCAGTTGGTGGTAACCAGATCTGAGATCGATCTTGGAGAAGTACATGGCACCTTGAAGTTGGTCAAACAAGTCGTCGATTCTGGGCAACGGGTACTTGTTCTTTATTGTGACATTGTTCAGTTCTCGATAATCAATGCACAACCTCATTGATCCATCTTTCTTCTTTACGAACAGGACGGGAGCTCCCCAGGGTGATACACTGGGCAGGATGAATCCTTTGTCTAATAGTTCTTGCAGTTGCTTCTTTAGTTCCTCCAATTCTATCAGCGCCATTCGATACGGTCTTTTGGATATTGGATTTGCTCCCGGTACTAGCTCGATAGAGAACTCCAGTTCTCGATTCGGTGGGGCTCCTGGTAGATCGTCAGGGAATACATCCACGTATTTTTGCACAATGGGCACGTCCTCCAATTTCGTCTTCTTTTTACTCGTGTCCACAACTTGAACTTGAGCGAGATATCCTTCACAGCCCTGTTTTAATAATCGTCTTGCCTGCAACGATGATATTAGTGCTGGAGTTTTGTTTCTGTCAAGGCTTTTATATACAAGTTGGGGTTGATCAGGAATAGTAAACCTGACTTCTTTCCTGTAACAGTCTATGTTAGCATGGTTTAAAGTCAACCAATCCATTCCTAATATAACATCGAATTCTAAAATAGGTAAGGAGATAAGATCTATCGATAAGTTTCTACCACAAATATCAACAGAGCATGCTGTGGGACCCGATCCCGCGAGAGGGGCGTGGGGCGCGAGCCGCCGCGCTCTATCTCTTGGTCTCTCGTACCCACGCGATTGGCGTGTGCCTTTCATTATTGATTTTAATTCGTCTTTTATGTGAACTTGGGATCACTAAGACAATCCGAATTCCACACAAAAGAGACTGACAGAGTCGCCACCTAGATGTGGGATCTAGGACCCATAATTAACCAGAAATCTAGACTCGCTACCTGGTTACAAGAATGGAAGGTATGGGGATTTATCCACCATATGCACCATTCCTGCCCGATAATCGGTCTTCAATTCTAAAAGTTAACTCTTTTAAATTTATTTTAAATGGCTCATTCAACCCTATGTTAATGTGCGAACTAAGTGACATGCATCTTAAAATCTAATTTCAATGGGAATCCTAAATGTGTATCTTGATTTATTAATTTGTCTGGGTTCAATCTAAGTGAAAGTTCTCCTAGAATTCTAATTTCATGGAAAGCCCTAAATGATTTGATTAAGCATTTATAAGAAAATTAATATCCAAAACACCACAATTTGTTGTGGTGCCGACTCGCGGGTGGTATGCCATCAAACATCCAAGCTGCCTACGTACCCAAGCCTCACTGGGATCAGAGTCGACGTAGTTCGGTGCACCTAAGCTAAGCTACATATGCCTAACTCAACTAAGACACCGACCTAGACGGGATTGACTGTTTCAACAGTTTTAAGAGAAGTTATTTAATTCAAGTTGAGGATTTTATTATTTTAGGATTCCATCTAAGATGCTATATGATTCTTATCTAAATGCAAGTTGTCCCTTAGACTAATGCAGGTTAGCCTACATCCTAGTTTACTAGGCTTGTCCTACGGAAAGATCGGGTGACTAGTGTAACTAGACCTATGGCACGGTTGCTATACATAGCAAGCGTCCGTGATGAGGCTGGACTCCTAACTCTAGGACTCTCTAAAACTTAGGACACTACACGACACCAGTGTTCCTAAAGTGGGCTCTAATGGTTCTTAAGACGGAAACCATAATCCAATGGTTCCGAGAGACACAAGACAAATCGATTTAAATTCTCGAGGTTAATGAATTTTAGATTTCAAGGATTTTCAGTTTTTGGACATTCAAGGATTACCAATGGTTCTAGGGTTCACCAGTTTCGGCCCAGGATAGCATCCAACGAAGGGAATCGTGCGCTCTTTCCTTGCGCAATTTAATACTTAGGTTATAGCATCTTATTGCCTGGCATATCTCAGGATTTCCGTGGACAGTGAACCTCGGAGCCAACAACGTGCTATAGCTTAAGTATTCAAATTTGTCAAAGATCGGTTGCAATTGAGATACGATTATGGATGCATTGGCCATTTTTCCAGGGAAATCTAAAGATCCCAAGATTTCTGTTTCAATGTATTAAGGATTAATATATGACAGAGATTTAAGGTTCTTTAGAGATTTTCAGGTGATTTTCAATTAATTTCGGATTTTCAATGGATTTTATCAATTTTAAGCATATGAGTGATTTTACAAGTGAAATTGTTGCAAACGAATTCGAAATGAGTTGAAACTTATACAGCAGCAAGATATGATGAGATGTAGCTTGCTGGAAGATTTTAATAGTTTTTTACATTAAGCTCATATTTAATTTTGATTTAACAATTAATTGACCAGATTGAAAAAATAACACAGAAACTACTAGAAATAGAAATCTAAATTCCATGACATTTCTACATTAGTAAGATATAAGTGAAAGTAGCATGCTGTGAGATTTTCATGAATTTAGAAAACTATTTACTATCAGTTTCGGATTTTTCAATTGTTAGACCAGATTATGAATTAACACTACATCCCATGTAAAACAAGATCCAAAGTAATTGAAACTTTTATAGAAGCAAGAAATATGAGATATAAGACTACTGTAAAAATTTTAAGAATTTTCTTTGTGATCTAATGTCAGTACAAATTCCCCCAAAATCTGCTGATTTTCAAAGAAAGCATAAAATTATATACCAAACAAAATCCAAAAATTCTCACAAATTAATGGTAGAATGTATCATTATCATATTATTTTCCCACGAAATTTCATTATTTTTGGAATCTGTTTAGTATATCGTTTAGTTTTCTTTGTTAAAAATCATGCAAAAATCCGAAAATATACCCAATAATTCTAAAAAAAATTCCGAGAACGGTGTACCTACCTGTGATCGAAATCCTCGCCGAATCCGAGAGCCGAAAAACTCGAAAATCCCGCCTCCGTGCGATCGCTTCCGCTTTCTTTCTCTTTTTCCTTCTTTTTTGTTTCTTTTTCTTCTTTTCTTGTTTCTTTTTTCTTTCTTTTTTCTTTTCAACCCCACATAGCAACTTTGTTAGAACACATGATAGAAGAGAAATGAGTTCTTCCTCTTACTCACCCTCATTGAACCATTTATAGCAAAGGAATGGGAGGGTGGTGGCCACCATTGTGGACTTATTCCATGGTAGGTGGCCACCATTGTGGACATATTCCATGGTAGGTGGCCACCATTGTGGACATTGAATTTTGACATGTGTGTGGCCCCATGCATGTTTTTTTAAAGTCCTTTTGAGTAGGTAAAAGATAATCCAAATGGGTCCCATATGTGACCAAATTCCCAATTGTGCATAAAATCATATGCCCCACTCCAAAGTATGATCGGAACCGTTCATTTGATGGGCGACAATGTGATTTAATTTGTGCTCCGCTAATCAATCCTATGGGCTGATCCAAGCCATCCAATAGATCAAAATGTGAATATGTTACCCCATTTTTAAATCACTCCCATTTGATGATCCGAACCGTCCATTTGATGGGCGACAATTGATGATCTTGACCGTTCAAATGGTGGGTCGCAATGTAAATTGGTTGTGCCCCCTTAAATCATTCCTCTATGACGATCCAGACCATCCAATTGATGGGTCCCCTACCTAAGTAGGTTGTGTCCTCCTAAATCATTTCAATGGGCTGATCCGAGTAACTCAACCTGATGATCGTAACAAAATTGGTTGTTAAAACGACTTCTCTGAGATCTTGACCGTTCTCTTGATGATCATCTTTAGGTGTTGGATCGAAGTAGGTTCAAAACTCATTTTTCACTAAAACAATGCGCGGGCCACCCTGTTTGATCCAAATCTAAACAAATGCTCAAGACGGGCCCATCAATCGGATCCAAATTCTCTCTTGCTCGAATTCTTGGGAATAATCTCTCTCAACACTTAACGGAAAAGTGCGAAACATGGCGGAAATGATTGGATGGGGTTTCGCCCAAGCATAGCGAACTTCGGTCCGATCAAAATGGGGTGTCTACAGATGCCCCTCTTTGGCAGAGCGTGTGTAACACGCGAATGGCAAAGCTGAACAGACGACACATTTTGACTGACCCAAAAACAAAGCAAATTTTTGGGTTCTCGGTTTCTAAGGGTGGTATTCACAAGGGCACACAACAAAGTAACATTAAGAGACTCATAAACAACAAGCAAATGGGAGATAACCTCTCACCGACCCGTAACTCGGCAATCACGACATCTCAATGAGATGGCTTCTCTCTAATACTCACAACTCAACTATTTAAATCAATACGCAAAGACTCTTTTAAAGCAAACACAAATATACTCTGTTAAAATAAAGCTTTTAAGAAAACGAACCCAATGAAATTACGTCAAAGAAAGCAGACCACTATCGATGCAGACGTAAATCAACCCTTCAAACAATATCAAATCAAATTACTCAAAGAGTATGTAACACTCATAGAGTCTTAAATCAAACACTCAGAGAGCTTCAAACACATAGAAATCTTTATACTCAAAGAGCCTCAACTACCCGAAGAGTCTGTAACACTCAAAGGGCCTTAACTACTCAAAGAGTCTCAAATTAACGCAAAACATTTATACTCAAAAAGTCTCAACTACCCGAAGAGTCTGTAACACTCAAAGGGCCTTAACTACTCAAAGAGTCTCAAATTAACGCAAAACATTTATACTAAAAAAAGGTCTCAACTACCCGAAGAGTCTGTAACACTCAAAGGGTCTCAACTACTCAAAGAGTCTCAAATACATAAAAAACTATTTATACTCAAAGAGTCTCAACTACCTGAAGAGTCTGTAACACTCAAAGGGTCCCAACTACTCAAAGAGTCTCAAACCAACACAAAACATTTATACTCAAGGAGTCTCAACTACCCGAAGAGTCTGTAACACTCAAAGGGTCTCAACTACTCAAAGAGTCTCAAATCAACACAAAAACATTTATACTCAAAGAGTCTCAACTACCCGAAGAGTCTGTAACACTCGAAGGGTCTCAACTACTCAAAGAGTCTCAAATCAACACAAAATATTTATACTCAAAGAGTCTCAACTACCCGAAGAGTCTGTAACACTCGAAGGGTCTCAACTACTCAAAGAGTCTCAAATCAACACAAAACATTTATACTCAAAGAGTCTCAACTACCCGAAGAGTCTGTAACACTCGAAGGGTCTCAACTACTCAAAGAGTCTCAAATCAACACAAAACATTTATACTCAAAGAGTCTCAACTACCCGAAGAGTCTGTAACACTCAAAGGGTCTCAACTACTCAAAGAGTCTCAAATCAACACAAAACATTTATACTCAAAGAGTCTCAACTACCCGAAGAGTCTGTAACACTCAAAGGGTCTCAACTACTCAAAGAGTCTCAAAACAAATCAAAACATTTATACTCAGAGAGTCTCAACTACCCGAAGAGTCTGTAACACTCAAAGGGCCTTAACTACTCAAAGAGTATCAAATCAACACAAAAATATTTATCGATCTTATATCGAGTTCATTGATAGCATAGCGATCTCCTGCCGAGAATAAATGGGAGTGCATGATCTTTGCTGAAAGCAAAACTCAAGTAGATTGATGAGATTTTTAGGTGCTGACTCTCTTTAACAGATGAAAAGCATTCTAATGAGGTTTGAAAGATGCAGGAGTAGATTATATACCCCGCTGGGAATTGAAGTTTATGAAACTTTGACTTCAAAAGAAACAACTTGATCAAGGAATTCAACTCAAAGAGTATGTTCAAGCTTCTCTGGTTTCTATTTGCTAAGAATAGATATCCCAGTTATCATTGTGTAATATCTTTTATGACGCAAGTCATAAAAGATGCCCCTAGTATGATGTGCTTCCATGACAAGGTTTTAAGAAAGCAGAACCAAGGTAAGTAGGAAAAATTTGAGTTTGCATGGGTTCTTTCTTTGGTATAATGGTAAGACCACCTTCACAAAGGCTGAACGTAAGAGTTCTTCATTTTGCTCAGTGCTTGAGGCTTTGATGTTTCAGGCAGGTCTGAATAACAAATCTCTTGCCCTTCTTTGATTCTTAAACCAGGATCTACTCTAGATTTTTCTTTACATTTCGGAAGGTGTACACCCATTCTCTCCAGTGCCAAACACTTTTGATTCTAAAAGAAAACAATGAGAAACAAGGAACAGACTCCTGAGGACTCTTTCAAAGAAGACTTACAATATTCATGGGACTTGACTAAATTTTGATTTACTCTTAAATCAAATGTGTTATTTTTAAATGGTAAGGTCAGCCACTCTTAGAGTAGTCTAAAAAACCATGCCAAAAGGCTCTAGTTTCCTCCATCAGGACATCCGTCATGGTTATACCCCTTCGGATTGCTCGGTTTTAATGCCCCTAGTTTAAAAAGGTGTCAAAGTAAGCCTTGCTGACACTATTCGGATTCCAGGATCCTGCCCTATAGAGGTTGCTTCTCGGTCTCCTTGATTTGTCTTTTCGGAAGAAGTCAAAATTAATGTCTTCCAAGTTTTCAGTCTAAAAGACCACTTATCTCAACTTTTGCTTTCCAAGCTTTCAGTCTAAAAGACTACTTATCTCAATTTTTGCTTGTACTCAAACTTGGGAATTCTACGTAACTGAGGACCTCCTTCTGCTTCTATTCAACTCAACTTTTCATGGGAAGTATTTGCCTCTGACTAGATTGTCTCTTCAAGTTTTCAATCCAGCATACCACTACCCTTACCTTCTGATAAGTCAATCATTTTGCTTGTTGACTTAGCAAGAAAAACGACTTTCACCTTTCTCTAGGCCGCCCTTTCGGGTTTTCAACCTAGCGGATCTTCAGACTCTCATTCTTTTCTTTCTGTTTTTCTTTTCATTCGCCTCGAACCTTTACTTGTTTCACCAGAAGGACTTTCTAGGTGGGCTCGGGTTCAAAAGGGTTGAATACCTAAGGTTCTAAGGATTTGGACCGAATCTGGTCTAGCCAGACTACCTACGTACCCCAAAAATGGAGGATCAGGTCCGCGTAGTTCGCTTAAGGATTTTTCAAAGAATGGTTTAGCATTTAGCTTCAAAATTTTGAAAAGGGATTTTATCCCAAGGTTTGACCGAACCTGAATTAATCAAGTTGCCTACGTACCCCTGAAGAAATGGGGATCAGGTCCGACGTAGTTCGGGTGCATAAATGCCCCGGGTTTATAATGTGTTTGAAAAGAAACATTGGCTTTAAATTGTTGGCCCAAAGGGTTCTCAAAAGGATTTTAAAACGTTGGATTTTGGCTATTAAGGCTCAAACGTCCAATGATGGCCTCCTGATGTATTTGATGTACAAGCTCTTTTGTTTAAGGTTCAAAGCCTTTGAAAATTTTTATTCGAGGAGTCTGGCGGTTTTCTGGCAAAACTTCAACCATTGTGCTTCACTCCCATCTTGCCTTGAAATCATAATGAAAATACACAGCCCAATTTTTCTTTTAGGGCTCAAATCTATGACTTCATTTCGAGAAAGTCTTCTCTCACTTCTTCATCAGCTCCACAGGATATCTGATACTTATCTCTTTAAAATTGTACTCTTCAACTGGATGCCTAAAGCAGATGAAGTCTTGCTTTGCTCAACGACAGGGCATTCCCCTGGTTTATCCTTATAGGATCAAGCAAGACTACCTCAAACCCCTCTAAACAGGTTTATCAATTCTTTGCGCTCCTTAGGAGATAAAGTTTTTCCAATCCATTTCTCCCGAGTTTCGAATTTCGATACCACTATCAATGGCTTCGATTTCTTCTTCAAGTGGCTATGCTCGACGCTCTTCCTCTCGTTTGACCATCTTTCAAATCTCGAGGGGAATTTCGTCTGCATTCTCATCCGAGAAGGGGGTCTTGTAGTTGTTTTAAACATTTAATCCAAGAGTGAATCATAAAAAATTGAAGATACAGACTCAAATGCTTTATTGAATTGAAATACTTTGAAGTACATAGATGACTTTGAACGCGCCTCAGTAGGCTCTACATTGAATTTAATCAAAAAGCTAAACACCGACTCTGAACGAGAAAGACTGATTGACATGACACATTTTCTTTTCTTTTTTTAACATCAACATAACTGAACTTTTCCAACTTCGAGAGAAGAAAGTTGATGTACATTCAATGAAAGACAAATCTAAAGACACAGGACACTTCTTCAAAGGTAGTGAACCGGCACTGAAAGTTTATAGGTGATACACCTTTCTTCATGATAATGATAATTACAAAGTTCGATCCCGAAGTAGGAATCCCAGAAAAGGCAACTCCACAAGGTCTAGGTTAAATGGGGCAACAAAAGGCTTATGTTGACAATGTGGGTAAAACAATAGACTGCCTGGATCAAGTATGATTAGAAATAGTCAGTCTTTAGAAAAAATGGTCTTTCGCTAAACATAGACTCTTGACTTGGAAGCACACACTAGATCAATAGTCATGGGATAAAGATTCTGAACAAATAGAGATATGAGTAATCTTGAAACATACCACAGGGTATTTTATTCTGAAAATCAAAGAGATACTGTCTATGAAGGTTAAAGCAAAATAGACAGTGATATTATGACCTACATCAACAGGGTTTCAATGAATTCTCAATCCACACCTTGAAGTCTCATTTGAGTATAACTGCTCTTCTTTTTGGGAATGAAAGAGTCAGGAACGATAAACATCCCTAATCAAAATAAATTTCGATCTCAGCAATGATCAAGCACTCAAAGAATACAGGTAAGATCAAACTTTCCCATTAATGATTTCGATATGATCCAAGGGTAAAAGATATATGATAGGTAAACATGGATCAATGAAAAATCAATAGCTCAGATAATAGACCATTGCCATAAGAATGACAAAAGTAGGGTCAAAGACCAGATCTAAAATCTGAATGATGGATATCAACAACTGTACGATCAATATGAGATGAGATAGCATAAGATTGCTTTCAACGGATGGATCATGAATGACTAATCCTATGAGATCTTTGGAAATGAATATGATTTACATCCTAACCCCAAAGGAAAAGTTTTTTAATCTTCGCACATTTTATCAGTGTTACCTGAAGGCATCAACCCTAACCCTAATCTAGCGGAGTGGAGAGAGGATCTCGACTCATGACTTTGTTTGTGTACCTAGGACCGATCGTAGCCATTGGAAGATGGACTACGGCCTAATCTAGACACAAATGGGCCTAATCTAGACACAAATGGGTAGGATATCCTAAACTAGGCTCACACACACAATTGGGTAAGATATCCTAAACTAGGCTCACACACGTGATGCACATGTGTTCGTATACTACATGCATGTGTGGGTTAATCTAGGGGTAAGGCCAAGAGTTCCCTTAGCGCGAATCCATGTTCGATATACTGTACCAGTGTCCGGCGTATCAGTACGTGAACAAGAGATCCGTTTACGTACCATAAAGGTACTAGGCTAAGGGTGGAATGCTTCTCTAGCACAGAGGCACCAGGTGATGAAATCCCAGTCAACCATGCTAGATAACACTCCGGGTTCCTAAAATAGGACGTGTGTGCATGTGAGATGCAGGGGTTTAGATGAAAGTGATGTAAGTGTGTGCAATAAGTTCGCGCAATCTATGATGCCTTCAGGTTTTGTTAGATTAAGTTTGAGTAAATGTGATGAGAAAATAAAGCATACAAACTAATCTAACAAGCATAAAAGAGATAGAGTTTTCATGAGCCAGTTGAAATAGATTCAAATGAGTAATCCTTTGGAATTGTAATGAAGTTAGGTTATCCCCAGCAGAGTCGCCAGTCTGTGGGACCCGATCCCGCGAGAGGGGCGTGGGGCGCGAGCCGCCGCGCTCTATCTCTTGGTCTCTCGTACCCACGCGATTGGCGTGTGCCTTTCATTATTGATTTTAATTCGTCTTTTATGTGAACTTGGGATCACTAAGACAATCCGAATTCCACACAAAAGAGACTGACAGAGTCGCCACCTAGATGTGGGATCTAGGACCCATAATTAACCAGAAATCTAGACACGCTACCTGGTTACAAGAATGGAAGGTATGGGGATTTATCCACCATATGCACCATTCCTGCCCGATAATCGGTCTTCAATTCTAAAAGTTAACTCTTTTAAATTTATTTTAAATGGCTCATTCAACCCTATGTTAATGTGCGAACTAAGTGACATGCATCTTAAAATCTAATTTCAATGGGAATCCTAAATGTGTATCTTGATTTATTAATTTGTCTGGGTTCAATCTAAGTGAAAGTTCTCCTAGAATTCTAATTTCATGGAAAGCCCTAAATGATTTGATTAAGCATTTATAAGAAAATTAATATCCAAAACACCACAATTTGTTGTGGTGCCGACTCGCGGGTGGTATGCCATCAAACATCCAAGCTGCCTACGTACCCAAGCCTCACTGGGATCAGAGTCGACGTAGTTCGGTGCACCTAAGCTAAGCTACATATGCCTAACTCAACTAAGACACCGACCTAGACGGGATTGACTGTTTCAACAGTTTTAAGAGAAGTTATTTAATTCAAGTTGAGGATTTTATTATTTTAGGATTCCATCTAAGATGCTATATGATTCTTATCTAAATGCAAGTTGTCCCTTAGACTAATGCAGGTTAGCCTACATCCTAGTTTACTAGGCTTGTCCTACGGAAAGATCGGGTGACTAGTGTAACTAGACCTATGGCACGGTTGCTATACATAGCAAGCGTCCGTGATGAGGCTGGACTCCTAACTCTAGGACTCTCTAAAACTTAGGACACTACACGACACCAGTGTTCCTAAAGTGGGCTCTAATGGTTCTTAAGACGGAAACCATAATCCAATGGTTCCGAGACACACAAGACAAATCGATTTAAATTCTCGAGGTTAATGAATTTTAGATTTCAAGGATTTTCAGTTTTTGGACATTCAAGGATTACCAATGGTTCTAGGGTTCACCAGTTTCGGCCCAGGATAGCATCCAACGAAGGGAATCGTGCGCTCTTTCCTTGCGCAATTTAATACTTAGGTTATAGCATCTTATTGCCTGGCATATCTCAGGATTTCCGTGGACAGTGAACCTCGGAGCCAACAACGTGCTATAGCTTAAGTATTCAAATTTGTCAAAGATCGGTTGCAATTGAGATACGATTATGGATGCATTGGCCATTTTTCCAGGGAAATCTAAAGATCCCAAGATTTCTGTTTCAATGTATTAAGGATTAATATATGACAGAGATTTAAGGTTCTTTAGAGATTTTCAGGTGATTTTCAATTAATTTCGGATTTTCAATGGATTTTATCAATTTTAAGCATATGAGTGATTTTACAAGTGAAATTGTTGCAAACGAATTCAAAATGAGTTGAAACTTATACAGCAGCAAGATATGATGAGATGTAGCTTGCTGGAAGATTTTAATAGTTTTTTACATTAAGCTCATATTTAATTTTGATTTAACAATTAATTGACCAGATTGAAAAAATAACACAGAAACTACTAGAAATAGAAATCTAAATTCCATGAAATTTCTACATTAGTAAGACATAAGTGAAAGTAGCATGCTGTGAGATTTGCATGAATTTAGAAAACTATTTACTATCAGTTTCGGATTTTTCAATTGTTAGACCAGATTATGAATTAACACTACATCCCATGTAAAACAAGATCCAAAGTAATTGAAACTTTTATAGAAGCAAGAAATATGAGATATAAGACTACTGTAAAAATTTTAAGAATTTTCTTTGTGATCTAATGTCAGTACAAATTCCCCCAAAATCTGCTGATTTTCAAAGAAAGCATAAAATTATATACCAAACAAAATCCAAAAATTCTCACAAATTAATGGTAGAATGTATCATTATCATATTATTTTCCCACGAAATTTCATTATTTTTGGAATCTGTTTAGTATATCGTTTAGTTTTCTTTGTTAAAAATCATGCAAAAATCCGAAAATATACCCAATAATTCTAAAAAAAATTCCGAGAACGGTGTACCTACCTGTGATCGAAATCCTCGCCGAATCCGAGAGCCGAAAAACTCGAAAATCCCGCCTCCGTGCGATCGCTTCCGCTTTCTTTCTCTTTTTCCTTCTTTTTTGTTTCTTTTTCTTCTTTTCTTGTTTCTTTTTTCTTTCTTTTTTCTTTTCAACCCCACATAACAACTTTGTTAGAACACATGATAGAAGAGAAATGAGTTCTTCCTCTTACTCACCCTCATTGAATCATTTATAGCAAAGGAATGGGAGGGTGGTGGCCACCATTGTGGACTTATTCCATGGTAGGTGGCCACCATTGTGGACATATTCCATGGTAGGTGGCCACCATTGTGGACATTGAATTTTGACATGTGTGTGGCCCCATGCATGTTTTTTTAAAGTCCTTTTGAGTAGGTAAAAGATAATCCAAATGGGTCCCATATGTGACCAAATTCCCAATTGTGCATAAAATCATATGCCCCACTCCAAAGTATGATCGGAACCGTTCATTTGATGGGCGACAATGTGATTTAATTTGTGCTCCGCTAATCAATCCTATGGGCTGATCCAAGCCATCCAATAGATCAAAATGTGAATATGTTACCCCATTTTTAAATCACTCCCATTTGATGATCCGAACCGTCCATTTGATGGGCGACAATTGATGATCTTGACCGTTCAAATGGTGGGTCGCAATGTAAATTGGTTGTGCCCCCTTAAATCATTCCTCTATGACGATCCAGACCATCCAATTGATGGGTCCCCTACCTAAGTAGGTTGTGTCCTCCTAAATCATTTCAATGGGCTGATCCGAGTAACTCAACCTGATGATCGTAACAAAATTGGTTGTTAAAACGACTTCTCTGAGATCTTGACCGTTCTCTTGATGATCATCTTTAGGTGTTGGATCGAAGTAGGTTCAAAACTCATTTTTCACTAAAACAATGCGCGGGCCACCCTGTTTGATCCAAATCTAAACAAATGCTCAAGACGGGCCCATCAATCGGATCCAAATTCTCTCTTGCTCGAATTCTTGGGAATAATCTCTCTCAACACTTAACGGAAAAGTGCGAAACATGGCGGAAATGATTGGATGGGGTTTCGCCCAAGCATAGCGAACTTCGGTCCGATCAAAATGGGGTGTCTACACATGCTCGATAAACTCCTGATGTAACTAGAGAATTTCCACCAGGCGTTTTAACAGAAAGTTCAAGATCTAACTTCTGAAGTGGTATGCTCAAATGCTTGGCAAACTTTGGTGAAACGAAAGAATGCGTAGAGCCAGAATCAAATAATATATGTGCATTCTTTGAACTTACAGACAAAGTACCTGTCACGACATCATTCGTTGCTTCCACTTCAGCAGTTGTGATAGCAAAAGTACGGGCCTGTCCCCTTGGCTGTTGTTGTTGTTGTCGACCTCCTCCTACTGCTCTAGGCTTAGTGCATTGATTTGAATAGTGTCCCATTTCGTTACAATTGAAACACTTGATGTCTGGGTGAGCATTCAGAGTCTGCTTGAGGGTTGGCTGACTGTTTTGGGACCGTCTTGCAGTCCTTTGCCACATGTCCTTCCATTCCGCATTGGAAGCATTTTCGTGTCCCCATGTAACAGACACCTCCATGTCTCTTTCCACATTTTGAGCAATGTTGCTGGTCTCCTGCTTCCTTGACATTAGGTCTCTTCGTTCCAGATCCTCCTGATTGGCTTTCATTCGTTCTCTTTACGCCAGTCAACTTGTTTTTGGACTGCTGAAAGTCCAAATGTTCAATTTCCACTTTCAAAGCACATCTCACCACGGCTTCGTAGCTTTGAAAATCTAAAGCTGCTAATGCTCGCCTGACACTAGGCTTTAATCCGTATTGGAATTTGTCCACCTTACTTTGAACGTCAGTCACTAGGTGGGTTGCATATCGAGCCAATCTTGTGAATTTTGCTTCATATTGGGAGACTGTCTCTCCCTCTTCTTGCTTTAATGAAATAAATTCTCTCACTAGCTGAGCTTTTAGTGGTTGTGGGAAGTATTTTTCGAGGAAGATTCTTTTGAATTCATTCCAACACATTGCGTTCATTTCTTCTTCGATTTTTGTATTTCGGATTAAATTCCACCACTGATCCGCGTCACCGTCCAATCTATACGTCGCCAATCTTACACGTTGTTGGCTGGTGCAGTCAATCACCGAAAAGATCTTTTCGATGGAGTGAATCCATCTTTCAGCTTCTAAGGGATCTGTAGTTCCCGAGAAGGCAGCAGGATGTTGCCTTATAAACTGTTCCAGTATAGCTCCTTCGTTTTGAAGTGGAGCAGATGGGGCTCGTTGGTGGTTCATGTTTGCTGTCATTGCTTGGGCTAGCTGTGCCAATGCAGTGGCAATGGCATCATTTCATGCGTTGTTGTTTCTAGCGTTGGCTGTAGGTTGTTCGTTTCTTGCTTGCCTTTCTCTGCGTGGCCTGCCACGTCCCCTCCTTGTCTCAGCCTCGATTGCAATAATCTGTTCCTGATTCTCCGCCATCTTCATATCATAGTATCACGTTAGTAATCTAAATTATAACTCATATTTAAAAGCATTTATAGAAGTATCACAGAAGTTATAAATAGCACATAAGTTCTATATTAACCAACTACTAGCGGTATAGTTAACATATTCTAACTTAAGATAGGGTAAATTCTAATCCTATCTTTTTGAATCCTAATTTCCAAAACCGACTAAACTTCGCTTTGATACCAAATGTAACGCCCCGGATTTTTTTGAAATACCAACTCGGTGCGTAGAAGAATATTACATCATCTTTTTCAAAAACTTTCATTATTCCCAAGATCTCAAATACAACTACGTTTAGAGGGTTTACAGAAATTAGGTCTAACTTATTACATCTTAATTCAAGACATAGTTGATACATATTTAAAACATATTTGTCCTTTAGAACAGTTCTGGATTCAACTCTAGCATTCCTCATCTTTCATCTATACTTCACCTGGGGGTTGGAACAATAAGAAAAGGAAAAAGGGGTGAGCTCAAATAGCCTAGTAGGGTATAAACAACAAGTGATGTAGAATTGTCAAGCTCATAAGAACATGATATTTTGCAGATAGGACATAAACATGGAAAGAAAGAATAAGCACAACATACTTTCCAAACGTATAGAGAAAACTTACAGAACTTGATATATATAGAATTATATATATAGACTTCATTAAGCATAGATGCTTTCATTCATAGCCATATCTCGGCCCATTCATAGCCATACCTCGGCTCATAATCCTCTAGATTTACACTCTCTAGAGTCGTCTTTACCCATGTGCACATGGAGGACTATAACGCGTCCACCCGTCATCATATCATAACTCAGTCCATATTCAGAATTAGGGTCTCACAAGATAAACCCTAAACATAAACATATCTCACGGAAACAAGTTTCGAGGATACAAATAGAATTATAATTTTATCAGTAAAGTCATTTATCTGAAAGGAATGGGATCAGAAAGAAAGGATCCCCCTTGGATTCTCATCAGTTGTGGATCTCAGAATGATAGAAACTCTTATGGCAATTGCGTATAAAGAGAATCAAAGAATAGAAAATACTTTCATCCAGTATAGTAAAAGAGAATCAAAGGAAGAAAACTCTTACATATAGCAAAAGAAAATCAATGGACGAAAACCCTTACATCAAGTTAAGCAAAAAGAGAATCAAAAGATAGGGAACCCTTACATCAAATATAGCAAAAGAGAATTAGACGATAAGAAACCCTTACATTTAGCTTTTTGATCACAGGTTTGTGTAGACACCCCATTTTGACCGGACCCAAGTTCGCTATGCTTGGGAGAAACCCCATCCGATCATTTCCGCCATGTTTCGCATTTTTCCGTGAGAGGTTGAGAGAGATTATTCATAAGAATCCAAGCGAGAGAGAATTTGGACCCGTTTGGTGGGCCCGCATTGAACATTTGTTTAAAATTCGAATCAACCGAGGGCCCACATTGTGGGGCCTCAGTAGGGCCTCTTGTGAGGCCTCTTATGAAGAACAATAATGATGGATTCTCCACTAAAGAAACACGATGGGCCCTCCACTAAGAACAATAATGATGGATTCTCCACTAAGAAACATGATGGGCCCTCCACTAAGAAGAATGATGATGGATTCTCCACTAAGAAACATGATGGGCCCTCCACTAAGAAGAATGATGATGGATTCTCCACTAAGAAACATGATGGGCCCTCCACTAAGAAGAATGATGATGGATTCTCCACTAAGAAACATGATGGGCCCTCCACTAAGAAGAATGATGATGGATTCTCCACTAAGAGGGACAACATGATGAGCTCTCCACCAACACATCTCTCTCTCTCTCTTTCTCTCCCTATATATATCTTCCTTCCCATCCATAAAAAAAAGGAGAAAAGGAGAGATTTATCTTCCATTATCTTTTTCTCTTCCATTATCTCTTCCAATCACTCCCTCCAATCCCTTTCCCTATATTCTTCTTCCATTATCTCTCCCAATCACCTCCCAATCCTTCCCTCTAAGAGAAAGTGAAAGACGGCGGAACGGATCGGCGGCAACATTTTTTTTTGGGGGTTTTCTTTGCTAATTGAAAGGGTAAGACAAAGCGTATATCCGATGATTACTTACCCTAGAGACAAGGAGAGCTAGCAAGGTTGGTATTCCAAAACCCTCTTTCATATATCTTAAACTAGAAGCATGCTAGGATAGAATTTGTGATTTATTTTTATTTTTTCTTATTGTTATTCAAAATATGTTTTTTTCAATCTCTGAGTGTTTTGCACATTAAGAAGTGTAGAAATCTGGAATTTTGAAGAATTTTGACTTCGTTTTGACCGTAATTTGACCTTTTGAACTTTACCCTCAAAGGGGTAAAATTCTAAAGATTAAATTTAAGAAGATGTCAACATAGATCCAAAATCAATGAAAATTTAAACATAATATAATTGTAAGATTTTGAATTAGTACGAATTTCTTTATGAATTCTTGATTTGATTTAAAGGGTTTAAAAATTCATTTAACTCTAGGGGTATTTTTGGAAAAAACCAATTTTCAAAAACTCTATAATGTTTTCAAAAGTGAAATTTGGATGAGATGCAAATTAAATCTAATCTAATCTCCCGTGAATTTTTCAAGATTTTTGGTTTCTGTTGGATATTTGTTTATGATTTTTTACGTAAAATCATGCATGCTGTATTAAATCTGATAAAAATAGTAAATTGCAATGAAAACTTCTGAAAATATTTGTTTGATAATTACTACTAGAATTACATGTTTTCATAAAGTTTAAACTGATTTGGATTTGATTTACTATGTGTTTCTTTGTTAATTCATAATCTGGATGGATATTTGTAAAATCGTAAATTAATAGTAAATCATTTTTAAAATTTATGAAACTTTTACAGTAATCCTTTCTTATTGTAATAAACATACTATAGAAATTTCATATTGTTTTGAATTGATTTGCTATACGTTACTGTGTTAATTCACAATCTGGACAGAAACTTTCAACATTGAAAACCTAATAGCAAACCACATTTAAAATCTATGAAATTTTTATTATAATCTTATATAATTAAGGAGAAGTTACTGTAAAAATTTCATCTTGTTCTGAAAAGATTTGTTATATGTTGATGTGTAAATCTACAATCTGAATTTAAACCTTTTAAAATCCTTGAGTAAATTGAATTAAAATCAAATTGTTTTAAAAATTTCCAGATCATAATATTCCATCACATATTCAATCATTAAATTATCAAAATAGAAACCTTAGGAATCACTGATTTCCTTTGTAAAATCCTGGTGCTGTGATTAGTTTGTATGCTTTATTTTCTCATCACATTTACTCAAACTTAATCTAACAAAACCTGAAGGCATCATAGATTGCGCGAACTTATTGCACACACTTACATCACTTGCATCTAAACCCCTGCATCTCATATGCACACACGTCCTATTTTAGGAACCCGGAGTGTTATCTAGCATGGTTGACTGGGATTTCATCACCTGGTGCCTCTGTGCTAGAGAAGCATTCCACCCTTAGCCTAGTACCTTTATGGTACGTAAACGGATCTCTTGTTCACGTACTGATACGCCGGACACTGGTACAGTATATCGAACATGGATTCGCGCTAAGGGAACTCTTGGCCTTACCCCTAGATTAACCCACACATGCATGTAGTATACGAACACATGTGCATCACGTGTGTGAGCCTAGTTTAGGATATCCTACCCATTTGTGTCTAGATTAGGCCGTAGTCCATCTTCCAATGGCTACGATCGGTCCTAGGTACACAAACAAAGTCATGAGTCGAGATCCTTTCTCCACTCCGCTAGATTAGGGTTAGGGTTGATGCCTTCAGGTAACACTGATAAAATGTGTGAAGATTAAAAAACTTTTCCTTTGGGGTTAGGATGTAAATCCCATTCATTTCCAAAGATCTCATAGGATTAGTCATTCATGATCCATCCGTTGAAAGCAATCTTATGCTATCTCATCTCATCTTGATCACAGATTTTCAATCTTCTATTATATGATTCGATCGCGTTTCCATATCTTTTAGAGAGTCTTTTGACTCATCTGTCTTTAGCTGTTGTCAGTGGAGTCTTTGACTCGTGTTTTCTTTTCCTTTAGAGAGTCTTTGACTCATATATCCTTTAGTTGGTGTTAGTGGAGTCTTTGACTCGTATTTTCATCTCTTTTAGAGAGTCTTTGACTCATTTATCCTTTAGTTGGTGTTAGTGGAGTCTTTGACTCGTATTTCTTTTCCTTTAGAGAGTCTTTGACTCATATATCCTTTAGTTGGTGTTAGTGGAGTCTTTGACTCGTATTTTCATCTCTTTTAGAGAGTCTTTGACTCATTTATCCTTTAGTTGGTGTTAGTGGAGTCTTTGACTCGTATTTCTTTTCCTTTAGAGAGTCTTTGACTCATATATCCTTTAGTTGGTGTTAGTGGAGTCTTTGACTCGTGTTTTTCATCTCTTTTAGAGAGTCTTTACTCATTAATCCTTTAGTTAATGTTAGTGGAGTCTTTGACTTGTATTTCTTTTCCTTTAGAGAGTCTTTGACTCATTTATCTTTTAGTTGGTGTCATTGGAGTCTTTGACTCGTGTTTCCGTTTTTAGAGAGTCTTTGACTCATCTGTTTTATTTGCAGTATTATTAGAGAGTCTTTGACTTCGTTATCTCATTTCAGTGTTATCAGTTGCTCTTATTAGAGAGTCTTTGACTCGTTTATCCTTTAGTCGCTTTTATTAGAGAGTCTTTGACTCATTTATTCTCCAGTTACTGTCATTAGAGAGTCTTTGACTCATTTGCTCTTATAATAGTATTATTAGAGCATAGTTGATTTGCCGTAAGTGTTTGATAGGTAGAGAGTTCGTTTCGAACTACGTTGGCTTGATCCTCTTCCACGAGATACGTAGTGCAGCTTGGGATCCACATCCCAAGTCCAGCCAAACCTTTAAAAATAAAAATTTTAAATCTTCCAAAGTTACAAAAATATTCAAACCATTTTCAAAAAGATCTTCCTCTAGAGTTAGGAGTATGTCCTAGCTGTTTAGGTTGTGTTCTAGAGTTAGGAGTTTGTCTTGATTTGTATTGATATGGTATGTCCTGTCGTGTGAGTGTCCCTAGAGTTAGGAGGCCTCGAGTCGATCGGTTAGACATTTAGTCGAACCGATGGCTAGACTAGGCATATAGTCATCCCGTGGTTTTCATTAGGTTGCACGGCCTAGTTACACATAGGATTGTAGGAACCACCTGCATTAGCTTAAGGCTAATCAATCTGCATTTAGTTAGGGCATATAGGATGTCCTAAAATCCACCATTCATTGGAATTTAAATAATAGTTCAAGAAGCTTTAATAACTAGTCCGGTCTTTTAGATCGAGTCTAGGATAGAGGTCTAGGTGTCTTAGGCATCATAATTTTGAATAGGGCATCGAACTACGTGGGCTCCGATTCTTCCCGAGGCCGGGATACGTAGTGCAGCTAGGATGGATGGCCATTCTGGTCCGAGTCCAGTCTTGCATTAGAGTTAGGCATGTCACCCATAACCTAGCTTTGCTTAGGTGACACATTTTCATTTTATGTGTTTATTTCTTCATTCTCAGGAAATGCATGCTTAGGTAGACGATTCCTGAGGATTGTTCCCATTTCATATGATTTTTACCCAAACTTCTTTGGAGTTAATGAAAATGGCATAAGAGACCAGGTGCTTGCACTTGGGCGAATTGGGGGCGCCTAATCCCTTCCCCATTCGTCATCAGGCACGAACCCTATTTTATATCTCTGGTTATCCGTTGCAACAGAGCATAGTATGGGATCCTTGGCCCACTTTCCTTGGATGGCGACTCTGAGTTCTTTTTAGGTACATCTCGGTTTCGAGCCCTGGCTCCTGATCAGGATGTATCTCATTCGTTTTGTATCGCCACTCGTGCTATGCTGTGAGGGTGGCATCCGTTTCGAGAGTTCCTTGGCAGAGCTCTCCTTCACATTGTGGAGATCTTAGAGGATGGTGTGGGGACCTCGCGTCCCTCGCCGCACTCGTCCTCTCCGGATCGGGGTCCACAGGCTGGCGACTCTGCTGGGGAGTTCTTGAAACATTGCCTAACTCTTTAAAAATGCCATTTTTATTAACTTTGGAGAAATTTGAGCTAAAATCATTTTAAATGGGAACTCTATCGTTAGAATCCAGGGGCACCAGGTAGGTGCGTAATTAAAACAAAGGATTCACACACTGCACATCATGCATTGTCATATTTTTTTTTTTTATTATTATTTTTCATTGTTTTTCATTATTGGCTCCATGGGATAGATTCAATGCGTGCCTGACTGGGATGTTATTACATCCTGATGGTACTGTTGAATCTATTTCCAAGCTATGCGCCAGCGCTGCAGCATATTAAGTATGTTTCATACGCATAGTACCCATTAGATTGAGTCCGGAGCCCTACTTTGTTTTATATATATTATATATATACTTACTGACCTAGTGAAGCCCAACTAGGGAGTACCCGTGTGTATATTGCATTCATATAGGGTCGAACATCTGTTGCTTACACATGTGGAGCCTAGAGGAGCTTTGCCCCATTTGTAGACTAGGGTAGCTCATTTTTAACTTGCTACAACACTGTCCTAGTACACTCACCAGTCTGTCTTGAGTCGAGACTTCCTTGACTCCGTTAGATTAGAATTAGGGCTGGTGCCCCTGGTTAGGATTTGTGTGTATGTGTATTTACTTATATATACTGATTATGTATATTATGGTTCTCCTCTTAGTTAGAGATTCCTTATTCCTTTCAGTCGGTTATATCCATTCCGAATTTAGATCTAGATCTAGTCAGTGGATTTTGACCGTCATTACCTTGGCCGAGTTTAGCCCTTGATCTGTTGATTATAGGGTTTGACCCATTGTTGTATATTCTCACCTTTGGTTAGTCCATCTGTTGATCACCCTTCTCTAGTAACCGTTATTCATACCTTTCGATTGAGCTAGGGTGATCCCTTGTATAGTCGTTATGCTGCCGGATTTTATCCAGAACATTTTGAGCATGACGGCTACTCTTTAGAGTCAGTTTACTTAGTCTGGACCTTGACCTCCTCGTATAGCCGTTATGCTGCTGGATTTTATCCAAAAGTATGTTAAGCATGATTGCTATCCTTTGGAGTCAGTCTGCCTTGTCTTGATTCTCATGTATACATCATTTAGTAGGATTAGATCCTTATTTGTCAACCTGTTTGTCTTGAGATCTGGCCGATAGCTCGTTTGCTGTCCTTATGAACATGGTCTATCATTTCATCTCATATTGATCGTACAGTTGTTGATATCCATCATTCAGATTTTAGATCTGGTCTTTGACCCTACTTTTGTCATTCTTATGGCCATGGTCTATTATCTGAGCCATTGATTTTTTGATCCATGTTTACCTATCATATATCTTTTACCCTTGGATCATATCGAAATCATTAATGGAAAAGTTTGATCTTACCTGTATTCTTTGAGTGCATGATCATTGCTGAGATCGAAATTTATTTTGATTATGGATGTTTATCGTTCCTGACTCTTTCATTCCCAAAAAGAAGAGCAGTTATACTCAAATGAGACTTCAAGGTGTGGATTGAGAATTCATTGAAACCCTGTTGATGTAGGTCATAATATCACTGTCTATTTCGCTTTGACCTTCATAGACAGTATTTCTTTGATTTTTAGAATAAAATACCCTTTGGTGTATTTCAAGATTACTCTTTTCTCTGTTTGTTCAGAATCTTTATCCCATGACTATTGATCTAGTGTGTGTGCTTCCAAGTCAAGAGTCTATGTTTAGCGAAAGACCATTTTTTCTAAAGACTGACTATTTCTAATCATACTTGATCCAGGCAGTCTATTGTTTTACCCACATTGTCAACATAAGCCTTTTGTTGCCTTTTCTGTGATTTCTACTCCGGGATTGAACTTTATAGTTATCATTATCATGAGGAAAGGTGTATCACCTATAAGCTTTCAGTGTCAGTTCACTACCTTTGAAGAAGTGTCCTGTATCTTTAGATTTGTCTTTCATTGAGTGTACATCAACTTTCTTCTCTCTAAGTTGAAAAAGTTCAGTTACGTGTTAAAAAAAAAAATGAAGTCATGTCTGTCAATCTTTCTTATACAGAGTCAGTATTCTGTTTTCTATCAGAACTGTTGAAGAGCCCATTGAGGTGTGTCAAAAATCATCAATGTACTTACAGTCTTCAATTCAATAAAATTGTTGATTTCGTATCTTTGATACTCTATGATTCACTCTTAGATCTAATGTTTAAACAACTAAAGACCCCCTTCTCGGATGAGAATGCAGACGAAATTCACCTCGAGATCTGAAAGATGGTCGAACGAGAGGAAGAGCGTCGAGCATAGCCACTTAAAGAAGAAATCAAAGCCATTGATAGTGGTATCGAAATCCGAAACTCGGGATGGATGGATTGGAAAAACTTTATCTCCTAAGGAGCGCAAAGAATTGATAAACCTGTTTAGAGAGGTTTGAGGTAGTTTTGCTTGATCCTATAAGGATAAACCAGGGGAATGCCCTGTCGTTGATCAAAGCAAGACTTCATCTGCTTTAGACATCCAGTTGAGGAATAAAATTTTAAAGAGATAAGCGTCAGGCATCCTGTGGAGCTGATGAGATATTGAGAGAAGATTTTCAGACAGAGTTGTGGAATCTTGAGCATAAATTCAAGATCTTTGAGACGGGAGTGGAGCACAGTGGTTGAAGTTTTGCCAGAAAACCACTAGACTCCTCAAAAAAAAAAAAAAAAAATTCAAAGGCTTTGAACCTTAAACAAAAGGGCTTGTACATCAAATACATCAGGAGGCCATCCTTGATCGTTTGAGCTTTTATAGCTAAAATCCTAATGTTTTAAAATCCATTTGTAAACCCTTTGGGCCAAAAGCAAAATTAAAACAACTTCTTTTCAAACACATTATAAACCCGGGGCATTTATGCACCCGAACTACGTCGGACCTGATCCCCACCTCTTCAGGGGTACGTAGGCAACTTGATTAATTCAAGTTCGGTCAAACCTTGGGATAAAATCCCCTTTGAAAATTTTGAAGCTAAATGCTAAACCATTCTTTGAAAAATCCCAAAGCGAACTACGCGGATCTGATCCTCCATCTTTGGGGTACGTAGGTAGTCTGGCTAGACCAGATTCGGTTCAAATCTTTAGAACCTTAGGTATTCAACCCTTTCGAACCCAAGCCCACCTAGAAAGTCCTTCTGGTGAAACAAGCAAAGGTTCGAGGCGAATGAAAAGAAAAACAGAAAGAAAAGAATGAGAGTCTGAAGACCCACTAGGTTGAAAACCCGAAAGGGCGGCCTAGAGATATACATTTGCTAAGTTAACAGCCAAAAGAGTTAGCTTATGCAAAAAGTCAGGGTAGTGGTCTGCTGGATTGAAAACTTGAAGAGGTAATCCAGTCAAGGGCAAAGACTTCCCATGAACAGTTGAGTTGAATAGAAGCAGAAGGAGTTCCTCAGTTACGTAGAATTCCCAAGTTTGAGTACAAGCAAAAGTTGAGATAAGTGGTCTTTCAGACTGAAAGCTTGGAAAGCAAAAGTTATGACTTCTTTTGAAGAGAGAAATCAGGGAGACGGAGAAGCCACCTCTGCACAGGGCAGAATCCTGGAATCCGAGTAGTGTCAGCGAGACTTATTTTGACACCTTTTTAAACTAGGGGCATTAAGACCGAGCAATCCGAAAGGGGTAACAACCATGACGGAGATCCCGATGGAGGAAATTAGGTCATCTTGACATAGTTTTTGAGAGTGCTCTAAGAGTGGCTAACCTTACCATAACAAAATAACACATTTTATCTAAGGGTGAATCAAAATTTAGTCAAGTCCCTTGAATATTGTAAGTCTTCTTTGAAAGAGTCATCAGAAGTCTGTTTCTGGTTTATCATTGTTTTTCTTTTAGAATCAAAAGTGTTTGGCACTGGAGAGAATGGGTGTATACCTTCCAAAGTGAAAAGAAAATTCAAAGTAGATCTTGGTTTAAGAATCAAAGAAGGGCAAGAGATTTGTTATTCAGACCTGCCTGAAACATCAAAGCCTCAAGCACTGAGCAAAATGAAGAATTCTTACATTCAGCCTTTGTGGAGATGGTTTTACCACTATACCAAAGAAAGAACCCATGCAAACTCAAATTTTTTCTACTTACCTTGCTTTTGCCTTCTTAAGACTTTGTCATGGAAGCACATCATACTAGGGGCATCTTTTATGACTTACGTCATAAAAGATATTACACAATGATAACTGGGATATCTATTCTTAGCAAATAGAAACCAGAGAAGCTTGAGCATACTCTTTGAGTTGAATTCCTTGATCAAATTATTTCTTTTGGAGTTAGTTTCAGAAACTTCAATTCCCAGCGGAGTATAAAATCTACTCCTGCATCCTTCAAACCTCATCAAAATGCTTCTCACCTGTTAAAGAGAGTCAGCACCTGAAAATCTCATCAATCTATTTGAGTTTTGCTTTCAGCAAAGATCATGCGCTCCTAGTTATTCTTGGTAAGAGATGACTGGCCCATTAGTGAAATCGATCAAAGATGGTAAATTCTTCATTCCTTTTGAAAGATTTTAACAGAGTTTGAAATTACCGAACTTGCGTTACGCGGTTTGGTCTTTTTGAAAGATTTTAACAAAGTTTGAAATTACCGAACCTGTGTTACACAGTTTGGTCGTTTTGAAAGTTTTTAACAGAGATAGAAATTACCGAACCTGTGTTACACGGTTTGGTCCTTTTGAAAGATTTTAATAGAGATGGAAATTATCGAACCTGTGTTACACGGTTTGGTCTTTTTGAAATGTTTTAATAAGGAAAATATTTCCGATCCTGTGTTACACGGATTGGTCTTTTCTTCCTTCTCCCGGGTATTTAGTACCCCGATGATTAGTAGTGTAATGTCAAGTAGTGACTTACCTAATCATCGTTCCGCAATGTGCAGCTTCTTAACGAGTTAGGAGTCATGTGTATCTGCGAAGAGGTTTGTAGGGGACTGTTTAGCAGGACCTACGAATTTGGGTTTATGTGGAACTGTTTAGCAGAACCGCGTGATCCGGAGTGATTCGCTACCTTGAAAGAGAGGAGTCAGAGTTACTCGGATAGTTAAACAGATTTATTTTCAGTAATGATCTGTATAACTATCGCTAGGCTTGAGACTTAGTCTCGCCTCTGGTACTTAGTACCCAGATGATTAGTAGTGTAATGTCAAGTGGTGACTTACCTAATCATCGTCCCGCAATGTGCAGCTTCCTAACGTGTTAGGAGTCATGTGTATCTGCGAAGAGGTTTGTAGGGGACTGTTTAGCAGGACCTACGAATTTGGATTTACGTGGAACTGTTTAGCAGAACCGCATGATACGGAGTGATTCGCTACCTTGAAAGAGAGGAGTCAGAGTTACTCGGATAGTTACACAGATTTATTTTCAGCAATGATCTGTATAACTATCGCTGGGCTTGAGACTTAGTCTCGCCTTGGTATTAGGTGTTTGAGTTTAGCTCAAATACTCGAATACCCTAATAATTGGTCAAGTCTTTGACTGATCGGCATGTTTTTTAAAAAAAAAATTTAACTCTTTTGAGTGTTTGGTTTTGAACTTGTTTTGGACGAGTTTCAATACATTGGTCTTTGGCCTATTTTTGCAGGTTTCTAAAAAGAAAAAAACTCTTTGAGTGTTTGGTTTTGAACTTGTTTTGGACGAGTTTCAATACATTGGTCTTTGGCCTATTTTTGCAGGTTTCTAAAAAGGAAAAACTCTTTGAGTGTTTGGTTTTGAACTTGTTTTGGACGAGTTTCAATACATTGGTCTTTGGCCTATTTTTGCAGGTTTCTAAAAAGGAAAAACTCTTTGAGTGTTTGGTTTTGAACTTATTTTGGACAAGTTTCAATACATTGGTCTTTGGCCTATTTTGCAGGTTTCTAAAAAATTTTTTTAAAAAAAAAAATGAAAAATGAAAACTCTTTGAGCGACTGAAGTAATTGGTTTGTCTGTTTGGTTTCTGCTCTTTGAGCAGAGGTTATGTCTACTTTGGTTTAGCCTAATAAAAACAGTGTATGTGTGTTTGTGTTTTTATAATTGTTCGTTCGTTTTTGTTATCTAGTTTAGATAGTTGAGTCATGAGTATTAGGGAGAGACTATCTCTTTGAAATGTCTTAGTTGCCGAGTTAAGAGTCGGTGAGAGGCTATCTCCCTATTGTTGGTAGAGTTTTATCTTTGTGAATATCGTTTTAAAACTGAAAACCCAAAAATTTGCTTTGCTTTCGGGTCAGTCAAAATGTGTCGTCTGTTCAGCTTTTTCATTCGCGTGTTACACACGCTCTGCCAAAGAGGGGCATCTGTAGACACCCCATTTTGACCGGACCCAAGTTCGCTATGCTTGGGAGAAACCCCATCCGATCATTTCCGCCATGTTTCGCATTTTTCCGTGAGAGGTTGAGAGAGATTATTCATAAGAATCCAAGCGAGAGAGAATTTGGACCCGTTTGGTGGGCCCGCATTGAACATTTGTTTAAAATTCGAATCAACCGAGGGCCCACATTGTGGGGCCCGCGTTGTGGGGCCCACATTGTGGGGCCTCAGTAGGGCCTCTTGTGAGGCCTCTTATGAAGAACAATAATGATGGATTCTCCACTAAAGAAACATGATGGGCCCTCCACTAAGAACAATAATGATGGATTCTCCACTAAGAAACATGATGGGCCCTCCACTAAGAAGAATGATGATGGATTCTCCACTAAGAAACATGATGGGCCCTCCACTAAGAAGAATGATGATGGATTCTCCACTAAGAAACATGATGGGCCCTCCACTAAGAAGAATGATGATGGATTCTCCACTAAGAAACATGATGGGCCCTCCACTAAGAAGAATGATGATGGATTCTCCACTAAGAGGGACAACATGATGAGCTCTCCACCAACACATCTCTCTCTCTCTCTTTCTCTCCCTATATATATCTTCCTTCCCATCCATAAAAAAAAGGAGAAAAGGAGAGATTTATCTTCCATTATCTTTTTCTCTTCCATTATCTCTTCCAATCACTCCCTCCAATCCCTTTCCCTATATTCTTCTTCCATTATCTCTCCCAATCACCTCCCAATCCTTCCCTCTAAGAGAAAGTGAAAGACGGCGGAACGGATCGGCGGCAACATTTTTTTTTGGGGGTTTTCTTTGCTAATTGAAAGGGTAAGACAAAGCGTATATCCGAGGATTACTTACCCTAGAGACAAGGAGAGCTAGCAAGGTTGGTATTCCAAAACCCTCTTTCATATATCTTAAACTAGAAGCATGCTAGGATAGAATTTGTGATTTATTTTTATTTTTTCTTATTGTTATTCAAAATATGTTTTTTTCAATCTCTGAGTGTTTTGCACATTAAGAAGTGTAGAAATCTGGAATTTCGAAGAATTTTGACTTCGTTTTGACCGTAATTTGACCTTTTGAACTTTACCCTCAAAGGGGTAAAATTCTAAAGATTGAATTTAAGAAGATGTCAACATAGATCCAAAATCAATGAAAATTTAAACATAATATAATTGTAAGATTTTGAATTAGTACGAATTTCTTTATGAATTCTTGATTTGATTTAAAGGGTTTAAAAATTCATTTAACTCTAGGAGTATTTTTGGAAAAAACCAATTTTCAAAAACTCTATAATGTTTTCAAAAGTGAAATTTGGATGAGATGCAAATTAAATCTATTCTAATTTCCCGTGAATTTTTCAAGATTTTTGGTTTCTGTTGGATATTTGTTTATGATTTTTTACGTAAAATCATGCATGCTGTATTAAATCTGATAAAAATAGTAAATTGCAATGAAAACTTCTGAAAATATTTGTTTGATAATTACTACTGGAATTACATGTTTTCATAAAGTTTAAACTGATTTGGATTTGATTTACTATGTGTTTCTTTGTTAATTCATAATCTGGATGGATATTTGTAAAATCGTAAATTAATAGTAAATCATTTTTAAAATTTATGAAACTTTTACAGTAATCCTTTCTTATTGTAATAAACATACTATAGAAATTTCATATTGTTTTGAATTGATTTGCTATACGTTATTGTGTTAATTCACAATCTGGACAAAAACTTTCAACATTGAAAAACTAATAGCAAAACACATTTAAAATCTATGAAATTTTTATTATAATCTTATATAATTAAGGAGAAGTTACTGTAAAAATTTCATCTTGTTCTGAAAAGATTTGTTATATGTTGATGTGTAAATCTACAATCTGAATTGAAACCTTTTAAAATCCTTGAGTAAATTGAATTAAAATCAAATTGTTTTAAAAATTTCCAGATCATAATATTCCATCACATATTCAATCATTAAATTATCAAAATAGAAACCTTAGGAATCACTGATTTCCTTTGTAAAATCCTGGTGCTGTGATTAGTTTGTATGCTTTATTTTCTCATCACATTTACTCAAACTTAATCTAACAAAACCTGAAGGCATCATAGATTGCGCGAACTTATTGCACACACTTACATCACTTGCATCTAACCCCCTGCATCTCACATGCACACACGTCCTATTTTAGGAACCCGGAGTGTTATCTAGCATGGTTGACTGGGATTTCATCACCTGGTGCCTCTGTGCTAGAGAAGCATTCCACCCTTAGCCTAGTACCTTTATGGTACGTAAACGGATCTCTTGTTCACGTACTGATACGCCGGACCCTGGTACAGTATATCGAACATGGATTCGCGCTAAGGGAACTCTTGGCCTTACCCCTAGATTAACCCACACATGCATGTAGTATACGAACACATGTGCATCACGTGTGTGAGCCTAGTTTAGGATATCCTACCCATTTGTGTCTAGATTAGGCCGTAGTCCATCTTCCAATGGCTACGATCGGTCCTAGGTACACAAACAAAGTCATGAGTCGAGATCCTTTCTCCACTCCGCTAGATTAGGGTTAGGGTTGATGCCTTCAGGTAACACTGATAAAATGTGTGAAGATTAAAAAACTTTTCCTTTGGGGTTAGGATGTAAATCCCATTCATTTCCAAAGATCTCATAGGATTAGTCATTCATGATCCATCCGTTGAAAGCAATCTTATGCTATCTCATCTCATCTTGATCACAGATTTTCAATCTTCTATTATATGATTCGATCGCGTTTCCATATCTTTTAGAGAGTCTTTTGACTCATCTGTCTTTAGCTGTTGTCAGTGGAGTATTTGACTCGTGTTTTCTTTTCCTTTAGAGAGTCTTTGACTCATATATCCTTTAGTTGGTGTTAGTGGAGTCTTTGACTCGTATTTTCATCTCTTTTAGAGAGTCTTTGACTCATTTATCCTTTAGTTGGTGTTAGTGGAGTCTTTGACTCGTATTTCTTTTCCTTTAGAGAGTCTTTGACTCATATATCCTTTAGTTGGTGTTAGTGGAGTCTTTGACTCGTATTTTCATCTCTTTTAGAGAGTCTTTGACTCATTTATCCTTTAGTTGGTGTTAGTGGAGTCTTTGACTCGTATTTCTTTTCCTTTAGAGAGTCTTTGACTCATATATCCTTTAGTTGGTGTTAGTGGAGTCTTTGACTCGTGTTTTTCATCTCTTTTAGAGAGTCTTTACTCATTAATCCTTTAGTTAATGTTAGTGGAGTCTTTGACTCGTATTTCTTTTCCTTTAGAGAGTCTTTGACTCATTTATCTTTTAGTTGGTGTCATTGGAGTCTTTGACTCGTGTTTCCGTTTTTAGAGAGTCTTTGACTCATCTGTTTTATTTGCAGTATTATTAGAGAGTCTTTGACTTCGTTATCTCATTTCAGTGTTATCAGTTGCTCTTATTAGAGAGTCTTTGACTCGTTTATCCTTTAGTCGCTTTTATTAGAGAGTCTTTGACTCATTTATTCTCCAGTTACTGTCATTAGAGAGTCTTTGACTCATTTGCTCTTATAATAGTATTATTAGAGCATAGTTGATTTGCCGTAAGTGTTTGATAGGTAGAGAGTTCGTTTCGAACTACGTTGGCTTGATCCTCTTCCACGAGATACGTAGTGCAGCTTGGGATCCACATCCCAAGTCCAGCCAAACCTTTAAAAATAAAAATTTTAAATCTTCCAAAGTTACAAAAATATTCAAACCATTTTCAAAAAGATCTTCCTCTAGAGTTAGGAGTATGTCCTAGCTGTTTAGGTTGTGTTCTAGAGTTAGGAGTTTGTCTTGATTTGTATTGATATGGTATGTCCTGTCGTGTGAGTGTCCCTAGAGTTAGGAGGCCTCGAGTCGATCGGTTAGACATTTAGTCGAACCGATGGCTAGACTAGGCATATAGTCATCCCGTGGTTTTCATTAGGTTGCACGGCCTAGTTACACATAGGATTGTAGGAACCACCTGCATTAGCTTAAGGCTAATCAATCTGCATTTAGTTAGGGCATATAGGATGTCCTAAAATCCACCATTCATTGGAATTTAAATAATAGTTCAAGAAGCTTTAATAACTAGTCCGGTCTTTTAGATCGAGTCTAGGATAGAGGTCTAGGTGTCTTAGGCATCATAATTTTGAATAGGGCATCGAACTACGTGGGCTCCGATTCTTCCCGAGGCCGGGATACGTAGTGCAGCTAGGATGGATGGCCATTCTGGTCCGAGTCCAGTCTTGCATTAGAGTTAGGCATGTCACCCATAACCTAGCTTTGCTTAGGTGACACATTTTCATTTTATGTGTTTATTTCTTCATTCTCAGGAAATGCATGCTTAGGTAGACGATTCCTGAGGATTGTTCCCATTTCATATGATTTTTACCCAAACTTCTTTGGAGTTAATGAAAATGGCATAAGAGACCAGGTGCTTGCACTTGGGCGAATTGGGGGCGCCTAATCCCTTCCCCATTCGTCATCAGGCACGAACCCTATTTTATATCTCTGGTTATCCGTTGCAACAGAGCATAGTATGGGATCCTTGGCCCACTTTCCTTGGATGGCGACTCTGAGTTCTTTTTAGGTACATCTCGGTTTCGAGCCCTGGCTCCTGATCAGGATGTATCTCATTCGTTTTGTATCGCCACTCGTGCTATGCTGTGAGGGTGGCATCCGTTTCGAGAGTTCCTTGGCAGAGCTCTCCTTCACATTGTGGAGATCTTAGAGGATGGTGTGGGGACCTCGCGTCCCTCGCCGCACTCGTCCTCTCCGGATCGGGGTCCACAGGCTGGCGACTCTGCTGGGGAGTTCTTGAAACATTGCCTAACTCTTTAAAAATGCCATTTTTATTAACTTTGGAGAAATTTGAGCTAAAATCATTTTAAATGGGAACTCTATCGTTAGAATCCAGGGGCACCGGGTAGGTGCGTAATTAAAACAAAGGATTCACACACTGCACATCATGCATTGTCATATTTTTTTTTTTATTATTATTTTTCATTGTTTTTCATTATTGGCTCCATGGGATAGATTCAATGCGTGCCTGACTGGGATGTTATTACATCCTGATGGTACTGTTGAATCTATTTCCAAGCTATGCGCCAGCGCTGCAGCATATTAAGTATGTTTCATACGCATAGTACCTATTGGATTGAGTCCGGAGCCCTACTTTGTTTTGTATATATTATATATATACTTACTGACCTAGTGAAGCCCAACTAGGGAGTACCCGTGTGTATATTGCATTCATATAGGGTCGAACATCTGTTGCTTACACATGTGGAGCCTAGAGGAGCTTTGCCCCATTTGTAGACTAGGGTTTAGGGTTTAGGGTTTAGGGGTTTAGGGTTTAGGGTTTAGGGTTTAGGGTTTAGGGTTTAGGGTTTAGGGTTTAGGGTTTAGGGTTTAGGGTTTAGGGTTTAGGGTTTAGGGTTTAGGGTTTTAGGTTTTAGGTTTTAGGGTTTAGGGTTTAGGGTTTAGGGTTTAGGGTTTAGGGTTTAGGGTTTAGGGTTTAGGGTTTAGGGTTTAGGGTTTAGGGTTTAGGGTTTAGGGTTTAGGTTTTGGGGTTTAGGGTTTAGGGGTTTAGGGTTTAGGGGTTTAGGGTTAGGGGTTTAGGGTTAGGGGTTTAGGGTTAGGGGTTTAGGGTTTAGGGTTTAGGGTTTAGGGTTTAGGGTTTAGGGTTTAGGGTTTAGGGTTTAGGGTTTAGGGTTTAGGGTTTAGGGTTTAGGGTTTAGGGTTTAGGGTTTAGGGTTTAGGGTTTAGGGTTTAGGGTTTAGGGTTTAGGGTTTAGGGTTTAGGGTTTAGGGTTTAGGGTTTAGGGTTTAGGGTTTAGGGTTTAGGGTTTAGGGTTTAGGGTTTAGGGTTTAGGGTTTAGGGTTTAGGGTTTAGGGTTTAGGGTTTAGGGTTTAGGGTTTAGGGTTTAGGGTTTAGGGTTTAGGGTTTAGGGTTTAGGGTTTAGGGTTTAGGGTTGAGGGTTTAGGGTTTAGGGTTGAGGGTTTAGGGTTTAGGGTTTAGGGTTTAGGGTTTAGGGTTCAGGGTTCAGGGTTCAGGGTTCAGGGTTCAGGGT